>NC_041395.2:136482908-136851033 GCF_900747795.2 Erpetoichthys calabaricus | reverse complement strand
TTAACGTCATTTACCTTCGTTCCCGCGTTTGACTTGTGCTGTAAATCTCTTCCTTGTTTTTAGTTCACGTGATTACGTAGGAGGCGTGATGACGCGATACGTGACTCCGCCTCCTCCATTAGAGTATATGGACTAAAAACAGGTTCCAGTTATGACCATTACGTGTAGAATTTCGAAATGAAACCTACCTAACTTTTGTAAGTAAGCTGTAAGGAATGAGCCTGCCAAATTTCAGCCTTCCACCTACACGGGAAGTTCGAGAATTAGTGATGAGTCAGTCAGTCAGTCAGTGAGGGCTTTGCCTTTTATTAATATGTATAGATAAAAAAACTGATAAATCACATGTACATAAGTATTCACAGCCTTTGCCATGAAGCTCAAAATTGAGCTCAGGTGCATCCTGTTTCCCCTGATCATCCTTGAGATGTTTCTGCAGCTTAACTGGAGTCCACCTATGGTAAATTCAGTTGATTGGACATGATTTGGAAAGGCACACACCTGTCTATATAAGGTCCCACAGTTGACAGTTCATGTCAGAGCACAAACCAAGCATGAAGTCAAAGGAATTGTCTGTAGACCTCCGAGACAGGATTGTCTCGAGGCTCAAATCTGGGGAAGGTTACAGAAAAATTTCTGCTGCTTTGAAGGTCCCAATGAGCACAGTGGCCTCCATCATCCGTAAGTGGAAGAAGTTCGAAACCATCAGGACTCTTCCTAGAGCTGGCCAGCCATCTAAACTGAGCGATTGGGGGAGAAGGGCCTTAGTCAGGAAGGTGACCAAGAACCCAATGGTCACTCTGTCAGAGCTCCAGAGGTCCTCTGTGGAGAGAGGCGAATCTTCCAGAAGGACAACCATCTCTGCAGCAATCTACCAATCAGGCCTGTATGGTAGAGTGGCCAGACGGATAAGCCACTCCTTAGTAAAAGGCACATGGCAGCCCGCCTGGAGTTTGCCAAAAGGCACCTGAAGGACTCTCAGACCATGAGAAAGAAAATTCTCTGGTCTGATGAGACAAAGATTGAACTCTTTGGTGTGAATGCCAGGCGTCACTTTTGGAGGAAACCAGGCACCGCTCATCACCAGGCCAATACCATCCCTACACTGAAGCATGGTGGTGGCAGCATCATGCTATGGGGATGTTTTTCACCGGCAGGAACTGGGAGACTAGTCTGGATAAAGGGAAAGATGACTGCAGCAATGTACAGAGACATCCTGGATGAAAACCTGCTCCAGAGCGCTCTTGACCTCAGACTGGGGCGACGGTTCAACTTTCAGCAGGACAACGACCCTACGCACACAGCCAAGATTTCAAAGGAGTGGCTTCAAGACAACTCTGTGAATGTCCTTGAGTGGCCCAGCCAGAGCCCAGACTTGAATCCGATTGAAAATCTCTGGAGAGATCTTAAAATGTCTGTGCACCGACGCTTCCCATCCAACCTGCTGGAGCTTGAGAGATGCTGCAAAGAGGAATGGGCGAAACTGGCCAAGGATAGGTGTGCCAAGCTTGTGGCATCATATTCAACAAGACTTGAGGCTGTAATTGCTGCCAAAGGTGCATCGACAAATTATTGAGCAAAGGCTGTGAATACTTATGTACATGTGATTTCTCAGTTTTTTTATTTTTAATAAATTTGCAAAAACCTCAAGTAAACTTTTTTCATGTTTTCATTATGTGGTGTTGTATGCAGAATTCTGAGGAAAAAAATGAATTTAATCCATTTTGGAATAAGGCTTTAACATAACAAAATGTGGAAAAAGTGTGAATACTTTCTGGATGCACTGTATATGTGTGTATATGTATTGTGTGTATATTTAATGCATTGATAGATTTAAATTAGTATCTATTTTAGAGGTTAATTTGCACAAAACATTTAATGTCTTTATGCTATGTATTGTTTCACATTAATTTAGGCTTAATTCAAATTGCTGCTTAATTAAACATAATGTTATATATGTACTGTATACAGTATACTCCATATTTGATATCTAAATTGTTTTACCTAAAATTTTACAACCATGAGTTGATTTAATGGCTGTGATATATGGTATATTTTTTAATTGGAAGATAATGTTTACTTTCTCATTTTAGGGCTTCCTAGTAGGTGCCAGACCTGAGAATGCTTGTGAACCTATAGATCCTCCTCCCCTCAAAGATAACTCCACAGACACCTTCATTGTGCTGATAAAGCGCTTTGACTGTAACTTTGACATTAAGGTATGTATTTCTTTTTAGTTTTATTTGTATTACATCAAATAAATAGAATGACATAGTGGAATAATGGTTAGAAATGCTTGTTTTACACTGTAAAATATGGGTTTGTATCTTAGTCCATGCATTATTTATGTGAAGGTTGCATGCTCTCCATATGTTACTTCCTTGGGTGCTCCGATTTTCTGACTCCATGCCAGAGATGTCTTTGGTTTAGTGCAGACTCTAAATTAACTTAGTGTCAGTGAGTGTGTACATGCATGTGAACATGTCCTGGGATGGTTTAGTGCCCTGTCTGGCTTGTTTCTGTTGTGATTCTAAAATAACATAAGAAGGTTCAGTAAGTGTGTGGAAAACAGTAGAAATGTATTTATTAACTAGCTGGTGTAGGGTCCAGAATAACTGTTTGTGTTTAGAAAGGTTACTTCACATAGTCGAAAGACACATAGTAGCAATGTACAAGAGTATACACAAGAATTTTTGTTAATATTTTATGCAATAGTTTTATATTGGACATTTTTATAAAATTCAAATACTTCTTCTTTTGGCTGCTCCCGTTAGGGGTTGCCAAATTCAAACAGTTAAAGTTCAGTAAAACAAAATAAAATTGAGTAAAAATGATGAAACAGAAAACTTATATTGCTGCTTATGAAACAAAAACATAAATATTTTTCTGTAGTATGTTTACAGACTGAAACAAACCTAAAGTGTTATCAACATAAACAATACACAACCCGATTTTAATGTATATGGGACTCTTTCATATTTATCAAGTCTTTTCAATAAAATTGTAATTATGACTATTTACCTATGAAAAACAGTCAATGTTCAATACCTTTTTTGTAGAAAGTATTAACATCTTATTTTTGTTAAGGACAGGATTTTGACTTTGCGATTTCAGAATCCTCTTCTTTCTTTCTTTCTTTCTTTCTTTCTTTCTTTCTTTCTTTCTTTCTTTCTTTCTTTCTTTCTTTCTTTCTTTCTTTCTTTCGAACAGTTATTGATAAGGGTGCAAGAATGTTTTGCATTACCAGAC
Source organism: Erpetoichthys calabaricus (assembly GCF_900747795.2). NCBI lineage: Eukaryota > Metazoa > Chordata > Cladistia > Polypteriformes > Polypteridae > Erpetoichthys > Erpetoichthys calabaricus. The sequence continues at coordinate 136,847,787 of NC_041395.2, read as the reverse complement.
TTGCTGTTTGGTCCACATGACTGAGGTATAAACAAAAGTTACCTTAAAAAAGCATCATTCCCCTCCGTAAAGAGAACTGTACAAATAAGATATTACAAATGGGCTCCATGGCATCTATAATAAAACATGTTGTTTGGTTTCTACTAATACAGATGTTTTTTATACATCTATAGGTTGTGGTCTTTGTGCACAACTCAGTTCTTTCCCCGCTTTTGCTTCCCCTTGAATGCCTGCATTTAAAGGTTACAAATGTTCAAGTTATGTGACCCTTCTGCCTTAGTGGTCTGGCTTCACGCAGCATGGGTGGAGGAAGTGCAGGAAACCTGATGCCTAGCTGGTCAAAAGTAAAATGCCCCCTCAGTCTGTGATATTAGAGTAATCCTTTAATGCAAGCATAAAGCTAGTTAAGACTTTCTCTCGTTTAAAATTATACTTACTTTTGTGCATTATCTATTATATCCTGAAATCAGCACCAAGTAGACTTGAGTGTTATGAGAGCTATATTAATAACTGAAGTTTAGAAAAGCTTAATTTTATTAACTTGTATTATTGTATTATGGAACAATGAGAAGTTGAATTGTATTTGAATTAAGACTTTAATTAATGTATCCTCTTCTACCTGTATGTAAATAGGCATTGTCACATAATGTTTTTGCATTGTAGTGTTTAAAGAAAAAACTATTTAATTGACAATGCCCATCTATGCATCTGGATTGCTAGTTATATATTAAAATGTTTTTAAAATACTACAAGACTTTTTTGGCTGAACTTAATTTTTTTCTTAATTTAAAATTTAATTTACTGTACTCACTGTCCCGATTTGTACTATGCTTGTGAAAGATAAGCTCAGTCCACTAACAACATTGTGTTCTGAGCCAAAAGCAAGTTTTCTTCTGTAAATTTAAATAATTATTACCCTAAGTTCTTGTCTATAAGCCGGACTCATGTATTAGCCGGAGACCAAAAATCATACGAATTTTTAAAATAAAATCGTATCATAGATAAGCCGGACTCATGGATAAGCCGAACGTACTATAACCTATAACTAATAGAAGGGAGGGAGGTCAGTGGTCTCACTCGCGCCCATTTAATTTCTTTAAGGGGGGAGAGAGTGTGAGATATTGGCGTCTCTCTCACTCCCCGCATGACGCGGTTGGAGCGGCCGGAGCACGTTCTTTCTGCTCTGGGCGTCGCCGAGTCAACACGAGCGCGTAGCGGTCATTTAAATTGTGATTTTATATGTAAGCATATTTAAATATATATCGCGGATTTCTGCGGACAATGGGTCTTTTAATTTCTGGTACATGCTTCCTCAGTTGGTTTGCCCAGTTGATTTCATACAAGGGACGCTATTGGCAGATGGCTGAGAAGCTAGATTGCGTACTTTTCTGTCTCTCTTGCGCTGACTATCTGTGATCCTGACGTATGGGGATTGAGCAGGGGGGCTGTTTGCACACCTAGACGATACAGACGCTCGTCTAAAAATGCTGAAAGATTATCTTCACGTTGCTATCTTTTGTAAAGCTGATTCCTGAAAAGACATGCTGCACAGTGCTTCGCATACTTAAAAGCTCGAAGGGCACGTATTGATTTTTGACTGAAAAACAAACTCTCCCTCTCTCTCTCTCTTTGTCTGCTCCTGACGGAGGGGGTGTGAGCTGCCGCCTTCAACAGCTTTGTGCCGCGGTGCTTCGCATACTTAAAAGCCAAACAGACATATTGATTTGTTTGCTTCACTCCTTTGAAGAGGAAGATATGTTTGCATTCTTTTAATTGTGAGACGGAACTGTCATCTCTGTCTTGTCATGGAGCACAGTTTAAACTTTTGAAAAAGAGACAAATGTTTGTTTGCAGTGTTTGAATAACGTTCCTGTCTCTCTACAACCTCCTGTGTTTCTGCGCAAATCTGTGACCCAAGCATGACAATATAAAAATAACCATATAAACATATGGTTTCTACTTCGCGGATATTCTTATTTCGCGGGTGGCTCTGGAACGCAACCCCCGCGATGGATGTATAAGCCGGATTTATGTATAAGCCGATATTCTATTTTTTCATTTTCACAACTTTTTTCCTTAGATAAGCCGCGGCTTATAGACAAGAACTTAGGGTATATAGTATGAAATTAGGGGAAAAACTGATCAAAGATATAGATTTTAGGCAAAGATCAGGGTGGTGGTGCTACTGTAAAGGTGGTTTTCAGACAATCATAACTATTGTTGAAAAGATTGTCAATTGAAGTTTAACAAAAGAATAAACAAATAAAATTTTAAGGAAGAGAATGGAAAAATAAATGTTTTCTTGTAAGGTCAACTGTTTAAAGTGCCAAGATGCACAAATTATAGAATATCTACGATGTTAAATAACATTTGCAACTCCACTTATACAGTTCATTTTTGTGGGAAGTCAGGTGGCAATGGGCCCAGTGGAGAAACTAGCCCTATATGTGATTCCAGTCTATGACAGAGCCAATTTGAATTGCCAAATAAGGTAGTTGGGGGGGTTGAAGGAGGTGTTTGGGTTAAATGTGGCACTGGCAAAGAAAGTCTTTAGCAGGATGAAAGACATAGTGATATTCATTCATCAATCTGTCCATTCATCTGTCCATTTTGTAAAACCAATTCACCCAGAGAAGGGGAAGCAGAGGTATTCCAGTGTGCATCAGGCACAAGGCAGGAACTAGCTCAAGATATGGCAGCTGTCCATCACAGAGCTAACACACATATCAGGGGCCAATTTAGCATTGCCAGTGTACCTAACCTTTGTGTCTTTGGATTGTGGGAGGAAACTGGAACATTCCTGAGGAAGCTCACTTGGACAAGGGGATAACATGCAAACTCAATGCAGGGAAAACATGGGAGTTGAACCCCAGGTCTTTTTGTTGCAAGGCAGCAGCATTACCACTATCTAATGATAATCATTGTGGTCAAACCTGTTTTATAAAAAAAAAAAAAAAAAAGAGTGTAGTATGGAGTATGTAATTGTATGTTTGTAACAAATGGGCATTGCCAAAATATGCAATAAATCTTTTGGAAGCTTTACTGTGACTATAGAAAACAAATGAAAAAGTAATTTGTAAAGGACAAGATAACAACTGAAGTGCCACATGCTATGGCTGAGAACATCAGGTTAAAAAATAATTTTTAGCTGGAATAGAAGTGGCTTGATTATTGAAGTACTGGAGGGTAGAAGGGAAAGAGGAAGGTGAAGAGGAAGGACAGGAAAATGGTTAACAGATGGATTCTTAGATTGTATTGAACAGAAGATAGATAGATAGATAGATAGATAGATAGATAGATAGATAGATAGATAGATAGATAGATAGATAGATAGATAGATAGATAGATACTTTAGAGCAGAAGATACAGGTGTGTAGCAAATATGGATGCTAATACTGAACTGAAAAGTTTAAGAGGCACAAATGAGACAGGTGTTAAACTATAAACAGAAGATACCCTTTAAAAATATTTCAAGCCAACATTTTTGAAGCTAGAATTATATGGTGAGAGTGAAGAACAGGGTACATTATCAGACTTTTTTTTAGCATATTTTATATGCCAGGGAACTTGTGCTGCTGCCTGCAGCATTTTGGTGTTTTAACTCGTGATTCCTATTACCAACACATGTAGTTATTACAGAAAATGTTTATATTGTATGTAGATGGAAGTTACTGATATTTTTTGAGAAAAGACCTGACCCACCAGTTGGGTGATACAGTCATTCTAAATATTGACTCTTTAGTAGAAATTTGGGCATTCATTCCTTTTGCTGTTGATGTAACCCCATTAATACTTAGATATGAAACTAACCTTTAAAGCTTCCTTCTTTTTACATATTGTAATTTAAGCTGACCAACGCATTATTCAGTGGTTTGTTGATGTCATGATTCTAAGATATGTCTGAAAGGTTAAACACGTTTTAATAAATATATTATACTAGCCAACCCGCTACGCCGCATAATTATGTATTGATGGGTGAACACTTCCTGAAAGACACAATTGTCCAAATGGGGTGGGTTTGAGGATACGACTGTAGGTGAATGAAAAGATGGAACTCTGGAGAGAGCAATATACAATTGTCCGTGACTGAAAACTTTAGGACCGCCGCCGCGCCCCCACCTCCCAGAGCGAGGGACGGGGCTGGACGGTGGTCGGGCAAGGAGGGTGGAACGGGGAAGGACGCCCTTTCCACCCCCTCTGCCTCTCTGGAGAGAGGGCGGGGAAGCGGGCCCGAGAGGTTTCGTGTCCTAACCGTCCAATGACGGGTCAGCACAACCGGTAATGATCCTTCCGCAGGTTCACCTACGGAATTACGACTTTTACTTCCTCTAGATAGTCAAGTTCGATCGTCTTCTCGGCTCGCAGCGAGCGACCGCGGCGGGGCCGATCCGAGGACCTCACTAAACCATCCAATCGGTAGTAGCGATGGGCGGTGTGTACAAAGGGCAGGGACTTAATCAGTGCGAGCTTATGACCTGCACTTACTGGGAATTCCTTGTTTGTGGGAAAAAATTGCAAGCCCCGGTCCCCATCATGAGTGGGGTTCAACGGCTTACCCACGCCTCTCGGTGCCAGGTAGACACACGTTGATCCATTCAGTGTAGCACGCATGCAGCCCCGGACATCTAAGGGCATCACAGACCTGTTATTGCTCAATCTCACGTGGCTGAAAGCTTAGCAGCTGCGGTAGTTTTACACTACAGTACATTGCGGTGAATGTTGGTAACAGTCAGGCGGGCGGGCAGGCATTCTCGTCCCATGGTCTTAGAGTTGGTCGGCGTGGCTCTGTGAGTTGTCGTCGTATCCCATGGTCTTACAGTTGGTGGGCAGGGCTATGTCGTGCGTATCCCATGGTTGTCTTGCGTGCTCCGGTCGGCTGCTTAGTGAATTGTATACAGTATATAGATAGCTAATTTTTTTCTAATTTCAAGCTAAAAACATGTAGAACTGGAAACGTGGAAGAAAGTTTGACCAGGTTCAGCCTACCTTTTATAGTCATAAGAAGCATTAACATAATTTAATAAGTTTAATTCTATTTCTCCATGTGGAAATTGGCATAGGATATATGGTAATTAATCCAGTTTGTGTGAAAAATATTCTAATGCCATTCCTACTATATAAGTGTTTTAAAAATGTGTTTGTCTCACTAGGTTTTAAATGCTCAGAAGGCTGGCTACAAAGCTGCTATAGTCCACAATGTGGATTCAGATGACTTAATCAGCATGGGATCTAATGATCGTAAGTAAATATATAAAATTACCTGTTAATAAATGTATATGTTGATTTTACAGGTTTAATTTGCATACTTCATAAAGTGATCTGAAAGCTATATTTTGCCCTATTCATATTCTCAACACATACAGTAGTCTTTGTACTTCTAAATATATATTTATTAACCTGTATGTTGACTTTTTGAATTTAGTATGGATTTTGTGTGGTTTTAGTGTTAACTTTTTTTTTATTATTCTAATTTAGTTTTATTTTAATTTTGATCTTAAATATCTTGAATATCCAACCTGCTGTGAACTGCACTTTAAAAAATCTGTACTCAGAAATGTTCTGTTTTTTTGTCTTTTCAGAATAAAAGTATAATTATGTGTAACCCCAACTATTTGCTGGTATATTTCAAAGCATGTTTTTGTAAAAAAAATATAATATTGTTTTTTTTATAGTGAATGTGTTAAAACAAATAGACATTCCTTCAGTGTTCACTGGTGGAGGAGCAGCTACTGCTCTTAAAGAAGAGTACACCTATGATCAAGGGTAAGTTGTTTTTTTGTTCTCTTTTTTCATAGAATATGTGTGCCTAAATATAGCATATGAAAAATAGGTAAATGTTTTTCCATACTCCAAAAAAATAAAAATAAAAAAGAGATATAGAGACACAACTTTTAATCTGTGTAGTCATCATTTGTGTAACTGAAAAAAAAATATATAGGAGGAATATGTGGAATAAAGCTGAAAGATACTATAAGAATTAAAGACCAGATGAGTGGCTGAATAAAAATAGCCATTAGAGAAGATAATGAAAAAAGTAAAAGGTTATTCAGTTGGAGGGATGTGTGATCAAAGTTATGAACATTTTTTTCGCTTCAATCCATTGATAAATTTCTCTGAAACCGAAATATCAGTGAGGCTATGAGATGAGAGGTGCTCTACATTAGGCCTAAATATGTCTTTTATGTTATTTGCTGTTTAACTGTTATCAACTGTGCTGTGCTAGGGATTTTCTATAAGAAGTGCAGGAAATACCATGACAGACAGGACACCTATTGTATAATATTAAGTCTTCCAGATTGACGCAATATGACCTTAGTGTTGGTGACAAATTTTCAAGGCTGTTGAAACAGAAAGTTGAGAATTGTGGAGAAAGTAAATCTGCTTTGTGATGAGAGAAATGGGCATAAAGTTAGAATGGGTTAGTTGGATAATTGAAGGAGTGAATTGTAAAACCACAAGTATCGTGTAAAATGTTTATATGATTGTGTATAGGTACTGTTGATGATTCAGTTGAATGTGATTTTTTTTTTTTAAGCATTAAGAAAACATTATCTTAGATAATAGAAATTGGCTTAGATATTGGAATTTATATCATAAATTTTCTTGTTCAGTTTCTATGTTTGACTCATTATGCAAACCTGAGCAAGTCACTTAGCTTGCCTGTCCTCAAGAGGTTAAAAGTGAGTATCTGAACAAGTGTACTCTATTCAGATCTTGTAAGTAACTGTGGACAAAAGTATGGATATAAACTTTTTTTGGTTTTATTAAAACTATTTGACATTTTATCATGCAATCTGTTATTTCCTTATGCAAATACATTAAATGTATTTCTTTATTTTCATTTGTCATAGTCATTTTTTTTTTTTACTTGTTTTTGCTTCCATACAGTGCCTTTATTATACTTAAGCCTGATTTTAGTCTGCCACTGGAATACTACTTGATTCCCTTTCTCATCATAGTTGGCATTTGCCTTATTCTCATTGTTGTTTTTATGGTAAGTGCTGGCTTTTTATCTATTGTTGTGCTTGTTTGTTGTACAAGTCATATTTGAAAAAGGGAGATTATTTAGAAAAAGTGACAATAACAATGACGTGAGAGAAGTGGATTTCTTAGGTGTGCAGCGACAGAAACTCATTTGTGGAATTTTGTTATCGCTTAATTACTTTGCTTTTTAGGTTTTTCATTTTTATGGTATAGTTTATCAGTTTCCTGCTTCTCTCTTTTCTAAAAAGTGTTCTGTTGTGACAGCAATATCTCATCACACTGTCTGGCCATATTTGCTTTGCACTGCTTTTCATATAGTAACTAGTCATTTAGCCCGTTACAATATCGGGCACTAGAACAGTAATGCATAAACATTAGTAGGAACAGTCTATATTAAATGGCAAGGGACTTTGACCTCATTCTTTTTGTTGGTCGTATTTTTCTTTCTTTCAGCCTTTCTTTTGTTGATGTTTACTTGCTGAGCTGACAGTTCTTCGTGGGCTGCCGCCGTGTATTGTGTGTCTTTAATTTTCTGTGATAGTAATACTGTCTTGTACGGCTCTATTCAATAAGGGCACGCACAAAAAAGGCGAGCTTCAAAAGGGCGACCTCAATTGAGCGCGGCGAATAAAGGTGTTCATTCATAGATAATTTAGTTCAAATGGCTCTGGAATATGTGAAGAGCAACAAAGGTGCAGATCTTTATTTACGCGCGCTTTTATTCGCTGCGCCCAATTGAGGTCGCCCTTTTGAGGCTCGCCTTTTTATGCGCGCCCTTATTGAAGGATACCGTCTTGTACGTCCGCTGGCTTGTACGTCCGTAATATACCTTTAATTTTCTCTGGCGGTAATACAGGCGTGCGCGTCGGTAATATGCCTTTAATCTCCTCTGACAGTAATACTGGCTTGTATGTGGCTGTAATATCTGTCACTGTATTGTGTACCTTTAATTTCCTCTCGCAGTAATACCGGTTTGTATTTCCGTAAAACGCCTCTAACTTTCTCTGACAGTAATATCGTGCATCACACCGTGCCCCACGCATGCGCACTTCATCAGAAGACACCCACACACGGACACCTGGACGCACATAGGGATTTTATATATATATAGATACCTTTATGGTAACTTTCAATAACATGCACTAGGGTGCTCAATATCACTTTTGAGAGGTGTGAAGTTGTTTTGGAAGAAGATGTAGTCATAGTGATGTTTTTGTGTTTATTTACGAGTTAATTCATTTTTGTTCGAAATGTTCCAGAAATATCATAAAATGAAGAAGAATGCATTAGGGAATATATGTGCTTTTTGGAAAAAAGGACAGGAAAGGCATCTTTCATATGCATTGTTAGCTGTGTGAATCACATCGTGTGATTGGGCAGTGTTCACATACCAGGTGTGTAAACCTGTGTGCTTTTAGGTAGCATGAATTAAATACACACACACCAAAATATACAAACTAAAATATCAAAAATGAACTTGCCAAGGCTAACTACAAATTAATCATTTTTTACTTTACTAATGTGAAGGTTTCACTTACAATGCAATCATTATAATTCAAAAAGATGTACAGTAATGTGTCACCCTTTCAGAAATTAGAAAACAAAAAACATGCAACATTTAGATTTGGAAATTCCGAAAGTTTGAGAATGATTTGACAAGTTTAATTCAAAAGCTTTTGTTTCAATAAAATCTAAGCAGGAAAGATTCCTAATGCATATGACAGAGTGAAATAGGTGCATTGATGACCTTTTCACAAGTATGGCCCTGACCCAGTACATTTTGGATAGCTGGAATCAAAGAATTTTGTGTTGCGTTTTTGTACATAATTTACTGAGGAATAGGCATTTTATCTTAAGATGACCTCCATGCATTGTCTTGTATTTGAAGGTTCTATTCTCAGTACTGTCTCATATTCTCTAAAGTATGTTCTTTGAAAATTATATATTTAATGCAGCTATAAAGTATAAATTCTACAGAAGTACGTGAGGGAAAGTTAGGGAAATTAGCCAGGACTCTCATTTGAAAAATGTTTTGTTGACAGATCATATTTTATGCACATTTACTCATAGAATGCAAGTATACAGTGTTGTTGATATACAATACCAAGGTCATTAATATATCTGTATACTGTGTATTTTAGAGATGGTATGTATATAAGGTTGTTTTGTAATAGTGCAGTTGACTACAATATTGAAGTTTAAAAATGTCTCCCCACATTGGTACAATAGTCCAAGTGATGCTGAACTACTGGATTTTGACTTTTTTGTGATAATTAATAGTAACTGCTACATAAAGCAAGGCATACAGGTAGGGTTCAGTGCAGGGTTTGCTATTTATAATCCTTCAATGTGTACAAGTTAATTTCTTTGTAATATCATCCATAGTCTCATTGTAAATATATTCTCAACACAGTAGTAGAACTGAAAGTTAGGGAGCACCTTGTGTCCTTCTGCTTTAGATGTTTGAGTTAATCATCTATTGGCTTTTTTGTATTTAGAGTAAACAGCAACAGTTGTAATTGCATCCAGCTTTTAGAATTTCTTAATAAATATTGGTATGCACCGGAAAAGATGTAAATGTTTTGGAACTTAAATAATAATCATTTTAAAAAGAAATGTAGAATGAAGACATAACCAGTTGATTGAGTTTCATTTAACACACTCCATCAAGATGATAAATTTAAACTTGAATAGGTCTTTAAATTTGTAATTATGGTTTGTAAGTAATAAGCTTCTGTGAGACAGTTAGTGAATATTCAAGCTGCTGGGAAAATTCAGGAAATAAATACACTTGTATTCAAATTAACCTTGAGTGATTAAAGTTTATAAAACTAGGGGGTTTCGCCCCCTGCTCACTTCGCTCGCCAACCCCCGTGTTTGGTTTTCCAGATACTCACTTTTAAGATTTTTTTTTTTTCTTGGAATTGTTTCTGTTTCATTAGTTTCACTTTTATTTCAGAACTTCTGTAAAAACAATATTTGCAATCTTACGAGTCCTAATATGCTGAATGTTTTTAATGAGGTCAGGATAGGTTTCTCTGTTTGGAATCTCAGCACAGACAAAACGATCTACATCATCAGCAGTTAATAATTTTTTATTACAAAGTAACCAATAAATGCATGTGCGGTAAACTCCGTTTTTGAAATTCTCAAGATTCTTTATTTGTCACATGCATAGTTATACAGGACAACATACAGTGAAATGCATCCTGATCCACTTATCAAAAACTGTGCAAAGTTAGAAGAGTATCAGATAGATTAACAAAAAGTCATTGATTGAAAGATAACAGTATAGCAGAACATAATAAATAAGTAAAATTATGTGAATCAAGTAGAATTAAGTGTTAAGGTGCAATAGTGCAAAACCAAAGTTAACTGGTGCATATGTTAAATGAGGCAGTTTGTTTGTTTGCGCTACTGTGATCTTTACTTTCTTTTTTTATATTTTCTAATTTTCCTACTTTCATATCCTTTAACTTTGTCCACATGTGTATAGCGCAGTTTTTTTTTTTGGAGCCTTTCTAATTTCCCTGGTTTCATAGTCTCTAACCTGCTTTGCATGTGTTTAGTGCCAACGTTTGTAAACGTCTTTATGAAGTTCTTCTTTGTCATTTTACTCATTGTCTTTTAATTCTGAGCCAGATTGGATGTGATTTTTTTCAATTCCACTTGTTCCAGGCTGATAATCACTTTCCTTATTTTCTGAATTTGCACCTCGATTATTCTTTTTTGCTCTTTTTTCTCTCCAATGCATTTGAGTCTCTTTTATCTGCACTGATTTCTTCTTCGCTTAGATGTCGACATTTCATTTATAACGTACTGTCCTTATACGCTTTATATGCGCTGAGAGCCCTGGATCTGTGTGTGCTCAAATCCTTCACAAGACTGAATGTTTTGCTGCCTATTGTCCGTTTTGATAGATTGTAAGTAGGGTGTGTCTTGCAAGAATCTCATGTTGTACGTCATCACGAGACGGTCCTGGGTCTCTCCGCACACTGAGAGCCCTGGAGCTGTGTGTGCTGCATGACTGCCTTTACACTACTGATTTGTTTTTTTTGATATTGCTTGTAAGTAGGGTGTGTCTTGCAAGACTCTCGTTCTATGTTCCCGTGAGATGCACCATGGCAGGTCTCTTTCATCTCGCGGGTCTTTAAAATGTCTTCTGAGAACATCACGTATCGTAGACTTGCTTTTTGCTTTCCAGGACAGGACAAGATTTCTTTTTATAATAGAGAGATATATCCAGTACAATTAATTCATATTGAAGAAATGAGTATGATTCAGCAGTATAAAATACAATATTATATGCATGGATACTTTTGTTTCATTGCGATTCCCAATATTTTTATTTGTCGGTAGTGAAAGGTGTCAATAAATTTTGTGATAAAGGACGTCTTTACCTCTGCCCATCTTTTAAAATAAAGATATCAGAATTTATATTTACATATACTGAGTAATGTGTGGACTACAGTACAGAGGTTTATTCTTTGTAGAACTGTTGGGTTCAATCCTAATTTACATAATGCAGTAATTGAGTAGACTTGTTCAAAATTGTCAATGTATTTTTCCACATCCAAAAACAGTTATTCATCCAGGACTTTGTTACTACAGTAGTATATTGTATATTATGTTGAACATACATCAGACATTTGGAAGTATTCATCTTTCACAAATATGGTTTGATTTTTTTAAGTAATAGAAGGAAACATTTTTTGTATTATTTTTAAAAGACCTTCTGCCAGAATCGTTAACATAAATGGTCACTTAGCAAATTGGTCCAAAGGATGCACATTCTAGAGGGTTTTAATGTTTTTGGTAAAAACAGAAATTAGTGCCTTTTGTAGTGTTTTAGATTTTAGTTTTTCCTGTTTCATTCTAAAGATGATATTAACTATCGTTAATATTAATTGCTATCTGGGTGTGCAGCTTCCCTGCTTTATAAGGAGTTAACAGCATTTGTGATTTCAGAGAGTGTACAAGGTTTGTTACAGTTCTTTGATATATGTTGCCTAGAGTTATGGTATGGCTATTTTGTTTTAAACGTAAAGCATCATCTTCCTTAAATGTATTACTTATCTCTCTTTTTTCAATAATGTTGGTTCTTGGTGAATTATTAATAAAGCAGTATTTTGAACTTCCCTCTTACCAATTTAAGGGGCTAGCCTATTAAATTTCTCCTTGTTCATAGGAAGACTGAAGTGGCCAATAGTAAATTTTTATTAAGTCAGCTTTTTGTTGAGATGTACTTAGTAGCAAATGAAAACTCTACTGCACCAGTCGACACAATTACTACTTGACACAGACCAAGAACGTGAAAAAGGTTCCTGTGAGACTCATGTGTTTCATACAAAATGGGCAAGCAGTCTTGCATACAGTATTTAATTTTACAGACAAATACAAGCATCTTAGTAGTTTGCGTAAGCAAAGAAATTTTTATTTATATAGCTAAATAATTAGTGAAAATATGGCTTTGACTGTTGAATTAATTTACTATGTGTAAATCAATTGCAAATTTTGTTTTTAGATTACAAAATTTGTGCAGGATAGGCACAGAGCCAGGCGAAGTCGCCTTCGAAAAGACCAATTAAAAAAGCTGCCTATACATAAATTCAAGAAAGGTAAGAGTTTTGAAGAAATTTTGGAACATTATCTACTTTTTACATCCATGTAGTATGATCTTTGCTATATGTAATAACAGATTATTACTTAATAAATCTCTGCTGTATTAATGTAAATTCTTGAGGAACTTCAATTTTTTGTGATCATACCTTAAAATTATTACATTTGTACCTTTTTTATTACATTACACTTTTAGTAATTTGCTAGTTGTCGTAATTTTAAGTTGGAACATTCAAGGCATAAAATGGTACTGTTTGTTTGCTTACAAAATATTCAGATTGCAGTTTCTAGTATTGATGTGCTGTAAAATGAAAATATATTTAAATTATAAGTAACTGCTTACATTTATTGTGGAAGCTGGTATTCCATTAATGTTTTGTCCTTGAAAATAAAAGTTAAAAGTTCTCTGTTTTTAGGTTTGAAGGAAACTGTCAACAGTTGTTCAGGAAAACAAAAAGAATATTTTCATATTGTTGACTATGCTGCAATACTAAACCCAGTTTGTTTTTTTTTAAATTGATACGTTTTATTTTTGCAGTGTTGTGTGCTGCCCCATTATTCTAATGCAGGAATGTATTTTGGTGATGTTTAAAGTATATTAATAGAAATTTTACAATATTAATAGAACATATTTAGTGTATTAAAAATAACAAATAGTTTATTTGGTTGTATTGTATGTCTATTTGTACAGTTTATTTCTAAATATCCATAACACTGGACTGGTTGGACAAACTCCCATGCCCACTCCAGGATCCTGGCCATGTGTTTTGTGGATTTGGAGAAGGCATTCGACCGTGTCCCTTGAAGCATCCGGTGGGGTGTGCTCCAAGAGTACGGGGTCCAAGGCTCGTTGTTACGAGCCATCCAGTCCCTGTACAGGAGGAGCAGGAGCTTGGTCCGCATTGCCGGTAATAAGTCGGACTCGTTTCCTGTTGAGGTTGGACTCCGCCAGGGCTGCCCTTTGTCACCGATTCTGTTCATAAGTTATATGGACAGAATTTCTAGGCGCAGCCAAGGAGGGGAGGGGGTCTTGTTCGGTGACCTCAGAATCTCGTCTCTGCTATTTACGGATGATGTGGTTCTGTTGGCTTCATTGGACAGTGACCTCCAGCTCTCACTGGAGCGGTTCGCAGCTGAGTGCGAAGCAACGGGGATGAGAGTCAGCATCTCTAAATCCAAGGCCATGGTTCTCAGCTGGAAAAGGGTGGAATGCTCTCTCCGGGTTGGGAGCACAGTACTGCCTCAAGTGGAGGAGTTCAAGTATCTCAGGGTCTTGTTCACGAGTGAGGGAAGAATGTAGCGGGAGGTTGACAGACGGATCGGTGCGGCATCCGCAGTAATGCGGGCTCTGCAACGGTCCGTCGTGGTGAAGAGAGAGCTGAGCCAAAAGGCGAGGCTGTCGATTTACCAGTCGATCTACGTTCCTACCCTCACCTATGGCCATGAACTTTGGGTAGTGACCGAAAGAGCAAGATCGCGGATACAAGTGGCCGAAATGAGTTTTCTCCGCAGGGTGGCTGGACTTTCCCTTAGAGATAGGGTGAGGAGTTCAGTTATCCAGGAGAGACTCGGAGTAGAGTCGCTGCTCCTCTGCATTGAGAGGAGTCAGTTGAGGTGGTTCAGGCATCTGGTTAGGATGCCCCCTCGATGCCTCCCCTTGGGGTTTGGGTTCATGGTTGTTCCAGGCATGCCCCACTGCGAGAAGGCCACGGGGCAGACCCAGGACACGCTGGAGGGATTATATCTCCCGGCTGGCCCTGGAACGCCTCAGGGTCCTCCTGGAGGAGGTGGCCGGGGAGAGGGAGGTCTGGGCTTCCCTGCTTAGGCTGCTACCCCCGCGACCCGACCTCGGATAAGTGGTGGATAATGAATGGATGGCATAACACTGATCCAAGTCAAACCCTCCATATGTAAATTTGTGATTGAGCTGAACTTGCAGTACAGTCACCTTTACTGTGGTAGATGCATGTTTTTTTATTTAGTTAAACATGATGCATAATTACAGTACTAAATCTCGACTGTGCTCAGGAACCAATTGATTTTATCATTTGCTGAAATCTTTGTCAATATTTTATTTTGTTGTTTTCTGATGCGAGATATTTTCCAAACCACGCTATTACTACGAGTCTCTGTGGTGAATACCTTGGAACAAACCGAAAGCTTAAATACTCATAAGGATTATCACAGCCGCACAGCATGATGGAGCATCCACTAAATTTGACAGTAGGTAGCAGGTGGTGTTCTTGGAATGTAGTGTTCTTCTTCTGCCATGCAAAGCTCTTTTTGTTATTACCAGATAACTCAATTTTTGTCTCATCAGTCCAAAGCACTTTGTTCCAAAATGAATCTGGCTTGTCTAAATGAGCATTTGCATACAACAAGCGACTCTGTTTGTGGCGTGAGTGCAGAAAGGGCTTTGTTCTCATCACCCTTCCATACAGATGTTTTTTGTGCAAATTGCGCAGAATTGTAGAACGATGTACAGATACACCATCTGCAGCAAGATGTTCTTGCAGGTCTTTGGAGGTGATCTGTGGGCTGTCTGTAACCATTCTTACACTCCTGCACATATGCCGCTCCTATATTTTTCTTGGCCTGGGTTTAACAGCAACTGTGCCTGTGGCCTTTCATTTCCTGATTACATTCCTTACAGTTGAAACTGACAGTTTAAACCTCTGAAATAGCTTTTTGTAGTCTTCCCCTAAACCGTGATACTGAACAATCTTTGTTTTCAGATCTTTTGAGAATTGCTTTGAGGATCCCATGCTGTCACTCTTCAGAGGAAAGTCAAAGGGAAGCGCAACTTGCAATTGACCACCTTAAATACCTTTTCTCATGATTGGACACACCTGTCTATGAAGTTCAAGGCTTAACGAGACAATTCAACCAATTTGGTGTTGCAAGTAATCAGTATTGAGCAGTTACTTGTTGCATTCAAATCAGCAAAATTACAAGGGTACCCAAATTTTTGCACAGCCAGTTTTTCACATTTGATTTCATTTCATACAACTAAATACTGCTTCACTAAAAATCTTTGTTCAGAAAACACCCCAGTACTCAGATGTTCCTAGGAAATGAAAGACATACCACTGTTATCTTTTTTGTTGAAAGTAGAGTAAATTATTATGCAGGCTGAGAGGGGTGCCCAAACCTTTTCATATGACTGTATATTTTTCCCCATTTGTGAATTTTGAAAGATTAAAATACACATATTTATTGCTACTCTTGTTTAAGATTTAAAAAATCTGACTAACTATACTTCCGCAAGCTATTGTTTTCAGGTCAGAAATTACTATAGTGAGTTCATCATTTTAATCAGAGTATAGCATCAATTAAACTTCTGGGATATTTATCTGGTCAGTTAAGTAGCAGAGGGGGTTGTTAATCAGTTTCCGCTGCTTTGAAATTAACAAAAGGTGTACTAGGGGGCAACAATGAGACGACCCCCAAAACAGGAATGGTTTCAGGTGGAACAGGTGGAGGCCACTGACATTTTTCCCTTCTCATCTTTTCTGT
Organism: Erpetoichthys calabaricus; assembly: GCF_900747795.2. Classification (NCBI taxonomy): domain Eukaryota; kingdom Metazoa; phylum Chordata; class Cladistia; order Polypteriformes; family Polypteridae; genus Erpetoichthys; species Erpetoichthys calabaricus. Next base: position 136,831,668 of record NC_041395.2, on the reverse strand, counting down.
TTTTTCACTAGTTTTGCATTTGGCTACAGTCAGTGTTACTACTGGTAGCATGAGGCTATACTTGGACCCTACAGAGGTTGCACAGGTAGTCCAACTTCTCCAGGATGGCACATCAATACATGCCATTGCCAGAAGGTTTGCTGTGTCTCCCAGCACAGTCTCATGGGCATGGAGGAGAATCCAGGAGATAGGCAGTTACTCTAGGATAGCTGGACAGGGCCGTAGAAAGTCCTTACCCGTCAGCAGGACTGGTATTTGCTTCTTTGGGCAAGGAGGAACAGGATGAGCACTGCCAGAGCCCTAGAAAATGACCTCCAGCAGGCCACTGGTGTGAATGTCTCTGACCAAACAATCGTAAACCAACTTCATGAGGGTGGCCTGATGTCCTGTAGTGAGCCCAGTGCTCACTGCCCGGCACTGTGGAACTCGATTGGCATTTGCCATAGAATACCAAAATTGGCAGGTCCACCACTGGAGCCCTGTGCATTTCAAAGATGAGAGCAGGTTCACTCTGAGCACATGTGACAGACATGAAAGGGTCTGGAGAAGCCGTTGAAAATGTTATGCTGCCTGTAACATCGTTCAGCACGACTGGTTTGGTGGTGGGTCAGTGATGGTCTGGGGAGGCATATCAATGGAGGGACGTACAGACCTCTACAGGCTAGACAACTGTACCTTGACTGCCATTAGGTATCGGGGTGAAATCCTTGGACCCATTGTCAGACCCTATGCTGGTGTAATGGGTCCTGGGTTTCTCCTGGTGCACGACACTGCTCGGCCTCATGTGGCGATAGTATGCAGGCAGTTCCTGGAGGATGAAGTAATTGATACCATTGACTTGCCCCCACACTCGCCTGACCTAAATCCAATAGAACACCTCTGGGACATTATGTTTCAGTCCATCCGACGCCAGCAGGTTGCACCGCAGACTGTCCAGGAGCTCAGTGATTCCCTTGTCCATCGTCCCATTAGGAGCATGCCCCCCCAACCCGACATTGTCAGGCATGCATACAAGCATGTGGGGGCCATACAAACTACTCAGTACGATTTTGAGTTGCTGCAATGAAATTTTGGCAAAATTGACTAACCTGACGCATCACTTTTTCACTTTGATTTTCGGGGTGTCTTTGAATTCAGCCCTGTGTAGGTTGATAATTTTCATTTCCATCAAACGATATGGCATCCTTTCATTCCTATCACATTAACCAGTCCATATCATTATAGATATCCAGGATGAATTTTTTTCCCATTGAGATTTGATGTGTTTTCAAAGTGTTCCTTATATATCTGTTGGCTAGAAATTTCACAGCATTATTTTATTGTTTTAAGAATATAAAGATCTGCTGTGTTGTTCTAACACCTTTAGAAAGAGCCTTGTTTGTTCCAAAGCATGGGTTAGGTATAGCTGTTCCAGACATTTTTCTTGTTACCATTTAACTTCTAAAGTATGTACCTTTTTATGATTTTATTGAAATTCACCTGTATTGGAGCTCCAGGTATCGTTACAGTTATATACTCATTATATTCAGTGCAGATATAAACAAATGGGAGCTCACTAAGATGCTGCTTGGCTGCCTCTTCTCCTTTCTTGTGTTAATTGATTGCAACTAATACTACCTCAGGGAAATTAAAGCAATATTTGGATAGGCAGCATCACTGTGTGTTATGGTAACACAAGCAGACAAGACACGTCATCCAAAGGCTGTGATACTGTACCTGTACAAAAACAAAATTGGCCTTAGATCTAAACATTGGTGAAATTAAGCATGCGTTTTGATATAGTATTATAACAACCTCAGGCACAAACTGCTGTTACTGTTGCCATTAGAAAAAGGCTACTACTGCATCAAAGAAGAGCACAGCAAGTCTTACAACAATGTTTGCTCACACACAGTGTGTATTGCAAATAAGTACAGTGTCATGAGTGACTGACTACTATATGTTAAGATTAGCGCTGACAAATACCACATTTTATGTACTAAATATTGTGTACTTTTGTACCTTGCAGGATTATTTTTTGGTTTTCTGTATTCTTTTAATATCCCTGTAGTTTCTTTCATTTACTTACATTTTTGCAGTACCATTATTGTGAGAACAAAAGAATTGATCTTGTGTATTGGCTATATATGGTCAGTAAAACTTGTTTCTAAACAGAGATAATCATCATCTGGTTAATTCTTGGTGACAACTACAGTACCAGTACAAACACTGAATTGGGTTAACTGGCCTTCATATTTCTAGCAACTTTCTCCACCTCTGACTGGCAAATATCCAGAAACCTTCAGGACAGCAGAGAATCATAGTCTCTCCAGGTTGTTCTGGACCTCAGTTTACGTTCAATTACAGTGGGTACGGAAAGTATTCAGACCCCCTTCAATTTTTCACTCTGTTATATTGTAGCCATTTGCTAAAATCATTTAAATTAAATTTTTCCCTCATTAATGTACACACAGCACCCCATATTGACAGACAAAAAAAAGAATTTTTGAAATTGTTGCAGATTTATTAAAAAAGAAAAACTGAAATATCACATGGTCCTAAGTATTCAGACCCTCTGCTGTGACACTCATATATTTAACTCAGGTGCTTTCCATTTCTTCTGATCATCCTTGAGATCACCTTCATTTGAGTCCAGCTGTGTTTGATTATACTGATTGGACTTGATTAGGAAAGCCACACACCTGTCTATATAAGACCTTACAGCTCACAATGCATGTCAGAGCAAATGAGAATCATGAGGTCAAAGGAACTGCCTGAAGAGCTCAGAGACAGAATTGTGGCAAGGCACAGATCTGGCCAAGGTTACAAAAAAAAATTCTGCTGCACTTAAGGTTTTCCCAAGAGCACAGTGGCCTCCATAATCCTTAAATGGAAGATGTTTGGGACGACCAGAACCCTTCCTAGAGCTGGCCGTCCGGCCAAGCTGAGCTACCGAGGGAGAAGAGCCTTGGTGAGAGAGGTAAAGAAGAACCCAAAGATCACTTTGGCTGAGCTCCAGAGATGCAGTCAGGAGATGGGAGAAAGTTGTAGAAAGTCAACCATCACTGCAGCCCTCCACCATTCAGGGCTTTATGGCAGAGTGGCCTGTCGGAAGCCTCTCCTCAGTGCAAGACACATGACAGCCCACATGGAGTTTGCTAAAAGACACCTGAAGGACTCTGAGATGGTGAGAAATAAGATTCTCTGGTCTGAAGAGACCAAGATAGAACTTTTTGGCCTTAATTCTAAGCGGTATGTGTGGAGACAACCAGGCACTGCTCATCACTTGTCCAATACAGTCCCCACAGTGAAGCATGGCGGTGGTAGCATCATGCTGTGGGGGTGTTTTTCAGCTGCAGGGACAGGACGACTGGTTGCAATTGAGGGAAAGATGAATGCGGCCAAGTACAGGGATATCCTGGACAAAAACCTTCTCCAGAGTGCTAAGGACCTCAGACTGGGCCGAAGGTTTACCTTCCAACAAGATAATGACCCTAAGCACACAGCTAAAATAACTAAGGAGTAACTTCACAACAACTCTGTGACTGTTCTTGAATGGCCCAGCCAGAGCCCTGACTTAAACCCAATTGAGCATCTCTGGAGAGACCTAGAAATGGCTGTCCACCAACGTTTACCATCCAACCTGACAGAACTGGAGAGGATCTGCAAGGAGGAATGGCAGAGGATCCCCAAATCCAGGTGTGAAAAACTTGTTGCATCTTTCCCAAGAAGACTCATGGCTGTATTAGCTCAAAAGGGTGCTTCTACTAAATACTGAGCAAAGGGTCTGAATACTTAGGACCATGTGATATTTCAGTTTTTCTTTTTTAATAAATCTGCAACAAAAATTCTTTTTTTTGTCTGTCAATATGGGGTGCTGTGTGTACATTAATGAGGAAAAAAATTAATTTAAATGATTTTAGCAAATGGCTGCAATATAACAAAGTGAAAAATTGAAGGGGGTCTGAATACTTTCCGTACCCACTGTAACTGTACCTGTTATAACTTTAGTGAGAGGTGTAAAAGAGGTATAATATCTACATGCTCAAACCTCCTCAATTAGATTCACTCGATTGGGAGAAGCAGCAGTTCTACTCCAAGTTCAATTCACCCTGTCACAGAGAGAATCCAGTAGTCCTGCACAAGACTTTTAATTTAAACTACTATACTAGCAAAGTAATTCTTTCCAGTCACTATGTTCAGTTTCAGCCACTTGTCCTTAGGACTGCTGCAACTTTACTCATTTATTATCTGTCTCACAATCATCTCTACCCTCACTCATGATCAAGACCTCATGGTACTTGAACTCATTCACCTGGGGCAGCTGCTCAACCTTTACTGTAGGAAACAAGTCACACTTTTCCAGGAGGGGACTGATTCCTCATATTTGGAGATGCTAATTCTCATCTCAGGTTTATCTCACTCTGTTGTGCATTGTTCAAGTATGCACCAGAGATCTCAGTCTGATGAGGAAATCATCATCAAACAGCACAGATACAACATTTAGGTTCCCAAACTGGATACCCTCCAAACCTTGGTACCATTGCCCATGAAAGCCACAAAATGAAAAGGAGTCATGGGGCACCCTTGCTAGAGTCTAATGCCCACAGTAAACTGTCTCAACATAATACCAAGTACGCAAACACAAGGCTATGTGCAAAGTAAAGACTAACCCAGTCTCATCTACATTTCCTCTACATGATGAACTTAATGCCTTCTATGCCTGTTTTGATTGCTATAACAAACAACCTGCCTGTAGCACCACCTTATTCATCCTTCTTTGTTTCTGTACATGATATCAGTAGGACTTTTAATGAGATAATGTTCATGAGGAATCTGGTCCAGATGGAATTTTAAGGCATGCTATAAAAACCTATAGCAGCCAATTAGCTAACATGTTCATTAGCATCTTTAATATTTTGCTGAGAGAATCTCTGGACCCTGTCTGCTTCAAAAAGAACAACAATTGTCCCAGAGCTTAAAAAAAATACAAAACGGTACCATCTGAGTAACTACAGACCTGCTGCTTTCACTCCGGTGAAGTGTTTTCAGAGACTGATTGTGGGACACATTAAACAAAATATTCCAGATAGTCTTGATCTCATCCATTTTACATATCGCAACCAGTCGGCAGATTATGTCATATCCTTCACATCTCTCTTGATCTCATCCATTTTATATATTGCAACCAGTCGGCAGATTATGTCATATCCTTCACATCTCTCTTGATCTCATCCATTTTATATATCGCAACCAGTCGGCAGATTATGTCATATCCTACACATCTCATAGCATCTAGACACAGCTCAATAGTAAAAACCTTTTGTGCCAGAGTCCTATTTATAGATTACAGCTCAATATTTAACATATTTGTACCTGCAAAGCTGATTTTGGACTTCCTAACCAGTAGACCTAGGCTTGTGTGGGTTACTTCTGCCATGTTGACCTTAACACAGGTACTTGAATGGGTAGTATGCTCAGCCTCCTTCGGTAATTGTCATTCTCGTATAACTTTGCAACCAAACACTAGTCCATCTCCATAATTTCATTTGCTGACAACACCATCATAGGCCAATCACCAACAATGATGAGACAGCTTACAGAAACCGGTTTATCTTTTGTGTTAACAGCACTAGGACAACAGTGTTACCCTTAATGTCAGTAAAATTAAGATACTGGTCATAGATTTCATAAAACAGAAGGCAGACCACATTCCCTTCTACATTAGAGGAGATGCCCTTGAGAGTATGAGCAGCTTTAAATCTCTTGGAGCAAGTACCACAAGTTAACTGAAGTGGCCACAGCACATTTTGGGTTTTGTCAGGAAAGCTCACCAACATCTTTACATGTCATCTGCTGTATTCTTTATAACATCTACGGGTACACAGTACATTACATTCTCACTGGCTGCACCACATTCTGGCATGACATCTGCTTGGTTCAAGATCATAAAGTCCTGCAAAGTGGGGTGAAGGTGATACAGAATATTAACAGTACCCAGTTGTGTTCTGTTTAGAGTATACATAACACTCGCTGCCTAATAAAGGTAGTCACTTTTTACACTCCTTCCTTCTGGCAAATAGTACAGGACCATAAGCTCTCATACCAGTACATTCAAGGTTACTGAACACAATCATAACCTCGTTACCGAATACTATAGTACACTATAATATATATACTGTATATGTGTATATATACAGTATATATACAGTATATGTGGGTCACAGACTTGCCCAAGAGAAAAGGAGTCGAATCCAGGATTCCAAAAAAAACAGCTTTATTGTTGTGAAGGCACAAACATTCTCAAAGAATTTATTCAAATGGGAGCTGTCTCTTAAGCACGCACAGCACACAAGCAGAGGCACTGAAGGCCGTCCAGCATTAGCTCCCTTCTCAATTTAAAAGAACAGATAGCCTTCCTGCATACACACACACATAGGTCAAATCCCGTTATGGCAAATACCAAAGTAACACTTCTGGCGTTACCTGGTAGTTGATCACCCAAATAATCAGATTGTGATTCAGACTTATGGATATAATACTCATATATATTGTGGCGGACGCCTGGAGGATGGAAGGACCAGGAGAGGAGCAGTACCTCCCCTGGAACACGAGAAGGCAGCCGCCCTGGTGGGTGTTGGGGCCACGGGAACAGAGCTTGGAAGCTCAACCTTGTGGGGACCCATGGCCACTGCCAGGGGGCACCTGGATGGTTCAGAAGCCATGGTATGCAGCACTTTTGCCACACCAGGAAGGTCATCAGGGAGCACCTGGAGCACATCCGGGTGCATTATAAAAGGGGCCACCTCACTCCATTTAGGGAGCCGGAGTCGGGTGGAAAAGGATGGAGCTTGCGAGGAGAGTAGAGGAGAAGAGGTAGCAGAAGACTTGAGGAAGAAAAGGGACTGAGCCTTGTGGGTACTTTGTGCATTGTGTACTGTGCAGAGAAGAAAATAAATGTGTGTATTTGGACATCGTGTGTCTCAGTGTCTGTCTGTAGCCAGGCTTCTTTTATAATATATACATACTATATACAGAGAGAGTGTGCAAATTCCACACAGACAATGACAATGCATATGATTCAAGCACACAGATGTAGGTTCTGTGAGTCTATAGCAACATTAACCACCGCAACACAATGCTAGCCTTTACCATTGTATGTGTTTATTCATATTTTTTCCTTGTTGATATTAATAGCCTAGAGATATATTAGCAAAAATAATTTTACTGTTTTCTTCAATATAGAGCATTGTTTTTCCTTCTTTGTGGTAAAATTTAATGAAAGCAGTTTATAATATGTAAATATCCTATTACAAAACTCTGTTTAGACATGTTTAAATACAATTCTTTTGTTTAGTTTGTCACTTTTTCAGTGCAAGGAAGGAAGGAAGAGAAGTGGACAGCAGACATGACTCATCTTTATTGTGGAAAGAAATAATTAGGGTTTTCCTTATTTGGTCTTCAAGCATCCTGCCATCATTCTGCACACAGTAAAAACAAGTTCATGTTTAACTTAAATAAACATTTTGAATTTCATAAGAACATAGTTATTCATATAAATCATCTAGAAATTGTTGAAAACTTGCCAGAAGATTTTTCCCCTCTTGTAGAATTCGTCGCCTGAACTGACTGTGCAACTTAACTGACTGAAGTTTGCTCCATCTAAAATGCTGATCTCTTCTAACAGAAGCTGTTCAGATTTTAATTTTTATTGCCTGTACTACTGCATTCTTCATGGCATGGTATATGATAAAATGGAATGCGAAAAACATGACTTTTCAAGAGAAGGATATGGTACTCACATTGACTACTTTCCTTAATAGTGTTTTTTTTTTCTCTATAAGGACCTATTTTTTCTTTACAGTACATTTTCATAATGTTGCTTAATCAAACATTCTTGATGCCAGAAGTATAAAATCAGGCATCAGGTGTCTTTAAAAAAGATGCATTCTGGCATTATGGTTGTTTCATCCTCAGTTTACAGTTACAACTGAAGTGCCCCTAAAATAGAAATGTGAAAAGATTTTCTATCTTGCTTAATGCTTTAGGTTATTCAGTGTTAAAAATAAATACATAGAAATTTAAATGAACATGATGAACACTCTGTGATCTCATTCAAATTTGCATTCAGGCATTATACAGTATAAAGTCTTTATGTTTATACACCTTGTGCTGAATTGCCATTTTATAATAGAGGCTATGGGGCATGGAGCACCACCAAAAAATAAAAGCTTATAAACTTACCACACAACTTTTTAAGCCATGCAAGTTATTGAGCATTGATTCGCACCTTGAGATTACACATGCATTGTAAAATAATTTATACATGTCATTTTTGAACAAAAACCCCCACTATTATGAAATTCAGACATCTTTAAAACGCCTAGCTATGCATGCTCCCTCAGTGCTTTGTCTTCCCCCACAACAGCCTTTCACCCTAACTCTCAAAAGAAAAAAACAGTAAGCTTTCCCTTCAATGTGTTTGGTGTTGTGTTGATTTACTTCCCTATTTATGTGAATACTCCACCCACGAAGGTATCTGCTGTCACATAAGCAAAATATAAAATGCATCCTTACCTCAAGAAAAATATAACCTGGAGTATGCAACAAAATGAATTATTTCCAGATCCCTCTGTTGCCCCACATGTGCGTTGGAAACACAGAAAGCATGTTTTCATATATTGAAATCTTTTTGCTGCTTCAAAGTGGATGAATCTGATAAGTTTTTAAGTTATTATTTTCTGGTGGTGCTTTGAGCCCCATAGCTATTAATATAAAATACCAGTGCAGGCAAGAATTTTTTTTAAATTTATAGAAAATGCTTAACTTTAGAACACAATTTAAATTGGCAAATACATATATACCATGTTTGTGAAAAAAACAACTTTGACTTGAAAATACCAAGCATATCCTTTAACTTTCATAACAGTTAATATAGGATTGTCATTTATAAAGCATTTTGTTAAGTTAAAAGTATGTATAAAGGCAATGATCTTTTGAAGTGAATTTTTTTTTCTGTACAAAAACACGATTCCCTGTTTCCTGAATATTGCATATTGTAGTGTAGATTTTCTAGTATTAAAATAAAATGCAACAATTTACACTCAAACAGTCAGTAGTCTACATGTTGTCCCTGATTATTGTAACAATATTTTAAAAAGACTCGAATTAAGTTTAAGGAGATTTCTGTGGCTGTGAGTTTTTATTCCAATCAGTTTTAAAATAAATGCATTATTCTTACTTTTCATTGATACAGAATAGGGTAAATTACAAAGAAAATGGCAAAAGAAACATTTTAAACAAATTATAGCTAAGATGAAATAATTCTAATGTTTATGGATAAAATTTTATAGGCCCATTATCTAAACAATCAGATCAATTAAAAGAAAAGAAAAATGCAGTAATAGATTAAAATAGCAACACATAGCCACAGAGGAATGTTAGTTCTGAACTTTCAAACCAGAGCTGTAAACAATATTTAGGCTCTGTCTGATTACTTACATTTATAGTTTCTTTCTTTCTTTCTTTCTTTCTTTCTTTCTTTCTTTCTTTCTTTCTTTCTTTCTTTCTTTCAGGAGACCTGTATGACGTCTGTGCCATTTGTCTGGATGAGTATGAAGAAGGAGACAAGCTGAGAGTTCTACCATGCTCCCATGGTAAGTACCTTTATTTTTGTGTGTTTTAGCATCATCAGCCCTATTTACTCAAAAACTTTGACCCATATGTGCTAAGAATTATATTTCACCAAACGATATAGTCAAATGATTTGTGTTGGTTTCTAAAATGAAGATGAACTCAAACTGAGGTTGTTGTGCACTTCTTGCACAATACATAATTTATAGAAATACTATACTATAGTTCATCCCGGTGTCAACATTTTAATTGTTTTCTGAAGATGGCTGGCAGTCATGGTGCTCACTTTGGGTTTGATTGTGTAGCTCTATTGTGTTAACTAATACTGTAGCCCTATTACAATGAAATTCTACTGTCTGTCTGGCAAATCAAAAATATGCCAAAATATTTACAAAGCATCTTCAAAGAAAACATTCAGCAATATAACATGTGCAGGCTTGTCCTTTGTAATAAAAAAATATATTTTGAACTTACAAAGGTTTTGACATTTAATTGTACTCTGCCTGCCCACTAGCACAACTTACTTTTTGAGGGTGAAGACATGATTTGTTGTTGGCATAGGGGACAGGGATACAGTTTTATATTGGGGTGCTTGTAATGCACAACATAGTTTAGCCAATTCTCCAAGATAAAAGATCAAAAAGATTACACTAATAATTTAAAAACAGCACAGCTTTATAGAAAACTTGATAATAAATAAAATACAAAAAAGTGTAGAATAGGAACAAGTTGTTAACGTATTCGATATGCCAATGTTTAAATACTTAAATGCAAATATTAAAAAAGCTGTCTTTTGTTTCTAGTGCTGCTTATGTGATGAAGCAGACAAAATTGGGTGGTTTAGCATAGATTATGTATAATGCAATTCCATTTTTCTACCTTGCAGATATTGTTTATCATGCAAGATAATTGATCTTGCTTGTTATGAACATTTCTCCAAATTACTGTTAGAATATTGATAGTTATCCCACAGAATGTCACACTTACATTACCAACATTCCTCATTCTATAATTCACATTTTGAAGTGAATTAAGCATGTACAGTGGGGCAAAAAAGTATTTAGTCAGCCACCAATTGTGCAAGTTCTCCCACTTAAAAAGATGAGAGAGGCCTGTAATTTTCATCATAGGTATACCTCAACTATGAGAGACAAAATGAGAGAAAAAAATCCAGAAAATCACATTGTCTGATTTTTGAAGAATTTATTTGCAAATTATGGTGGAAAAAAAGTATTTGGTCAATAACAAAAGTTCATCTCAATACTTTGTTATATACCCTTTGTTGGCAATGACAGAGGTCAAACGTTTTCTGTAAGTCTTCACAAGGTTTTCACACACTGTTGCTGGTATTTTGGCCCATTCCTCCATGCAGATCTCCTCTAGAGCAGTGATGTTTTGGGGCTGTCACTGGGCAACACGGACTTTCAACTCCCTCCAAAGACTTTCTATGGGGTTGAGATCTAGAGACTAGCTAGGCCACTCCAGGACCTTGAAATGCTTCTTACGAAGCCACTCCTTCGTTACCCGGGCGGTGTGTTTGGGATCATTGTCATGCTGAAAGACCCAGCCACGTTTCATCTTCAATGCCCTTGCTGATGGAAGGTGGTGTTCACTCAAAATCTGATGATACATGGCCCCGGGCAGTGTTTGGGATCATTGTCATGCTGAAAGACCCAGCCACGTTTCATCTTCAATGCCCTTGCTGATGGAAGGAGGTTTTCACTCAAAATCTGACGATACATGGCCCCATTCATTCTTTCCTTTACACGGATCAGTCGTCCTGGTCCCTTTGCAGAAAAACAGCCCCAAAGCATGATGTTTCCACCCCCATGCTTTACAGTAGGTATGGTGTTCTTTGGATGCAACTCAGCATTCTTTCTCCTCCAAACACGACGAGTAGAGTTTTTACCAAAAAGTTCTATTTTGGTTTCATCTGACCATATGACATTCTCCCAATCCTCTTCTGGATCATCCAAATGCTCTCTAGCAAACTTCAGACGGGTCTGCACATGTACTGGCTTAAGCAGGGGGACACGTCTGGCACTGCAGGATTTGAGTCCCTGGCGGTGTAGTGTGTTGCTGATGGTAGCCTTTGTTACTTTGGTCCCAGCTCTCTGCAGGTTATTCACTAGGTCCCCCCGTGTGGTTCTGGGATTTTTGCTCACCGTTCTTGTGATTATTTTGAACCCATGGGGTGAGATCTTGCGTGGAGCCCCAGATCGAGGAAGATTATCAGTGGTCTTGTATGTCTTCCATTTTCTAATAATTGCTCCCACAGTTGATTTCTTCACACCAAGCTGCTTACCTATTGCAGATTCAGTCTTCCCAGCCTGGTGCAGGTCTACAATTTTGTTTCTGGTGTCCTTTGACAGCTCTTTGGTTTTGGCCATAGTGGAGTTTGGAGTGTGACTGTTTGAGGTTGTGGACAGGTGTCTTTTATATTGATAACGAGTTCAAACAGGTGCCATTAATACAGGTAACAAGTGGAGGACAGAGGAGCCTCTTACAGAAGAAGTTACAGGTCTGTGAGAGCCAGAAATCTTGCTTGTTTGTAGGTGACCAAATACTTATTTTCCACCATAATTTGCAAATAAATTCTTGAAAAATCGGACAATGTGATTTTCTGGATTTTTTTTTCTCATTTTGTCTCTCATAGTTGAGGTATACCTATGATGAAAATTACAGGCCTCTCTCATCTTTTTAAGTGGGAGAACTTGCACAATTGGTGGCTGACTAAATACTTTTTTGCCCCACTGTATAGTGCTCTGTTGTATGCTCATTAAATAGGATGATATTTAATTTATAATTTTACACTAAAATATGAAGATACACTATGGTGGTAAGAAGTACTACTAATTTTTAGCACATGTCCCTTATAGCTGTAAATCACAAATGATCAGGCTTCAAATATTTTATACAAATTAAGCTAATGAAGCCATCAATCCTCTGACCATGAACACTTTTTTAACACAGCTGATCAAGGACTGCAGAAATATGAAGGAATATTTTGGACAAAATTTAAATAAACCGATCTGTAACTATATTGCGAAATGTATCGATAAATAAAAAACAAAGATATGTGTGTATAAATAATTTTGCATCACTAAAATATGACTATTACTTATTTCTAGATTGAATTTAATTTTTTTCTTCATTTATTTATTTCAATGACACTACATGTAACATGAAATAAGGCTTGAGATGAAATCTTCAGGCCTGAAGAAGAGGCCTGAGTTGCCTCAAAAGCTTGCATATTGTAATCTTTATAGTTAGCCAATAAAAGGTGTCATTTTGCTTGACTTCTCATTGTATTCATAATGGCTAACACGGTACAACACCCTAATTATCTGTAGGAAGAAACATGGCTTAATGATGTGTGCTGTGTCTGCCATATTTTATATTTGATATATAGTAAAGAACTAAAAAAATCAAAGTAACAGTCTATCCATCAATTTTCTAACGTCATATGCAGTTCAGCTTGACAAAGAGTAGTTGCATGTCCCAGCAGTATTAGGTGCAAGGTAGGAACCAATTCTGAATGAGAAGCATGTCTAGTCACAAGGCACAATCACAAATATCTCAAAAACATGGGGAGAACGTGCAAACTACACACGTGCAGTTCATAAATATCCCTAATGGAATAAACTTAGCCGTGTAAGTGTTACTTGTGTGTTCTGCAGTTTGATGGAGCTGTGGTTAGTGCCATACTCACTGCTCTTGCAGCTCCAGAAAGCTTGGGACTGTCATGGTCTGGGTGCATTATGTACAGTACATTCTCCTTTTGTCTACATGGTTTTATTTTTCTTCATACTTTTTGATTTTAGCACAGCTTCCACTAAATTGAACCCTTTCGAGGAGTAATTGTTGATGTGTGTTAAAAAGTGTCCTCTTTTCATGGCTACAGTATATGCGACCTTGTGCAAGATGGTGGAGGGGATAGTGTTTGGCTTGCTAAGACCTTAAAATGGAACATGTAGGTTTTGAGAATGTTTGGATAGATATTTCTGCATTTTACTTTTTTTTAAATAAATAATTACTTTCATCTTTCTTTTTTTAGCATACCATTGCAAGTGTGTAGATCCTTGGCTTACCAAAACTAAAAAGACATGTCCCATATGCAAACAGAAGGTTGTGCCGTCTCAAGGAGATTCTGATTCTGACACAGATGAAGCAGACAGCAGTCATGAAGAAGCTTCAGAAAGTACTCCACTTTTAAGATCTTTAGCCTCAACCAGTGCACATTCATTTGGTACAATGGCAGGACCAAACCAGGATGTGCTTGAGTCTTCTGAATATGATGATGATGATGACGAAGATGAAATAAATAGTGAGACAGAAGAGGAAGTAAATGTTGAATCTGTTGTTGTACAGCTTCAGCAAAGTGCACATGAAAGCAATATGCATAGCTTTGCTTAACTGTTGTGATCCTTCAAAGAAGCTGGATGCACCAACTGCACTTAACCACTTATGACTGATTTAATTTAAAGCTCACAGCCGTTAGTGGTCAGTGTATAGTATTGTTTAGGAGTTCTGCATCCAAGTCAACCAAAGCCGGCCTAAAATTTGAATGATAAAAATGCCTGGCTACATCACGAGAGAGCCAAAGAACATTATGTACTAACAACATAATGCTGGTCTTTTACATTTGCACTTTAAATCGACAAGGTAATGGTTATTGGTTATATAATATCCACTGTGATAATGTCATGTTGTGTGGAATTTTATTTGTGAAATGTAAAAATTATGTAGGTTACTTTGGCCACCATTAGAAAACTGCACAATGGTCACAGGGCTAAATAAGTTTAAAGTTGTGTGTACTGTGTATATAAAATGTAAATACAAATTAGTATGCAGTTGTATCAGAATTCCAAGCAGCTCTTGTTAGTATTAAATAATGTATAAAGCATTGTATCAGAAATTCCAAATAAGAGGTGTTTAAAATGAAAATGTGTATAAATTGTATATATATTATACTATATCATGATCAACGTTTCATATCTTTTCATTAAAAGCAGCCAGACACGGCCCCGGCAAAAAAACAAGAACAGGCAAGAAAACCTTAAAATGTCCAGAGATTAGAAGTGGTATTTAACCCATGGAGCTTGCACTGAGATCTTTTTGATAAAATCTATTTCAGAAAGAGTTTGCAATGGTGAATACTGAAAGCACTATTGGTAAGCACCGCTAGATCAGTTTAACTGTAATGCCAGTAATTTAAATGACACCTTAAGTTATATTTTGGTAAGCACTATTGATTGGTAAGCACTGTTAGATCAGTTTAACTGTAATGCCAGTAATTTAAATGGCACCTTAAGTCATATTTTGGTCAGTATGTCATTTTGCATACTTGAGCATAGCTTTGCAGCTAACAATATGATTAAATGGCTGTGACTGAGCACTTTTGTCTATGTAGTAATGCTGCCCTTTCCCAATTCACTTTTATATAAAATGGCTAATTGTTTTGAAATCTACTAAAATGTTGAAATAAAAGAAAAAATGGTCAAATAAAAAAACAGTAAGTTGCAGCATTGAATAGAATTGGACTTTCTAAGTTTTGCCAGCCATGCTAATGCATTTCTTGGGCATCAACTTTTTTCCCGTCTAGGTCTGACAGAAGATGGGGGCCTAACGTGTGTTACTTTCCGTGAGCATGTCAAAATAAATGTGGTGTCAGTTTGGCAAGTTTTTAAATTGGTGAACTTTATTGAAATAACCACTGCTAACATTAGACTGTTGAATACAATCACAGGATGGTAACCATAGTGCACCAAAATGAGCTGCATTTCACATTTTATTCAGCAAAATTGCTTTCCCAGAAATAATTTTTCTTCAATATGTAAATATGCCAATATAATTAAAAATGTTCACAAGCAAGAAACTTCTTCTTGATTTGCTAAAGTAGCATTATTCTAATGTAAAAAAATAACAATTACAGTGAACTACAAGAGGAACCATTTTATATTGTTCCAAATATGCCTCCAGGAATCAGCAATGTCAATTAAATCTTTCTTCTTACTGTATTAAGAAAGTAAACAGAGTGCCTGTATCACATAACTAAGTATTGTGTCTTTTTTAAACTTTTCTGTAATTGGTCCACCTTCCTTTTTTTTTGTTTTTGGTTAGCTCTCAGAGCCTATTCACCTTTTTGTAATTCTTCCGAGATTCCAGCTGCGCCGAGTATAGGTAATCTGTATTGGTACCTTTTTAGAAAATGGCCATTATTAGTTACATGGTTGGAGAAAATGTGTTTCTCCAGTTGTTTTCTAAATGTTATTAAAAGTTTTCAGCAAATAAGAACTGTGTCTATACACTGTTAAAGTGGATAAACTATAGAAAAGTCATCAGCCCCCCTTAAAAATATACACCTTGTGTTGACCTAAACAAGATGATAAGACTTATTTACAAACTGTAGAGTGAAACATCAAAATTAAAATTTCTGAAAAAATAAACAAGTGGAGGATGTGCACACATGTAAGGTGGAATATGTGGACAAACTGTAGAGTGAAACATCAAAATTAAAATTTCTGAAAAAATAAACAAGTGGAGGATGTGCACACATGTAAGGTGGAATATGTGACCATTCCTCCTCCTTTTTCAAGTGCCATCAAAATTGCATGGTGACCATTGATGAACTTACCTCATCAAGTTAGCTGAAAGATTAAGTAGGATTTAGGTCAGGGCTCTACTGAAGGTCCTTCACATTCCTGCAGTTGCTTTGGGTCAGTGTTGTATTGAAAGGTGAACCATCTTCTAATTTTCAAATTGTGATTGAGGGCTAGAGGTTTTCTTCCAAGAATGGGCCTGTATTTATAAAGATTGTTTTTCTTGTCTCGTCCGATTGGATCACAGCACTTTTTGGTACTTGTCTATAGAATCTATAAGAAGCATTTGAGCAAAACATGAGACGTAATGTAGCTTTCTTCTAGAGAGCTTGTGGTAATTGCCGTCACATGTACACAATGACAGTCCATGAAAACCTGTAGTTCTTTTACAGTAGCTATTGATCTCTTGGCAGTCGCTTTGATCCAGCCTGGAAGGACAGCCTGTTCTAGCTGTGTTTTGTGAGGTGTGTCATGCACCCATCCACTTCTTAAGGAGGATATTGAATTGTACCAATGGATGGTTAGTTAAAGCCGTTGGAATCTTTTTATACCAGTCTCCCCCAAATTTAACTAATTAAAAGCACCACCCTTCCACCCACAGTGATTTTTAGCTTTAGAATGCATTCCAAGCTACTTTTATTCCAAATTCATGAAAATCTACATCCCTTCACAACTGGGACCCAGTGAGCTTGTTGTGTGATTTATAAGGCGATTGATTATCCCTTAAATGTAAAGGAGTATTTTGCTATTGTAATAATTTACTGAATGTTATTTTCCCATGACAAATGTAGGTCACTTTGTGTAAATAAATGTGGCTTATTCCACTGAAACTTGTCTTCATAACAAAAAGTACAAATTTTGGAAATGGAGTGGTGACTTCCCATTATGATTTCTGAAAAGGCAAAAAAAAAAAACCCCCACAAAATCACATCCACAACTCCAATGGTTGGAATAAATTTATTTAATCTGTCTGTAAACAAGGTGGTTTATTGATTTATGGCATTTTATTTAAATGCATATTAAATCAGATGGAGTTAGACTGTATCCCAGATGTAAGAAAATAAGTGCAGGGAAAGAAATGAACATAAAATCAGCAACAAGGTGTTTATTTTTTTGTTTTTTGTTTGTTTTTTCTTTAAAATCTGTACATATTCCACAAGGCCTGAACATTTCCAGCATATGCTAAAATGTCTCTAAGGAAGTGCCATTCAAATGACTCTTTACTGGGCAGCAGGTTAAAATCCATCTCACAAAAGCAACTGATCATCTCTACAACTTTATGGCACAAGATAAACAGATTTTTTTTTTTTTCATATTGTAAAAAGTTTTCTCGAGACAACCAGGTTTTCTTATTCCAACCAATACCGTCTCCCATTGATTTAGTGTATGCAGAACTTCAATTGTCAGTTTTCTTTCTAACCGGACATACATTTAGTACCGTGCTTTAACAGACAGTTTGACAGCACACTTTTGATGACTAGAGCACAAGGCAATTTATTCCACAGCTTTCCCACAGCCTGGACTTAGAGGATCAAATGCAGTAACTCATTTCTTTTCTTTGCAACATACAAGATGTGTTACAACAAAGGAGTCTGCTGTAGCCATTCCATATGCTGGTAATAACCAGTACTTCCTACCATCCAGGTGGACTACCAGCTAGCATTTACTTTCAGAATATGGGTGAAGCAGGCAGCAGTCCTTCATAAATGATTACAGCAGTTTTGTTTGTGTTTATTACATGCCAAGCTGCAACTTAAAATTGGTCCTATGTAAAAATTGAAACTGGACACACTCCAGGATGGCTCTTTTAGGATATCCACTGTCCATCATGGCAGCCTTACTTAAAAATAAAAAGTTATACATTACAGGAACTGGCAAACAATACTTTTAAGTGCCTGAGCTATTGCAATGATGGAATGTCCATGGAGATTATAAAGTCAATGTGAATGAGAGGCAACACAACCTGCATTCTGAAACAAGCTTCTAGAGTTGCACTCACCCTAAAACAGGGCAGCAGCCCACTCTCTCCTGCAACGAGTGCAACAATACAAAGCCTAGGATGCAGGATTCTGCAACTCTAAATCAGGAGTTATGAGTGATCACATAGGAAAAGGCCTAATTGGTAAAATAATGCAAAGCAACATATTCTGTGAAGTGATTTGAGGGTCACCTACACAAATAAGCATGGGCAGCTAAATAGGGAAAAGGGGTGGAAATATGAACAGAAGCTAAACAAGCCAAGAGATATGCATGCACAATTTCCCTCCCAGACATGCTCTAGAAAAGGAAGACTAAATGAGCCATGTTACCGCTCAAAGTGCTCAAAATAAATCGATCAATTCACGATTGTACTACCGGCACCTTCGTATGCAAAGTTCACTTTATTTAATGTAGTTGTCCTTCATAAGCCTCCTTCATTTGGTATGACTTGTTCTTCAGTCTCTATACATTAACAAAAAGCAGTGCCCAGGTTTAACATCAGCCAAGTTATATATATATTTTTTTAAACATTAAAGTAACAACATGCTAATTAACTATGGTGCAACAATGGTACTGGTATACAAGTGTTAAAACACCTAAATGAACAAAGAGGGAAGGGTAATGAATGAAACCAAGGTGGAGGGGTCGCAAGGAAAATAACAAGCTACAGTCTGGTAGCACTGCCAATGCAACTGGATGGTGATGAGAATGAGTTGCTAGGTGGATGGGGACAGGCTGCTTAATATCCAGACTTCCTCAGGTAGTGAGCCATGGTAAATGCTTTCTTGTTGAGTTGCCCTCCATGGACACCTTCTTTTCCCATGACTAAAACCAATGCTGGAGTACACAAGGAAACAAAACAAAACAAAAAAAAAATGAATAGAACTGAAAAAGCTTTCCCCACTAACACAGGGATACAAAGGAGACACAAGTTCTTACCCCCATTACCCTTCATTGCTATTAAACTTTTCCAAGACATTAATGTGACAGCTTTAAAGGGGAAATTTTAATAGCAATTTGTGTTTCTCATTTTTGAACTACTGAGTATGCCTGCATGTAACCTAGAACCCAGAATCCCTTAAGTATTTTGCCATTGAGTATGCCTTCTTATTCAATCCTCCTCCATGGACCCCTTCTTTGCCCATTACAAGAACCAAGACTGAAAAAAAAGAAAAAAGGAAAGGAAGTTTTTAGAAAAAAATGTGATAGTTAGAAAAGACAGCATTCAGGATCAAGTCACATTAAAAAGGAGTGTCTATTACTGTTAGTTTTGTTGACTTCTAACATTTAGTGGCAGACACCAGACAGCTCTAACATCATAATGGGGGAAAAGTTACATTCCATCTAACAGAACATTCACACAGGAAATATCAAGCAGAACAGTGAGTTAAATTAATTACATTCACTTGTTAGCTCACACATTTCTATAGTGACTAGATGGAATCTTTCATATATGCAAAATACATTTTAAAGTCAATGTAAAATTTCCACTTTTCATTTTTGTTTATTTTACCATTTAATATTCTTTAGCACTTTACTGTTTTCAGGAAAACATTTCAAGTAATTCAGCTTCAAAGCTTTATTTAAATATACCTAGTGCATTATGCTTTGTATAACATACTAAATATGTAATATGCTAATGTTTTTTTTTTTTGTGGGCCCAAGTGTGTGTTTATGTGCCCTATAATGCTGAGAAGACTTCTGCCCCGGAACCCTGACCTGGCTAAACTGATACAGAAAACAGCTGTACAGAAAATGTGAACGGCGTCAAATTTAGCAAACTTAACAGGCAAGTGTAATTGTATAAATTACTAAAATGTACTCTGTTAGGTTTGGGCAATCTGAATAGCTACCTGACCATTAAAACTTCCCGGGGAACACTGTCAGGGCCACACAACACTAAGATTGTCAATCTAACTAATTAGCACTAAACCCCCTGAATCCAGTTCAGGGTGATTTTGGTGACAAAGTTAGCCTTAGATGTTCACAGGTTCACAACATTTTTCAGCTTCAGTATTTTACCAGGGTTTATGTATGTGTGACTGGTTTTCTGCCTTTTTAAAGTGGTTTTAGCCTATTTTAATTGTAATGTGTATGTCATGTTTACCAAGAGATATTGGAAGTAAAACTACTGCATTTATCAGACTGTTGTGCTTTTTAATTATTCTATTCCAAAATGTGTTTCAGGGCTAAGGAGATGCAGTAGAAACATGTTCGCACAATCTTCTATGAAAGCTGAACCCCTGAACTCTGACACAACACCTCAAGAGATTAATTTTATCCGTTAGTTACTCTTGGAAGATGAGATGCAGTAGTGTGTAAGCCTTCTGTTAATATAATCACTTCCCTTACGTACTTAGATGTGTGAGGAGCACAATTTGGCACAAAGCAATTGTCCAGAATAACTGCTCTAAACAAGTGTTTACGCCTCAAAGTTTTAAATCTACAGTATATTGAACAATCACATATTTCATAAATACTGATTATAAGGCAAGACAGGAAGACAAGTTGTTTTTGTTTTTGAATAAATTCTCATTTTTATTTCTCATTGTAGTTAAGTACAATGAAATATTTTCTATGCATGTTAAATTGTAGTTTATGATAACTTGAATCACAATTTATATACCTGTGCTACTGAGACAAACTCAAGGAAAAGCTGAATATTCATTAATGTACAGTACTATTGGATTATTGTAAGCAAACTTTATACTGATGCGAAACCTTGCGTCTTGGTTTCTATAAAGACAGGATCAACAATATTTATATTGTTTACATACATTTTTAATCATTTATATTAAACATTTTGAATAGGACTACATAGTCCCTGGTCAAATCAAGTTTTTGACCTTCTAGTAATAGTGGAATGAAAACTGATGTTCCATTAAACAAAGTTTTTTAGGCTTTCAGGTTTCACTGATGGCTGTAAACGCTCCCAGACTGCAATGGGCAAATCCATTTTGTAGGCCTCTTAGACTAAAATTCAACTCATTTCATTTGAATTACAGGTGTTTTGTTCTTTATGTTTAAAACAGTTTGTTTTAGCTGAACCATGCATTAATGATGGTCATATGTATGCAGCACAAATAGCTACCTAGTTTTTTGTTACACAGCACCAAGGATTCTCTTTATACTACAGCTATGCATCAGGTAGTCAAGATGAAAATGAACTTTACATACTGCTTAGCACCAATATAGAAAAATGGCATTAGACTCAGTCCTGAACATTAACAGTAAAAATCAAAACTATCAAAATAGCACATTTTAATGATACACGTCAACTGTGCATACAACAGTAAAGCTGGTTGCAGCATTGTAGGGAGAAACTTTATATATTTGTGCTTTTTAACAAAGCATCTATAATGTCAACAGCCGTTACCCAAAGTCAGCTTACACACACACACTTTGGAGATTCTACACTATTGGTAGTACTGGATTTGATGTGGAACCCACCAATCTCCGGAAGGATAAAGACACACAAACTCATACTGGCCAATTTAATCTAGGAAATCTGAGCTATGGTGGTAAGATAGAACAGAAAAAGCAATGCAGAAAGTGTGAGAATGTGCTTATCAGGCTTTAAATATTAGAAAACTTCACAGAAATCCCAATATTTACCGATGATCTCAGAAATGGAGGCAACTCATTTTTTAAGCATTACACACTTTTATAAATATAAGTGTTCTTGTATAGCCAAGGCTTTTCACACTGTCACAGGTGCCATCACTGCTGCTTAGTATGCCATGTCCAGTTTCTTACCGACTGTACTTTATGTATATGTCAATTATTAGTAACATATAAAAACACTACTCAGACAGAGATAAACAGACTGTTCAGAGACTCTTTTTTTCTGTGTAGTATTTACTAGGTAGGCATTTACTGCCATGAACTGCAGACACTGAATTATGTTTATTTTGATAAGGTAAATTGCTTTTTTTTTTTTTTTATATATTTTATTAATTTTTATTGTAATCATTCCATACAAATGGATCAATTTATAACCAAACAAAAACAAATCAAACCCCACCCCTGAGAAGGAGAGCTTAGCTAAAGGAGAATTGCTTAGGGCTTTTTAATAACACAACATTAGGCAAAGGAAAGGGAGAAATATATATGTAAATAAGAGATGGAGAAGGGAGTGAAATGCAGTAATAGTTATTTCTCTTATTCTAAAATAATATTGATCAGATCCTGCCAGGTTTTGAAAAAATTTTGTACAGATCCTCTAACTGAGAATTTGATTTTTTCCAATTTCAAATAATATAAAAAGGTACATTGCTTTTGATAGTACTTGCATAGTATGATAAGAGAAGCAACAAATCAGTACCATGGGAAACAAGACAGGAACCAGACTTAGATGGGATACCATTCAAATTACAGGGTATAGCCAGTGACAATTCCAAATTCATTCTCGCCACGTAAAATTACATGTGAAGATTAGCCTCATGTTTCTTTGATATCTTGGCAAAGAACTGATCAATGTATATAAAAACACCATAATCAAGGTCCATTATTGATTGATATGAACCTAAAATTCAAAATCCATCTTTTTAGCATTTCAACACCATTTGTTAAAGGATGTAGAAGAACCGAGTCAAATGCCGGAGTTTACACACACCAGTTTCCAGAAGCAGTGCGTAGCAATGCCACCTCAATAAGGTTTTTGGACTATGCTCAAATTTTAACCACAGCCAGTTTCTATGTGGGGTATGCACATTCTCAAGTTTTTTCTCCTTGAGTATTCCAGTTTCTTCAAAAAATAGCAAAGATATGCAAGTTTAATTGACTGAAAACACTAAACTGGCCTTGTATGAGTCACATTCAGGTCAGTGTGCCCTGCAGAGACCTGGATTCTTGTCCAGGGTTGATTTGTCATGCACCAGATGCCAAAGGCATAAGACAGTTTTAAAGAAATGGTTTAAAAGTGAACTGTTGAAAAAACTATTTTATAACCTTCAAAATGATACAGTTGAGGTCCAACTATACTATCTCATTGGATTTCATGTGTCTGCACCATGAAGATTATACAGTAAAATGGTATAAACTGGAAACGAACCAAACCGAATAGTTTTATACTGCAAGAAGCTGGGACCATCTGTGCAATTTCATAACTTGCTTGGTCTCTGCTCAATATGGAGAGCTTCTGCCGCCATAAAAATGCATTGAACAAGACTGTGAAAGTATTGTTTTTGGATTTTGCTGCATGCAGGCAATAAGACTACCATTAAAACATTGTTGCTCCAGGTACCATTGGCTGGTTGCTGTGAACTTGCCTAGCCCCCCAGTCAATTTTTGAAGCCCAAAAAAGAAAAGTCAATAGTGCATCGGACTGCACACACCATACAAGCATTTATTGCCCATTGAGTTGATGACAGTGTTTAATATTATTTGGTAACTTTGATGTGTAGCAGTGGCCATAGCAAGAACAACCACCAACAGTTTTTATTTTATATATATAAAAATAAATTATAAGTACTCAAATGAAATTTACATATAAGCCATCAAAACTCCAAGCAGCTGTAACTTATAAAACAGGAGCATCTGCACTGCCATATTGTTTTTAGTCTAGTACAAATGGCTGCTGCACAAGTTCTAAACCACTCAGCCTGTTGGGCATGAAGACACTATCCTTCACCCCGTCACTCAGCTATTCCCACAGAGGTGCTCTGCACCCATTCCTCGCAGCTGTCCTTATAGCAGTTTAGACATGTTACGAGACATTTATAGCACAGGTCACGAACAGCATGCTACAAACTAGAACGACACAATATTGTGTCAAGTGGTCCATGTTTTGCAGATTCATGGTGGGGAAAAAAAAATAACTACAAATATAAATAATGTAACGAAGCACAGTACCAGCATATGTGGCTTGTAACCACTTAAGCTCCTTTTTGTGGCTACTGCTGTGGCTCACTGTTCTGACAAGGACCAGGAGGAATCTGGGTTAGTTAATAAGACTGTCACAGGACAAGAATAGCAAGCAAATTAAAAGAGTAAACAAAATGCATGCAGGTTGAAGGTGGTTTATTATTTTGGAGGTATCCAATGGGCAGAGGCAGGGTACCGTTTATATCATGCCATTCAAAGTAAAAAGCTGGTTGGAAACCATTGGTCTCCCCTTGAAAAGTCTGGGTCCGCACACACATGGCAATAATAAAGGTGACCTTAATATTTCCTATTACACCTCATTGTTTCAAGAATTGTGTGTCAAACAACCGAAAGAGAGAGAGACTAATTGTGGGTTCACGGTGTGCTGCCTGACAAGTCTTTTTTAAAGGGGGTGATTTTAAGGCGTTGTAATAAAAGGAAAAGCAGAACAGAATCAGATCACCGGAGAAGTATTTAGAAAAACTTCTCTGAGTATACTTGTAGATCAATGTACTAGGCAGTGGGATATTAGAAGGGGTGGGGGGACCCTATGTTGAGAAGGGGCCTGGAGCTGATGCAAGATTTACTAATAAAGAGACAAGCTAACCACCAGGACAGGTTTTAAGAAAAAAAAAAAAAAAAACCTTTTATAATTGAATGTCAGTTTCTGCCTTTGAAGACGACTTTTTTAAACAAATCCAAATTATATCTGAATAGCTGCATTCGATCTGAAAGCCCCAGAACGTGTATTTTGAAATGCCAAAGAAGCATGAACAAATGGGTGATGTGCAAAATATAAAATAGAGATGAATGAACAGCAACAGGAAAAAGGCACCACAGTAGTTTCATCATTTTGCACCTTTATAACCAAGGTCAATCACACTGTCACAGGTGCCTTCACTGCTTCAGAGTATGTTACATCCAGTTTTTTTTGGCTGTGTGCTATTGACAGCTGAAATCAGAATTGTACATAAAACTCCCTTTATTTTCCCGCCACAGATTTCACACTAAACTATAAATTTGGCATATCATTTAAGACATGTACTTTGGGCAGGGCAAAAGTCATTTCTTCCAACAATGTTCACAGACAGATTTTATTTTAATTGACTAAATGACAATTCCAGTGGATCACACGTTTACATACACTGTTAATATTTGGTAGCACTGCCTTTAAATTGCTTAACTTGAGCTACACATTTTAGGTGTCTCTCCACAAGCTTTGTACAAGATGTTTCTGGAATTGTGTCACATTCTTACAGACAGAACTGGTGTAAGTGGGAAGGTTTGTAGGTCTCCTTGCTCACACACACTTCCAGTTCTGCTCTCAAATCTTTCAATGGGATGGAGGTCAGGGCTTTATGATGGCCACCTCAATACCTTGACCTTGTTGTCCTGAAGCCACTGCCACAACTGTGGAGGTATGCTTGGGGTCAACATCCATTTGGAAGACCCATTTGCAACTGAACTTCAAATTCCTTGCTGAGCTTGAGATGTTGCTGCAGTCTTATCTACATAAATTTTCTTTCCTCACGATGCCATCTATTTTGTGAAATGCACCAGTCTGCAGCCCCACGACATCATTCTCCCACCCTCATGCCTGACGGTTGGTGGGTGCTCTTTGGCATGTAAGCCTCACCCTTTTTCCTCCAAACATAATCTTGATCATTATGGCCAAACAGTTTGATCTTGAATCCATCAGACCAGAGGACATTTCTCCAGTAAAGCAAGATCTTTGTCCTCATGTGCCACTGCAAACTGCAGTCTGGCTTTTTTATGGTGGCTTTGGAACAGTGGCTTCTTCCTTACTGAGCCACCTTTCAGGTTATGTTGATATAGGGCTGCTTTTACTGTGGATATAGATATGTATCTACCCGTTTCTTCCTGTATCTTCACAAGGTCCCTTGCTGTTGTTCTGGGATTGATTTGCATGTTTCGTGCCAAAGGACTTTCTTCCCTAGGAGACAGGATGTGTCTCATTCCTGAGTGGTAGGATGGCTGTGTGGCCACCAAGTTGTTTATACTTGTGTATTATGAAATGTACAGATGAACATGGAACCTTCAGGTGTTTGGAAATTGGATGAAGGATGAAGCAGATATGTGGAGGTCCACAATTTTTTTTCCCCCAGAGGTCTTGGCGGATTTCTTTTGATTTTTCCACTATGTCAAGCAAACAGGCAGTGAGTCTGATGGTAGGCCTTAATATAAATCCACATGTTGACTCCAGTAAAGCAAATTGGTTATCAGAAGCTCAATGTCTAATTGTGTAAAGGCTGGACATCACTGTCTAGAATTTTCCAAGCTGTTTCAAGGCAGAGTGAACAAAATGTATGTAAAAATGTAAATAACTGGAATTGTCTTATATTTAATAAAAAGTGAAGCAATCTGTGAACACTTTTGGGGGGGGGGGGGGGGGGGGAGGGGTGGGTTTGCTGCTCAAGCAGCAGATGTTTTAAAACAATATGTAAAATGTATAGGTTGTTAGGGTGAATCTGCAGATTTTATATTAAGTGTATGTAAATTTCTGTCCTCAACTGTATGTATGAACTATTAATAACAAATGACGACTGTTCAGAGACCAGCTCATTTTTCTGTGTGCTGTGTAGGAAAACAGGATTGTAGGCATTTCCATATCTAAGTTTCAGGATTTAAGTACAGGCTTCTTTAGCAGTCAGGCTTTTAATAGAAACAATAACATGTCAAGTTAGGTTGTTAACCCAATTTTAGTTGTTGCAGTTAGTGAAAAAAAGTGCCTTGAGATGTCAAAATATCCCAAGATTTTTTTATATCAGAATTAGTTCAGATAAAAGCAGTTGATTAATTCTTTATTTTACATTTCCTATCACTATATTCTAAAGGTATGTCAGTTTAGATATGCTTCTGTTCTCAAACCTGTACGATTGCAACGTTTGTAACTTTAACCATTTCCATTTTGCCAAATTCCTGAACAAGAACCCTACACTATTTCAATTTCTAAACAGTCCTTCATATGATGCGTGGACCCTCTACTAAGGTGGCATAAAGTCGTTAATAGAAACAAAAATGTTTGCATGTGTGTAAAAATGGCTTCCTGAAAACAATTAAAAATTGACATTACTATTTCATTTATCAGAACCCAAGCATAAATTCTTACTGGAACATTATTAAAATTAAAAATTCAACACTTAAGTCAAACTAATATGAAATAAACCACACTATGTAAAGAGACGAAAAAGTGCTCCAGGAGTTACCTTTGCCAGCTTTGCCTACAGAAACATTGTATGTTGGCTCGCCTCCTTGACTCTTTGTCCTGATGTCCATTGTCCAGTCACCTTCAATATTAAGGCTATCTCTGATCACAGAGCATTTCTTTGAACCTAGTGTCATGCCAGTGGTGAAGAAGCCTTCTCGGTCCTTTCCAACTATCACATCTATTTCTTGAGGCTAGAAATAAAAAAAGTAAAACAATTAAAACATAAAATAGACTTTGAAACTGAGAAGTCACTGTGTGTATGTTGGTTAAGCCAATTTATTCACTATTAACATTTAAATAGTTATTTGTATCAATAAGCATAGATCAAATAGACTGAAATGTTGCAATTATTTGTCAAAAGTAATTTCCGCTCTATGATTTTCATAATTTTGTTACATTTGGTATAAGAACATTGCAAAAAAAATTGAAAATTGAATTGTCCTTTTCAAACAGGAGTAAGAATTCTTACAAATAGTGAACAAAAAAAAAGTAACAGCAGCATCTAATGTTAAACCAATTCAATTCAGTTACAGAGCACTGAGCATATGTACAAGTCTGTTTTGTGCCAGGTTGCCAGTCCATTGCAGTGCTCCCAATTCACAGCCATACTCGCACACTGATGCCACCAAGTTGGAACTGAACTGCTGATTAACCCAACATCTTTAGGGAATGCAAGAGGAAACCTCTTGTAGACACAGGGAAAGATGCAAACTCAGTATGGACAACCATCAGTGAAGGGATTCAAATGCAGGATGCTGGATCAGCAAAGCAACAGTGCCAACTACTGAGACACTGTTCAAATTCTGGCAGCAACTTCTTTTTTAAATGCTGCCACTCACATCACTCGGGCCCAATGTTTACAATCTTTACCATATGATCTAATGCCAACATCTTCAGTCCAAACTGTATCAACTCTAACTGCAATAAGCAGATATCTATTCATCTAACAAATATACAAACTTTGTTGTTTTTGGGGGTTCAGGGACAAACCAAGAATGTCCTCGCAGTCCACACCACACATGACCAAGTATTAAGATTGGACAGCTACTTAAAAAGTATCACTTAACTCAGATTGAAAAATACTTTAACTCTCTGTGCAGTGAAGTCTATATTCAGTAAAAATGATTAAATCCACACAACAGATGACCAGCAGATCAGCTGAGAAACTCACAGTCAGCCAGTTGTTAGGACTAAAACATTTAGGCTTCTGTGGCTCTGAGGCACATCCACATTCAACCATCATAAATAGTGGGGAAACAGAGGAACAAAAATATAACAGTTTAAAACTTTTATAGATTTCTTCACTGTCAAGAATGAAGACTGCTTCTTAGAAGCTTGGCTTAATTCTCTCACTGGCAAGTTACAAGTAAGACCACCTACATATTAGCAAAGAGTGTATGTGTCCTTGATGCCCAGTCTAAAATCACCTGCTCCATCTAAACTCTATGAAAAGGAGCAGTTCCCCTGTTGGTGTTTCAGTCCATATGCCAGAATAATAACAGAATAGATGGTGTTGGGCTCTTAACAAAATGGTTTAGCTTTGATGGTCTGGGCAACCCGTTAGCTCTTTAATAATACTTTCAATACTTAACATTTTAATACACTTTGGGCAAAACCCACATCTGCTGCAAGGGTATCTAGACAATGCAAGACCCAATCATACCTATACAAGGCCAACTTAAGACTTACATTATTTATAGTGTGGGAGGATATGGGCTGCATCCACAGAAAAAACATTGACAGGTATCAAGTCAACAGTATTGACAACAGCATCACCAGGCCACCTTGTTAACTGATATCTGGACATTTATGTATTTTTAGCTTATCTCTGTGTCCATGAGTTTGCCTTGTCTGAAACATTTTGAACTATACTGCCACAAAGATTAACAAACTTTATTCGGAAAGAAAAACTTTAGTCTGTAACACATAACAGTTCATTTCTATGCCATATATTTTGTAAAAATGTAAAACCTCTGTTGGGTGAATTTATGCCACAAAAACTACTGCATTTTTCCCCTTTACATACATTTCACAGAGCACAGTATCTCCTCAATCCATTAACTTACCAGACTTTTAACTTATTTACAAATATATCATAAGCAACATAAACTTGCATCCAGCCATCAACCATTAAATCTTCTTAATGAAGTTCAGGGTACCTAGGGCCCAGGCTCATCCAAAGGACACCAACCAGTTATGCCCACTAGCATATCCTTGGGTTACCACTATGGAAGGCACCATCCTCTTTCTGACCACTGGCCCCTTGCACTTCTCCCCACTGTTGAGCTCTTAAAACAGTCGGTCATTGTCCCGCTTAGTCCAGAACAGGGTCGTGGGGGATGCTAACTCCTATTCCAGCAGGCAAAGGGTACAAGCTTTACAAGATGCAAGTCTATCACGAGACGGATGGGTGGGCAGACAGGCAGGCATGCACGCACGCGCACACACACACACACACACACACACACACAAAACACCAACCAACAGGACTGCCAATCCACCTAGACTAGACTGGACTGAGAGAAAAAACCCACAGACACAGGGAAAACATGAAAACTCCATGCAGGTAGGATCCAGGATGCAAACCCTGATCTCCTTAATGTGAGGCAGCAGCACTACCACTGCACCACCGGGCAGCAAGCATCCATTCTCAAATACAGTCAAATATGGAGAAACATTTCTCTGAATCCTTGGCTAGGATTTACAGATATGAATGCTAGAGATTCTAATAATCCTGTGCCATTGTGCTGTACAGCACAAACCTAAATGTAAACAAATATTTAACAAAACAAAAAAAGCTGCCATTTCTTTTTCCTAGTTAAAAAAAAAAAAATTCAAGTTAGCAATTTACCTTATACTGTAGCTATAGGTAAAATACACTTGACACTTTAATTCTTATACAAAACAAAAACAAAACTTTGAAAAGTCTATATTAGGGTAAACCACCCTAAGAACTGTAATGATTTACTTCATGAGGTAGAAGTACACAATAAACAGGAACAGTTACTAAAATATTTAGGATATTAAAATGTCTTGTGCTTAGCTTGTATTTAACATTAACCTTTTCTGACATTCTGGGCATGGCTCAAAGGGTCAGCAACTTCAAAATGGCATAAAATTTCACTCCACATTGCCTATTACCACCTATCCCAATTTTTTCCAAATTTTATGAAAAGCAGTAACTCTGACCCATTGTAACCCCTAGACAGTTGATGCAGCTTTTGCAACCTCAAATCCTTTGGATAATTTTTACTTAAGACATCTATTGGTTTAATCTTAATCACACAAGTGCAATTCTGCATAAAATATAGTCCAAAAATGGGGGGGGGGATGGGGGGGTAGGCAAAAAACTTGTCTTTTATAATTAGTAATCAAGGAGTCAAAAAGTATTATCATATGTGGGGGGTTTTGTCATACCAGTGAATCAGGAGGTGCCAAAAACATTTTTTTTAGCGATTTCCAAGTGTTCATAAGTAATTCTTTTGAACACATAAGCTGGTTCTAAATTCATATTGGAGAAAATTCAGAGTTAATTTTATGGAAGCAAAAATGTGGTGAAACTGGTGCACAAGAATGGAAGAAAATACATATCCCATTAAAAACAAAGCAGCAAATCAATTAAATATCACTGTATTACACATTTTGTAATATTAAAAGATCAAATTGCCTTACTTAGAGAAGTTAAGGAGAAAATGAAAAATACAACCGACAGTCAAATTTTAAAAGCATTATATAAAAAAAGATATACTGACTGCAGAAGGGAAAATTAACACTGCTGTTGGACAAGGCGGATTCAGAAAAGGCAGCTTTAACCCCGAGGGCCGTAAAAGCCAAATTATTTTTGCCACGTACCATTCTGTATATGCAGGCCGCATGTTCATTTCTGTAATAGCCCGTAACTACACCGTGGAATTAAATTACGTTAATTCGTGCTACTCCAAACCGTTATCTTTTTACCGCTGTAGAGCGTCACCGCTGTTTGAGTCATGCACACACTCGCACATTCGCCTCAGGCCCCGTTATCCGAGGGAGCGATCCAGCTAACTTTTATTGCGAGACAGAAAGTTTGATGTAAAAAGCTCGCTCGTTTTCTGCAACTGCTTACCGCCCATTAAGCGTCGCTGGAGAGCATCGCTCGTTCAGGCTGATAAAACGCGCAGCACGCTGGACTCCATGCGGACAGGCCACTTTGGGACTCTTATCCCCTGGCAGAGCGTTTCAAAGGTGTGTTCAGGTGAAATCAAAGGTTGGTGGGTGGAGTCGGCGTTCACATCAAGTGCGGCTTTTCCACCTACAGTCCTGTGGATGCTGCGGCTTGGCAACTTAAACCGCACTAGGAAACGCAGTGGTCAGATTTATCACGCGGCTTTCGATGTATTTGAAGGCGTCGCCCTCCAGCAGAACTGCACAGTCATGGCAGGCCCAGCCATTTCATTTCCTACACGTGGGGCTTTTCTCCGATTTGCCATAACTGAGGATGGGGTGCAAAGCTTTGATGGAGAACAGGAACTAATTTCACTCGAAGCCCGTCTTAAATAGAGTAGCTCCTTACAGTAGGCAATGCATTTGTAATGCTATACGCGTTTTAACACCATGTGCATGTGGTTTGTTCAATGCTTAAGTAAATGTATGCGCACACTAGCGGCGTGAGCAACAAGAAACGTCACCAAGAAAGCGAGAATATTACCTTGACAATTCATACATGAAATCCGAATCAGAAAATATACGACTAACACAAGCTGCATGACATTTGCCAAAAAGGGAATACTTTATTCATCCGTACATAAAGTCAAATAAGTCACAGAACGTTTTATGGTGACGAGATGAACTCTCTAGGGTACGCGTAAGGAAACCCACAGATAAATTTAAAGGAAAGGTAATATAAGGATTTTTTTGTTAAAGGGCAATCAAAACCCCGATGCTTTAATGTCTGTTTCTGTTGTGCCGCAACGTCAACTGTTTTATTTGATGCAGAACACATTTAAGCCTTGATGGTGGGGGAGGTGAATGAAACACGCCATAAAAACCACCGTGGCCCATTCTGAGCAAGATAATAAACGGCCCAACAAGACTGTTAAAGTGACATGACCCCCTCACGAAATACATCGCCAAGACCGGGACTGCCCATTACCACGTTTATTATGCATTATTTCTTCGGTCATCTTACAAAATGGTGGTTAACATTTTATAATCCACACTAATATTTTCCGAACCTACAGTGTCATACGGAAAGCAGTTCCATTATGTAGCGACAATAAAATGTATACACAACCTTAGAACAATAAAAACACGCACTGTTATTGGTTAATTTTGCGCCCTGCGGATAAACAGCATTGCAGCAAAAGATTGAATGGCGAAAAGGACTTTAAAAAGGGAGGGCGCCATCTTGGGGGAAGCATATAGGAGCCAGCGAGGCTGGGATTCACTAAACCAAGTTACGCTGAACGACATTATCGCCCACCACCCCCCACATGCTTCGGCTTCGCTAAGAGCGTTACGTCAGAAAACTGGCGTAACTCCGGAGGCCGACCTGATTGGATTCAGTTTTGCCTCTTCATTTTTTTCCCGCATTGCCGTTTAAGATCCATAAAAGAACTGGAAAAAAACAAACGATATACAAACAAGTATAAAGAACAATAACTGTGCTCATCGATAAGATGAGACAGAAAACAAATGTTGGCTTAAGCAATTTCGAAATCAATGAGAAAGTGTTTATTAAAACGGAGATAGGTCCCGATTCCAAGATCTAACGGAATTCCTCTCCATGCAGGAAACGGGCCTCAGCCACTTTTATTCCAACCTCGCCACCCTTTTGTTATTTATTTTTTGTAGTCTATACTTCCCATATTGAAATTAAATGCAAATGGTTCTGACGGTATTTGATTACGGTAATACCTCTGCAAAATACCCAGTGTCTACATTACATGCATCATTCCTGGGTACCGGGCCTTCACCATCGATCAAAGACTCCTACGATTTTTTTCTTTCCAATACATTCCTCCATTGTGCTCGTCAAAAGAAAGCCTGACGTTTGCGCTTTGACTCAAATGCCATCCTTACCGTTATGCTGGCGAAAGTACCACCGACTGATGCTGCCCAGACATACTTGGCGTCCGTGTACCCGACAATGGCGGAGTCCTGGCAGCTGCCATCGGCCATCAGGTTATCCACGTAGCTCTGCCAGGACATATTGACGTGTTTTGATCTCTTCTGTAAGATGACACAAATAGTTAAAGAAACGTTACTGTCTTCTGTTTAGAGACGCGCCTGCTTGACTGAAGTTGGAATTTTTGCGATGATGGTACACGGAATGGTGGCGGCTCCTACTACACCAATAGCTCCGCGCTTCCTCGCGTCCCCGCGTTAATCTGAGCTCGGACAGGAAAGAGAAGCCAAGGAAATCGGGCAGTGCTTGGGTGTAGTCCTTACCGGATCACTCCGCCGGGGTGTTCTACGGTCTTCGCCAACGGAATACGGTGAGAAGGCCGCGGAAGGAGAAAACCTGTAACTCTCGTCCCTTTTTAAGACAGAGGTGCACATGGTTATTTTCATAAGAGATAGCGGGAATCAAATACCGTTGTGATATATGGTAGCGTGTTACTTCATGCATGGTTATTGTAATTGCCATTATTGTTAAACATTTCTCTTCATTTATTCTGGATTCAAGCGCTACCCTTTTTTGGTAATCGAACCCTAGCTATGGACATGCCGCTTTACCTTAAGGGGAAATGGGGGTGGGGGGTGCTTTAATAATAAATATGAAATATGTTGCAGTAGATTTAACCACGAATGGCGATGCGCGGATTTACTTATATGGAAAACAGAATACGTGGTCATGTCATACACAAAATATATCAGTTGTTTTTTACTGTTCATAATTTTAGTGTACTTTCATGTAATTTGTTTTCTGACAGTTAAAAAATTCAAGTAGTTAAACAAAAGTAAATGTCCTTTGGCAATTTCTGCAATTCTGCCTTATTGAAAATAACATCTTTTCACTTAAGTTTTAAAAGTGTGCCGCTAAACTTACAACCAAGGAAAAAAATATTTTTTTATGTTTTATTTAAGTGCCTAGTTATAACTCAGATGCTAAATAAAATAAAAAAAATGATGGCCTCAAGTATTTTATCTAAAATGAAGTACAGTTGGCAAAAAAAAGGAAAACATTAAGTCTGTTATACTGTATGTGGAGAGATCAAGAAAACCACAGCTTTTTTATTAATGCAAATTTCATGGTAACTTAAACAGTTTTTTGATCTGCCAAAGGAATGTTGCATGCCTAACAAAAGATGTATTATTTATCTGTTGGTTTTATGAGGGCTATGCTATTAAAATTAATGCCTTTGGTTTATTTTTTATTTATTCAGATATCTAAATAAACGTAAGCCCCAAAATGCACTTTTATAAATTATCTTTGATTACAAAATGTCAAGAACATAGTTACAATATTTATAAGTTAATTAATTAGCTTAGGGGTGGCGCAGTGGTAGCGCTGCTGACTCGCAGTAAGGAGACCTGGGTTCGCTTCCTGGGTCCTCCCTGCGTGGAGTTTGCATGTTCTCCCCGTGTCTGCGTGGGTTTCCTCCCACAGTCCAAAGACATGCAGGTTAGGTCAACTGGCGATTCTAAATTGGCCCTGGTGTGTGGGTGTTTGTGTGTGTGTCCTGCAGTGGGTTGGCGCCCTGCCCGGGATTGGTTCCCTGTGTTGGCTGGGATTGGCTCCCGTGACCCTGTGTTCGGATTCAGTGGGTTTTAAAATGGATGGATTAATTAGCTTATATCAAATTAGAGGCAATGTTTTTGATTTGAAACCCCACAAAAACCACATCATTTTTATAGAAAAGTATGAAAAACTGGGATTGGTGTTGCTGTCTAGGCAAGTTTTTGGTATTTTTTTTTTTCTCTTAGGTAATTACATTATATTTTCTATCCAAGCAAAGTTAAATACCTTTTTCTATCCACCCCCTGTAATCAATGCAATAGATGTAGACTGTTCACTAAATTCAGATTGCCTTGGATATGTTAAAATGTGAAAGCATCTTGTTACAGTTTGTGAATCTGGCAGACCTTGTGAACCTGATCATTTATTTGGTTTTATTATACTGCCATGAAACCTATTGTGCATGGTGGGGGACGTTAATAGGTTTGCATTTGAAAGCAGCACTTCCTTTGTACCCTGCAGTAGACATTTCCACGTCATACTCCAACTGGAAGTACAACACATAAGTGCATTTTGCAAGACATATCATATTCTTCTTAGGGAATCAAGTGACCTTTCCGTGACAACTACCGTTACCGGACAGGCAAAGGAAGTAAATCCGCAGTAGAGTCAGAATTCCCCAAGACAACTAATAAATGTTTGATAGGTTTGAGATCATGTGACTGCACCAGCAGTAGGCAGGCAGCATAAGGAGGGAGCATTCAGCTGTGTATCTTCAGAGCAGCAGCACCTCTGGGTCTGGGTCTGGGTGACCCTGAGTTTGCACTGAGGGGTTTCCCCCTGTGGAAATGTGGCAAAAACATAAAGGAGGCTGGTGGTGTGACACCTGTGGTACTCAATGCTATCTCACTAGCAGAGGTGAGCTTTTTCTTTTCAAGGGAGGCAGGTTCCTGCTTCTAGCTTAAATCCTTCACAACCAAGCATTATGTTCTGCTTTTTGGGACATTGTGGTTGTGAGCTAGGTGTTTTGTAGCAAACATTAAGAAATTTTAGCCTCGGCTTTTTGTGTCTGTAAACCAGTACAAGACCTCCATTGTAACATAGCGTGTTGCTTTTAAAGATTAAATTAGATACCTTTTATTGTCATTGCACGAAGTACAATGAAATTAATTGCCAATCTTATTGGTGCATTCACACATTAAAAGAACAAATTCACAATATACTGTATATGTACAGTATATACACACACACATATAGTACATTCAAACAAAAGAACATTTTAGCTATTAATCAGCAATTTTTGTTTTTGTGAGATTATCCTCCACAAGGTGAGATTGAGTTGGTTTGGACATGTGCAGAGGAGAGATGCTGGGTATATTGGGAGAAGGATGCTAAGGATAGAGCTGCCAAGGAAGAGGGAAAGAGGAAGGCCTAAGCAAAGGTTTATGGATGTGGTGAGAGAGGACATGCAGGTGATGGGTGTAACAGAGTAAGATGCAGTGGACAGAAAGATATGGAAGAAGATGATCCGCTGTGGCAACCCCTAATGGGAGCAGCCGAAAGAAGAACAAGAAGAAGATCCTCCACTTCTGTATAATCTCCTCATTCTTCATTCACATGTTGGTATAATTGTATTCTCTTAAACTATATATTATAAAGATCTTCCACACTGCGTTTTTATTAAGTGATGCAGTGTGTACTGTCATTGCCTCACAGCGCGGAGTTTGCTTGTGCAAACAAATGATGTTTTTGTCAGAACTGCATGTTGTACCCATATTATTGTAAGTTTCCTGTAACATTTAGGTAATATGAATTCCTGTTTGAAGCCTGTTGCTGCTTGGATTTCTCCATTGCACTAAATGAAATGTGTGCAATCAAATAGAGATAACCATAAAATAAGTTAATTTTTAAAAAAATTTAAAGAGTATAACCATTAAAGCACTCTTGAGTTTTTAACTATTTCTTTTCTAGTCAATCAACATCTTTTTTTTCATCTGTGAACATAAGCTTTGGGTAGTGATGAAAGCAATGAGACTGCAAGTACAAGCAGCTGTAATGAGGACCCTCTGCAGCAGAGCTGTTGAAACTGTGAATTGAGTGGAACTAGTTCAGGTTGTTTGGGCATCTAGTGAGTATTTAATTTGTTACATCTCTCATGGCCTGCTGGGAGGGAACCCGGGACACATTGATGGGAATATTGCTGTCAAGTGGGCTGGGGGAACCTGGCAGTTATCCAGGATGAGTCATAGACTGTTACTAGAGAAACAGAAGAATGGTGGTCTTACTAAAAGAAAGGAAAAGTAATGTATAATTTTAAAATGCATAAAGAATCAGATATATAGTATTTATAAAATATAGGGGTAGGAAACTTGTTGGCTAGTGTTAGAGCTGCCCCACGGCACCAGAGTCCTAAGTTCAAGTCCCAGCCTGGCAACTGTCTTGTTGAGTTTGTTTATTTCCCCGTGTCTGCATTCATTTTCCTTTAGGTACTCCAGTTTTTCTCCCACAACACAAAAACATTTGTAACATGCTAATTGCTGGGTCTTAACTGACCCCATTTGATTATAGGTATGAGCGTGAGAGTGGTCCGCTATGGTTTAGTGCTCCATCCAGGTATGAATCCTGTTGTTCTTCTCATGCCGCCAGTCCCCATATAACCTTGAACAGTGTTAAACAGTTCTCATTATGGATGAAATTCAAATAATAAACATGCACATAAAATACATAATGAATAGCTGTCATTTACTAAAACAATGCCTATAATCCAAGTAACAATGACATTTGCCTTGTAATAGCAGCCTTTGCATAATATTTCAAGCATAACTATAATTGTAGCTGTTCTGGCACTATGATTGTAGGTATTCTGTCCTTGTTATAATTGTTAATACTGTATATGTACTTTGTATAGTAGGGGTGTCCAACTCTGATCCTGGAGAACTGCAGGTTTTCATTCTAACCATATTCTTAACTAGTGTCCAGTTTTTTTCGGTTATTAACTTCTTTTGCTTTACTGGTAGATAAAAGACAAAGAGTAGGACAGCTGCTGTACAAGCTTTTAAATGTTCGAAGCGCTGTGCGAGATGCAGATCACATGGCACGCCAGCAGCTGATTGAGCAAAGAGGAGGTAAAAATAAAAATTGTATTTGTTTCACGTTGTATCACCATTTAAGAGGGGGTTTTGGTGGAGCGACAGCTTCTCCTTGGTGTGTGTTCAGCCCCCCTCTTCACAATGCGAGTGGCAGAGATGCGAAGTGGCTGGCACGTAGTGCACCCCTTGGAGGGCTGGCGAGCGAAGCAAGCAGGGGGCAAATCCCCTAGTAATAATAATAATTCTTTAAATTTATATGGCTATTTTCTCGCTACTCGAATAGCTTTACAAAGTGAGTTGGGAGCCACTATAACCACCACTAACGGGTAGCATCCACCTGGATGCCATTCTTGCTATTTAAGACTGAGACCCCTCAATTGTTTCTTTTTTTCCTTAATCAACAGTCAAACAATAATAAGATACAAAAGAAGTCAACACGCGACCAGCCACCCCGTGTCCATCATACGATATCTGAAATTAAAGAAAGGCGAGCGTCTCAGCAATGTTGATCCACCCAGGTCTACAAAACATTTTGATGGGACTCTTAGAAAAAAGAAAATCAACCGGTTTGGAAATGAGAGCACCAACCACTTTAATTTATGGAATTAAATAATGGGCTTAATTAACATTAAGAATTGACTTCTGATTTAGAAACTGGTTGGACTTTGAGGCCCTGACTCAGTTGGTTATCTGTTGGCTCACTTCACATCTAATTTCTGTTTGGCTGCCATTTAGGAAAAAAGATTTCAGAGGCCTGAGTCTTAAAAAAATCACTGGAATTAAAATGAACAGAAAAGATGTCAATTAACAGCCAAAATTGGTCACTGATGAAGAAGTTTGCTGGAAGGAAAACCTGTAGCCATGGCTGCTTTCCAGGAGCAGTGACACCCCCTGGTATACGGCATCTTGTAAAGCACCATGCTAAGAATAAATAAACATATACTTTGTCTAATGATACAGCGTCTGTTCAAATATTCTGCATGGTTAATGGAAGAAAATTAACCGTACAAGTCAAATGACTAACTTACAGAACCATTTTGGTCAGGGTGAAGATATTTTAAGCACCAAACCGTAATAGTAAATTCCAAAAGCCACAGATCAGAAATAACACACACTAACTGAACGAACGAGCCTGAGTTGCCAATGACCAGTTACAGAAATTGCCCTTGCCAAACTGAATGATCTCAGAAAGCTGTGGGTACATAATAACAAGCACCTTCTTACATCCAGGATTTTCCCCTTAGTAATCTCATACTGCCGTTTTAGATGTAAGGGTTGTGTTGAGAATTTGTCAATGCCGCAGACATGCCATACATTAAAAAAACAGAGGAAAACGAGCAAGTCAAACATGCTTGTATATGTGTTGATTTTGGCTTATCAAACTCTGTGGGGATTTAAAGTCAATTATAAGTGTTCATATTTTAAATATTTTTAAAAGTATATGTTGGATTAAAAATAACTTAGAAAAATGTATTATATAACATATACAGTCAATACAATTTTGTAAACTTCATTAACTCTACAAAGTTTTGGCATTGGTTAAAAAATTGACCACATTATGCTAATTACTGCAAATTTACACAATAAATTTAACTCCACTGCTTACAATCTTGGGGTTCTATTTAGCATTTACTGTCTGATGAACTGTGTCTTAGTCCTATTTTTCCACCAGTAAGATTTGTGTTGGATGCATGTTTTCTTATTTAAGTGCATTGTATTCATCCATCCAAATTCTGTACCCACTATTTACAATTGAGCATTTGAGGGGCTCGGGCCAATGCACCCAAAATATGGCACAAGTTTGAAACCAGGGCATGAATGGGGCACATTCACTGTATGTAACAGAAAACAAATAACTGATTTTCAAAAAACAAAATATATAGTAGATACCTGCGTGGAGTTTGCATGTTCTCCCTGTGTCTGCTCCAGGTACTCCGGTTTCCTCCCACAGTCCAAAGACATGCAGGTTACATGCATTGGCGATTCTAAATTGTCCCTAGTGTGTGCTTGGTGTGTGTGGGTGTGTGCCCTGTGGTGGGCTGGCGCCCTACCCGGGGTTTGTTTCCTGCCTTGCGTCCTGCGGGTTGGATAATGGATGGATGGATGGATACCTGTTAAGCATGGCAGTATCATCGTTGGAAGACAGTTTAAAGATGCATTTGTGTGATATGTTCAGTAATTAATTTATTTTTATTTTTTTTAAGTAGCTGCAGCACAGATGTTCACATTTTCAAGTTTAAGCTGCATTTGCCCAGTGCTGCCTACAGTATGTAAAGCCATCGGATGCCTGTCTATTACGCCTTTCCACAAAGACTTATGAGACTCTGGAAAATCAGCCCAAGGTAAACATGTCATTTTATTGAAAGCTGCTATCAATAGCACTTAGCGATATGCTACCCTGTGTCACAGAAATCATATCACTTAGGTGTTGTTGCACTTTTCAAGACACATTATTGTGTCTTTAGGTTTAATTCTTTAACAAACAGAGCACACTAGGCCTGTTTTTTTTATTTAGATGCAGACATTTTTTCATGTTTTGTTTTAATTTATTAGTTTTTGGTATTTACATTTACAAGACTATTAATTGCATGTTTGAGGAGCACCTCCAGTGATTGTCTGAGTGATCCAGGCCACCCTACAAGACAACTACACTATATAGCTCTGGTTAATTATTAGACTGTATGATATTGAAATACAAATATAAAAATAAAAGTCCACATGAAAAGTAAGGAAAGAAATAAATTAACCTGCTCCTGTAAATCTGCAAGTCTTGGACCAGCAAATCAGCTTTGATCATAATAGAGCATATTGAGTGATGTGTAAAGGAGCATTGTCAGGCACGTGTCAGCTTTTGTGGGGGTGTTTCTCAAGTTATCAGACTGTGGGATTAGACAGACCCCCTACTGAATCCTAAAGAAAGCAATTCAGATTGGAACTAATCTTGCACTGCAGGGTGGGATGGTGAAGAGTGTATTAGCAGGCCTGCATTTTATGTATTTTACAGTGTTGATTTTTTAGATCAGTCTGTGAAGTTAAGCTTTGTGTTATGGAAAGCAGACCAGTTCTTATCATGTATAGCTTGGCTTCCATAGATGCATATGTATAAATTAGATTTAAAAAATTTTTCTCCACTGGATATATCTTTTATTTTTAAGGAGGTACACTTCACTAGGCCGTGTTAGTACTGTGCAAATTGCTGGTTTTGTTTTTTTTTCTGAGCCTTGTCACGAAACTTGCTGTTCCTAAATGCCTTATGTGAGCACATTACAAATTGATTTTTGAAAAAATGTTTATCGTTGTGCTTCTGGCTGACATTTGGGTACATTGCTTGTTCTGACCAGGAGTGCTAAAAAGTATCTACCTAAGGGAAATTGATAACATCAGCTGGTCCATTGTCAAAACCTCTAAATCGAAATAGGAAACATAGAAATGCTGGCCCATACCGGGAGCAAAAAAGTCAGTCATTTCATACAATGTCTGGGAAGTGTGAAACAGTGAGATGTGAGCTATTCATGGGTAATGTACTCTAAGTGAATCTCAAATGTTAAGCATCACTTGTTTGGCATATACAGTACATACCTGTGTTTATTCAACAATTTGTATTCATATATAACATCTGTATAAGAATTAAAACACAAGGGAGCTACACAAACACTAAACATAGGTACTGTGTTGAA
Organism: Erpetoichthys calabaricus; assembly: GCF_900747795.2. NCBI lineage: Eukaryota > Metazoa > Chordata > Cladistia > Polypteriformes > Polypteridae > Erpetoichthys > Erpetoichthys calabaricus. Next base: position 136,789,954 of record NC_041395.2, on the reverse strand, counting down.
TCACACCTTAAGTCAAGTAAAAATAATATGTAAAAGTGCATTTTTTAAAATTATACATCCAACTTATATAGCACTTTCAAATATAAAATATTTATGAAGTCCTATTAAGGAAACTGTTCAATAGCATTAGTTTTTTTTTATTTTCTTAATGTGGATTAACCTTCTATCGGTCGATACATCCAGCGATGTTTTGAACCTGCTTAATACGATTCTAGGATCATGTGAGGTCAAACGCTATTCCAGCAGTATCAGACACAGTAAAGGAAGCAGCACTGGACAGAACTCCAGTCCATCACAATCATAGGCCCACTTGTGCTCACACCCGGCTCATTCACACTCTTCAAATACAGAATTGCCAGTCATCCTGACCTGCATGAGAGACATGGAGAACATGCGTTATGAAGAAAGGGAAATGGTACAGACTTTACACAGACAGGGATCAGATGTGATTCATGCCAAGTCTTGGGTGTTATGGGACAGCAATGGCAAACACCATTCATTAATGTCACCACTACTTTTATTTGGTCCGTCAGCCATTCTCAAACCTGTTTACTTCAAGGCAGCACTAGACAGGGTGCATGTCCATCACAGGTTCCACTTATAGACACTCAGACTCATACTGGAGCCAATTTGGAATCACCAGTTATCCTAATTTGCACACCTTTGGGAATGTAAGAGAAGAACCATAGCACTTGGAGAAAATAACATACAGACTCCATATAGAAAACATCAGGGTGCAAGATGTTGTTATTCAGATAGTCTTTCTTTTATTTATTACTGGGCAAATATGAAAGAGTTTTATTTTGGAAAAAGTAAACAGTCTTCAGATGTTCTTCAGAAGCTGAAATTAAACTTGATTTCACTAGGCACCTGGTAGATATAGACAATGAACGTGAGCTATTTTATCTCTCTATTATATAAAAAATCCTGGGACGAGACAAGACTTTTTTCAAGAGATTTTTTCAAGTACCGCAAGACGAGACTTTGGCCATGAGATTTTTTTCAAGTCACGCCCTCCTCTCAATCATATTCAACCACGCATACAGTACTCTCACCTCTCATTCGTGTGAATGCTTTTGACAGGCACAGTTCCTGCTCTCTCAGCTTTAACATCTTCCTCACTTTAAGTTCCCAATTAAAGAAGACGTATTATGTCCAAATCTTATTGAAAAATTTCATTATGAAGGGTTATCAACAAAGAAAATGAGTACACGTGCAGTCCCAGCATCGAGAAATGATGAAGTCAAATGAATTAACGCCAAAAATGACGATCGGTTACATGACAAATTGGTTAAATGAGTATCAATAGACTATGCTGAAACAGTGGTGATCGTGCGGTAGATGAAAACATCAACTTATAATATCACGAAGAATATCTACGACCATTAACACCGTCCGGTCTTCCACGGCACAAATTACTGTAGAAAGAAGGATGTATCCAAGAAAGGTAATGTAGTACAACAAAGGAGATCTTGATATGCCATTTGTATTAAAATGTTAACAGTATCCCATTAGAATAGCTTTTGCAAAGACAATTAACAAATCTCAGCGCCAAACATTCAAAAAAGTCATTTTATCTAATGGAGAGAAAGAAACTAAATTCAATCACAGGCAGTTATAAGTTGCATTGTCATGATGAAAGTCCAAACACAGAATCAAAATTCAATGCGATATTGATGAAAATTTTATTAAAAAAATAGTTTTTACTGAAGTTTTACAGTAAAAGTGTAAGTTTTAAAAAGTATTTGCATGTTAATTTCAAAGCCAAACAGAACGAAATCGTATTACAAAACGAATAACTCTAACGCAACATTAAACATAATTTACTTTCAAATTATTACGTTTTACTATTTTTTAATATGGTTAATTACTCACTGTAATGTAAAATAGTTAGTTCTATTATGCATACAGTGCATCTGGAAAGTATTCACAGCGCATCACTTTTTCCACATTTTCTTATGTTACAGCCTTATTCCAAAATGGATTAAATTCATTTTTTTCCTCAGAATTCTACACACAACACCCCATAATGACAACGTGAAAAAAGTTTACTTGAGGTTTATATTCCACCATCTGTGCCAGACGCAGTATATGAAGCTCACGAGAAGGATTGTATGTCTACCATTATTTTATTTTCAGTGTCTAGCTCACTCTGCATATGGAGAGTATGTTTGGAGTACACTTAAGAGTATAGAAGTTGGGGATATCATATAGTCACCCACACCAACATCCACACAGTAGGCCTAATTTGCTCCCATCTAGTGGTTCCATCTTAAACTACCCCGGGAATCTGCATGTGAACATTTTGCTTTGTTTTTTCTCTCAGCAACAATCAAATTATCAGAAGTAATCGTTAAATGATAACATTGGATTATAAAAAAGATATTTTAAGCTGGCGGTGTCTAAAATGTGACAAGGAAAAGTAGCGAATAATGCAATACAACTTACAGTGGTGTGCAAAAATGTGCAATATGTAGTGCATATAGTATAACATTTAACAGTAGTGATAATATGTTTATCTATATAGCACATTTCATACACTGAATGTAGCTCAGTGCACTTTATAAAAAAATTACAATACCAATTATCTTAAAAAATATCTGTATATCTACATACATAAAATTGTAATGCCCTCAGTTTGTTCTTTAAAACTTTTGGCTTGTTTAATGTTAGTTAAACATTTTGAAACACTAAGGACCTTGTTTCTACCTTGAGCTTGCACCTTGTCTGTTTGTTTACCAAAAATTACCCAAAAATATAACATTTTATGAAATGTTGCATGTGTATTTCTATTGACAGAACTTACAATCTATACTTTAAGGCCCCATTATCATGTCCAAGTGGTTCAGCTGATGGAAATTATTTTGGCATATTATTTTGCCCTGCGTACAGTGAAAACTCCATTCCATGTGAGTGAGTCAATGGTGGGTGTAGTGATGGAGTAACAATATAAAAATCACACATTGCTCAAAAATGGATATATCTACTTTTACAAAATGTTTTCATTTACATTATTGTTAATGCAATTTAAAATATAGGCTTCATGGTATTTCAAAATTTTAGTGAGAAGACATAATGGGAGGACCAACACCTCAAAAACCATACGTTACTCCAAAGTAGCTGAGTAGATATTCATGAAATTGTACATGTATATTACAGTTAACCCAAAGTAACATATATAGTTTATGAAACTTCAAAAGTTTCATCCTGCGTATGGGCTCATTAGAGGAAACAAAACAAAAAAACGGTAGTTTTGTCCAAGTTACATGTCATATTAGTGATTTAATTATTCAACAGGTCATCTACTTTATTATTTTGTGGGATTAAACATTTATTCATGTAACTACAGTGAACCAGGAAATACAAAGAAGCAGCATTTACAGTTCTAATCCAGTAAGGAGTTACCACAATTATGGAATCCAATCATACCCAAAAAACAAATTCTCGACTGAGAGAAGAGACATTGATTGTTATAGTGTATTTGACGGATGGGGCACTTGCATTTTAACCAATAGCGTCAAAAGGGTCAACGTTTAAAAAAAAAAACAAATATAAACAGCCAAACATAAAAACATCAATATAAATATTTCTTATTTTAACCTGTTTCACAAATATATCTAGGCAACACTGGGTACTTCGGCTTGAAAAAAGATAAAAAATTTACCTGTTACATCCTACAGAATTATTAATAATATTCACACTAATAATAATAATCATAATAAATACAGTAGTAAAATTGAAAAATGTATTATTTATTTGACATTTAACAACATGGGTGTTTATGAATAGCAATTAGACCACCATGTGCTTCATCCCTGAAATTAAATTAAAAATTAGTTTTAAATCTTCTGGTCATGGTATTGATGATGTAGTATCCTCTGACAGACGTAAGAACCGTTTATGTCCATGGTGGCCTGATTCTCGCAATATGTTGTAATTGATTTCTCCAGTTTATGAGAAGTCAGATTCTTTTTTTTTGTTCTTTTTGCAGATATCATGGCTTTTTGTCATGTATGGCAGAGTAAGCGTAACACACTGACACCAGTAGCCAATGCACTTTGTTTTCCTTTACTCATCTGGGTCCGGGTTTCTGTAGGCCTCTCTGCCATGCCATCAAGCAGTGCAACTCAGATGTTCCTGTAGCAGCCCACTTCAGCAGCCAAGGACACTGTGAGAAGGACTTTAAAGTCACAGTGCTTATAGGCAACTTCAAAACACAGCAAGAGAGAAAAGAATGTTAAGTTGAACTTATGCTAACATTTTACACATTACAACATGGTTTAAATACAGACAAGAGTTTTATAACAAGATATGAGGATTGTTTACATCTCTCAGACCGACCTAGAAAACCTGACTACAGGTCCACATTGTGTGGAGAACTCATCAAAATCTTCCAAAGACTTTGTTGGACAGTTATCTTATCAAAAGATCTTGACTATACGTTGTTCTCCTCTCCTCTGAAGATGTCTATTAATTGTTTACATTTAACATGTCTCACTTAAAGGTTTTCCAATTCTGTATCAGTCCTGGTGTCTATATAAACTCAGAGAATTTCAATTTCTGTATTACATCTTGCCTGAAGAAGGGGCCTGATTTGCCTCTAAAGCCTGCATATTGTAATCTTTTTAGTTAGCCAATAAAAGGTGTCATTTTGCTTGACTTCTCACTACATTCATAATGGCTAACACAGTACAACACCCTAGTACTGTAGGCACTTTTGTTGGTGTTATGGGTCAAGTCCAGGTTTTTATATTTGCCGCATCTGCAAGCAGAAGAATTTGTAGCAGATGTTCTCCTCTCCATGCTGACCAAAACTGTCTCTGGCTCTCCTGAAATCTTTTTGAAATGCAGTGCCAGTTTCTACTTTTTCAGGTCTGCCTGTTCATTCTCATAATAATACTGAATAGTTCAATTAGCAGATCTGACATAATGATTATTTTTGGCTATATGGCCATTTCTGAAAATTCAGAACTGTCTTGGGTTCTACATGTTGAAAATCAAAGAGGCTGAAATTTGTTGCCTGCTTTTTACGCTTGTGGCCTACACTCCATGAGAAAATCCAGGATCCCTTTGTAGATGAAGTTACACAAACCTAAATGCCTTTTGAGGACCTGTGTTGAAGGCTGAGTTATGATAAATATATAGCACCCTAACATTGGCGATTCACCTGTCAAGGTGTTCAGGAGCCATGTATGGAATAAGAGAGGTATTGTTGATTGAATTGGCACTCAGAGGCCAATTGCTTATGTATTCGGGGGGGGGGGGATTCAAGTGAGCCTAGAACAGTGCTCTCATTGTGAGCCATACTATCCTCTCAAAGCTCTTCATAACTTCAGAAACAAATACCGACAAACAGTAGTCATTCAGACATCAGTCTTTTATGGTGTGGAGGTGTAGTAATGTTTGTTTTTTTAATACATGAGTATGACAAAAAGTCTGGAGTTACTGTAGTTGATCTACACACATTTGAAAAATTTGAGTAGAATGTCAGTGCTGGCTGCTGTACAAGTTTTACATAGTCACAATGATATAGCACAAAACTCTCTATGTTCTCTCATAGACCTGAAGGAAAATTCGTGTTCTTGATCTTCAAAGGAGACATAAAATGTACTATATTCAGTACAGATTATTGTTTTCTCCAGCAAACATTGAAAACTCATCATTGAGAGAAATACCTTCCTGGTATTCATACCCAATGTTTATATACACAGTTTTTTTAGGATACTTTGAGGAGGCAACATGCCAAATACTGTAATCTTCTCATCCTGCAGGGGATACAAATTTTAAGTGTTCCTTTAGTTAATGATGCAATACTAAGCAACCCAAGTTGGCTTAATTGTGATTATCTGATAATACTTAGAATGACTAGTTGCCCCTGAGTCAACTTCCCTCCGTGATCTTAGGCACTCTCTTTGGTGAGACCCTGATCTTTTGATATTTTCTTTGATGTCATAACCCCTCTACCTCCATTTCCTCATCACTTCATCCAGCAATTCATCATAATTCATGTCCTGTGGCAAGACCACACCACCCTGTTTCTCCACACCACACATTTCATCTGCTCTCGTCTTCCTAACACTCAGTAAACACAACACATTAAGCTGATCATTCTCATTACAGTTCACGTCATGTTCTGTTCTTCAACTTGTAAAAAACAAAAGCGTTTCTTTTATGGCCAATTGGGCATTTTGAAAAGCTGGAATGGAGAAACTCATGGGATAAACATTTAAAGGAGAAATACTCCCAAGTGTATAAGATTACTACAATGTATAACTCATCTGAATAATGTCCAGCCAACCATTGTTTTCCACATAAACAGTGACACTAATCAATTCAAGTTCTGTAAAGAAGTAGCACTACTTTCACTCCTGAAGATTGACTTGCTGATGACTTTGTAAGTCACTTTGGTTAAAACATCTGCTAAATGAGTAAATGTAATTATCTATGACAAGCCTGTCCAGGTTTGCCATAAGCCTTTCCCTAAGCATCAGCTTAAAAATATCTACTGTTGACCATTTTCAGCTATTTGAAATTTATCGATTTAAATTCCATTATTCAAAGACATGCAGAATTTATAGCAGACATACACAGCATTAAAAGTAATTGTGAATGGTTTCAGTGTTCACTAAATAATATCCACAGAGAACAAAGGATATTTTAATGGAGTATTTCATTTTTCCAAATTTATTTCACACTGAACACTGAAAAATACATCTTCTGTATACAGATGCAACATGATGCATATAATTAAAGCCCATCTTATTAGAACTATATAAACATGGGCTGCATTACAATTTTATTTCTCAAACTTTTGTTAATTGCTGCTGCATTGATTTCCCATATCCAATTTTGAAGTTAATACGTTTTCCTCTATTTGGTATTTTATAAATACCCAAGGTCTGTTTTTCTGAGATGTTATGTTACATGAATGAATTTGTACTGTATCTATTGTTTCTTAATCCTCCTTCTGCATCCAGCCCTGAATGTAGGCATCCAACCTGGCAGAATTGGTAACTACAGCCACCATAAAAAACTTCACACTGTTTCCATTCCATCTGATCTAGTGCGGCACTGAGGTGTCACCCATTGCATGCTTGCACTTGTGTCCTAATCTGGGATCTTGAGGTGGTTTGTCATGTGGTAGGTGCGGCAATGTGCTGTATCAGTGCTCCTAACCTAACCTCTCAGTGCACGCTTCTCTTTCCTGGATGGAACAACACACTCTTGCTCTCATAGTATGGGCTCCTCGGTACTGGTTGGAATGACATATTTAGCAAAATGAAATAGTTTACAATTTTTACACACACTGATTTTACCCTTCTTCAGTTCGAGTGTTGCTTTCACAGTAGGCACATTCTCGAAGACTTGGTGTCACTAGCTTTGTTGTCTTTTTTCCTTGTTATGTAGTGTTACTAACTAACTTGTGCACCATATGTTTGCAGTCTTCTTGAATTGCATGCTGTCATTTTAACCTTATGTATTTCATGACACCTGGTGGTAATTTTTGATTGGCCATTGTTAGCTTAGACTTGGAACTCACTAGCTTGTCTCTCATAATGAAAGTGCACTGTGGCTTCTAAATATTTCTCTACTGTTAGGATATAGTGTTTTATTGGCCAATGTCTTGAATTATTCAAATTATTTACCAAACCTCTTCATTTTCTCATGAAATGAAGACTGGACATTAAATATTAAAGTTCTACTGGGTATCACACAAACTTACAATATTTCTCAACAGAAATGAGTACATTTATCATGTCATTTCAAATTGTCACTGTTTCATCATTCCTTCAAATGTGCAAGTTGGATTTTAACTTATTTCCCTTGAAGATGATTATAAAGCATAATTCAAAATGTTTAAACTTGTACAAATTTTGAATGGGAAACAATAATACCAGTTCATCCACAGTCTGGCGGACCAGTCAGTTATTAAAGCATTAGAACACTAGAACATCAGAAAATCTTTGACAAGAACAGAGCGTTCAGTACAACAAAGCCTGCCAATCCTATCCACCTAATTCCTCAAAAACAACATCACAACAAGTTTTGAATGTCCCCAGAGTTCTACTTGTTAGGATATTCCATGTGTCTACTGTTGTCTGTGTGAAGAAAAACTTTGTAACATTCGTGTAAATTTTACCCTTGACAAGTTTATAACTATTCTCCTGTGTTCTTGTTGAAATCATTTTAAAGTAACAGCCTCAATTCAGTGTACTAAATCCTTTCATAGTTTTAAATGCTTTTATAATATCTCATACTAATCCCCTTTTGCTTAAACTGTAAAAGTCCAAAACCTTTCATTTTTCCTTATAACTAATCTCCTAGAATCAGCCTAGTCATTCTTTGCTGGATTTTTTCCAGTGCTACTATGTCTTCTTTATAGCCAGGAGACCAAAACTATAGTCAGTATTCCAGGTGAAGCACCACTAGTGCATTATAAAATTTTATGCATAACCTCCTTTGATTTGTACTGTACATATGGTGCTATATAACGTAACATTATGTTAACATCCTTAATGGTTTCTGAGCACTGCCTGGGGATTGATAGTGATGACTTCACTATCTAGGTCCTTCTCATGAGGGATACTTTCAAGATTCTGATCTCTCATTGTGTATTCGAATCTAACATTTCTACTTCCTATGTGCAATACTGTACATTTACTTATATTAAATTTCATCTGCCACAAATCTGCCCAAGCCTGTGTGCTGTCCAAGTCCCTCTGTAATGATTATCTGCTAGACCACCTAGCTTGGTATATCATATTCAAACTTAATCAGCTTGTTTTTATATTCCTATCCAGATCATTTTAAGTATATTAAAAATAGCAGCGGCCCTAGTACTGACCCCTGAGTGACACCATTCTTAAAATCACCCAATTCTGATGAGGTTCCTCACACCATTACCTTATACTTTCAGATTTTTAGCCAATTCTGTACACTACACCCTGAAGTGCCAGTTCTTTTAGTTTGATGCCCAACCTCTCACGTCGGACCTTGTCGAATGCTTTCTAAAAGTCAAGTTAAATAATATCATATACACCACTCATATACAAAGCATTGTATCATTTTGTTGCTTCCTCCTAGAATTCCAACTTGTTAGTAAAACATGACCTTCCATGTCTGGACCCATGCTGACTGTAAAACTCCTGTTCTTATCATGTGTTGATCAGTTTTTTTTCTTAATAATCCTTTCCATTAATTTATTGGCGATGCATGTCAAGCTTGCTAGCCAATAGTTATTTGGATCTTCCCGATCACAATTTTTTTGGACTTTTCATTTTTAACGAATATGTAGTGAGTTAAGCCCATTTACTGAACTTCTTCCTCCTGGTTGTAACTTCGTGGTGGAGGTATTGCTACTGTTTTTTAAAAATACATTTTCATCTCAGACTGGCTACTTTGAGCAGCTGTTTAAAGCTGATCCTTTGGCTAGGACTCTCTGTACATCTCTGGGTCTATGGTTCTTGAGGCTGATCGTCCTAAGAGCTGTGAACCACCCTATCTCACTGAGATTGCACGGGTGTTGAAACAGCTGAGGGTAGGGAAGGCTGCAAGGATCTGTGGTATCCCAGGTAAACTTCTTCAGGCTGGTGATAAGGCTGTCCTCCTGGCATTGCAAGCAATCTTTGCTTCCATTTGGGAGACTGGCATCATCCCAACTAACTGGAAAATGGGACTTGTCGTCCCTATCTGGAAGGGAAGGGTGATTGCCTGGATTGCAGCAACTACAGGGGGATAACACAGCTCTCGGTGCAGGTAAGGTCCTTGCTAGGGTCATCCTCAATAGGATCCGTGATCACTTGTTCACCTACCAGCGATTGGGGCAGTCTGGTTTTACGCCTAAGAAGTCTACCATCAACCTTATCCTGGCACTAAGGGTTCTCATGGAGTGCAAACACGAATATTGGCTGAGTTTCTTTGTAGCCTTTGCCAATTTTCATAAAGCGTTCAACTCAGTTGATGGAGCTGTCCTGTGGGACATTCTGAGACTTTGCGGGATAGCCGGCCTGTACACTGGTACTGTGAGTGCTGTGCAGAGTGGAGGCAGAACCTCTGTATTTTTCCCAGTTGATTCTGGAGTTTGTCAGGGTTGTGTTCTTGCACCTACTCTGTTCAATGCTTGTATGGACTGGGTGTTGGGCAAGGTCGTGGGGTCCAGCGGCTGTGGGGCATCTGTTGGTGAAGAAAGATTCACAGATCTTGACTTTGCTGCCGATGCTGTGATTTTCGTGGAGTCAATGGAGGTTCTGATTGGGGCTATCAAGAAACTGAGCAAGGAGTCTGAGTGTCTGGGCTTGCGAGTGTCCTGGATAAAAACTAAGATCCAGGCCTTTAACGACCTCTTAGGCACAGTCATCAGCACTGTGTTTGTCAGTGGAGAGAATGTCGAGAGGTTTACTTACCTCTGCAGTGACATTCATGTCTCTGGTGACTCTTCCTGTGAAGTCAGCAGACGGATTGGGAGAGTATGGGGGTTCATGATGTCACTGGAAAGGGGTGTGTGGTGCTCCCAATATCTATGCTAAAGGACGAAGGTCCAAGTCTTTAGAGTCCTGGTGCTTCCTGTCTTGCTATGGTTGCCAGACATGGACGCTATCTGCTGGTTTGACTTTGTGTCGAATGAGCGGTTGCTCTTGGAGGCCCGAATGAGGCACATTACCTGCATTGTGAGGGAGCATCAGTTACAGCACTATCGGCATGTGGCGCAATTCCCAGAGGGTGATCCAGCTTGTAAGATCCTCATTATTGGGGACCCGAGTGGCTGAACCAGGCCAAGGGGTTGCCCACGTAACACCTGGCTGTGGCAGATAGAAGGTCATTTCCGGAGGGTGGGACTGGACTGCGTGTCTGCCTGGGGGTTGCCAACCAGGACCCCGAGCTGTTTCGTTGTGTGGTTGGTGCGGAAATGTGCTGTACCAGTGCATTCTCCCCAGCCTGACCTGATCTGACTGTATCGTTTGATATGTTTCAAATTATCTGGACCTACACCTGTAAAGTGCGCTGTAGTTTACAGACCCCCTAAACACAGCAAGGATTTTATCATGGATTTGTCTGACATCTTGGCAGTCTTTACAACAAATTATGACAGTCTTCTTATTGTTGGGGAGTTTAATATTCATGTTTGTTGTCCTGATAAGTCAATGGTAAAGGATTTTCTAGACCTTGTTGATTTTTTTACTTTCTCGTATACATAGTATAAAGAAAGTATAGGAATCGTGAAAAAATTTGACCACAAATTTTTGATGAATGTTGACATTCCAGACCTTCTTGATTCCAAAAATACTATTTTTGAAATTATGTCTATCTGTGTGTAAACTCAAAAACGCTTTGACCTAGGTCAATTAGATTTTGTACACCTGCTTTATATTAAAAACAAGGAATCCTATCAACTTTTGGGCCGGAAGTGGTACTTTAACTAAATACTTTCACGTATTTTCAAGTAAACCATGGTTATAATTACAGATAGATGATTTAAATTTTGTAAGGATATTTATAATGATAAAAAGCAAACAGATATGAAATTTGAGAAAAATTACTGAGAAACACAACCATCCGAATTTTTTGTATTATGGAAATATAAATGTGTACACAATACTAAAAACTGTATTCAATATATTGCATATTCTATCAATAACTGTTATTAATTTTATTTTAATTTATACATTATCAGTTTAACAACAATGTGTAGACATTGAACGTGCCATATAAATATAAAGATGTAATGGGAACAATAAGCTGCTACGTCCCTGTCGTGTTCCTGGTAATACATTTAATTTTATGATTTTTTTTTTTTAATTTCTGCCATCATTATCATAGCTAAATGTAGCTTAATGTATTTTTTTTCTATAGCAATTTATTGCAACAAATACTACAGTATATAATACTAACACTTGTTTTTAGGTGACTATAGCTCTTTTTACTCTGCTCATAATCTAGGTAATGCATATGTAATTATGATAAAATTCCAGTACCGTTTTTGACCTCCCTAAATACGAAAATATCATTTTAATATAAAGTTTGATTATGAATAGAGATACAGTAAATGATTGTGTATCGATATTATCAATTAGTTATGATGAGAAGCAAAGACATATGATATTTGAGAAATATTGCACAACTGGAACTGGTTCTGCTGACCTTTTCCTCTATCTCAGCATACAAGAAAGTCGAGGGGAGCACACTCACAGTTTTTAATCTTTTACAAACTGTTAAGGTTTCCACACATGTTCATGGGCATACATTGGACCTTGTTTTATTTCGGAGTTTTAATATTTGTAACCTTAAAAATGTGTTTTAATGGATATGTCTTTTATTTGTCGCACAACTTCTAGAATTACTTCTCACAGTTCTTGTATAATTAAACCTTTTACTGCCACACAATTTTCTAGTGCATTTAGAGATGCTACCACTTTAGGAAATTCATTCACCCTCAATAGAGCAGATAAGTTAGTTACTGATTTTAATGCTTTTTGCACTAAAATATTAGATACAGTTACTCCTGTTAATATTTCATCCCAAGCCTAAATGAGAGTCCTGTTTAAATGACACCACTCGTGCTCAGAGACAGGTCTGAAGCAGGGATGAGCATAGGTGGAAGAAAGAATACTTCTAGGTGTCTTTTGAAATTAAAAAAATAGTCAGTCTAATTACCAGAGGGTAGTTAAAGATTCAAAATCAAAATATTTCTCTGAGTTAATAGCAAAAAATCATCATAGACCCCAAGTGCAATTTAATGTCATAAATGTTGCATTAAATTTTCCAACCCCCGTTTGCTCTAAGTTGTCAATTTCCATGTGTGAGACGTTTTTAAATTTCTTTGTGGATAAAGTCAATACAATCAGATGTAGTTTAGCACCACTCTCCTATGATGAGCCTAATTCCCCTAGCTGTTCTGTGTTTATAAATTCATTTGCACCTGTCTGTCTTCCGGCTTTGTCCCAGTTGGTCAGCCACCTCAAGTCCACAACCTGTCCCTCTGATATAATTCCTACACAGTTGTTAAAGGAGGTCTTTGAAACTCTTAGGCCTTTTATTATTGAACTGGTTCAGTTCTGGCTTATTTTAAACATGCTGTAGTCTGCCCTATCTTAACAAAAAACAAACCTTGATCCGACTGTACTATCAAATTTTAGACCAATATCTCAGCTACCTTTTATGTGAAAGATCCTGAAAAAGATTGTACTTGATGAATTGCAAGCATTTTTAGAGGTTAATGTCTTACATGAAACTTTTCAATCTGATTTTAAACAACATCACAATACTGATATGGCTATTTTAAAAGTTCTTAATGCTGTTTTATTAACTGTTAATTCTGGGTCACCTGTTGTACTTGTGCTTTTAGATTTGACACCATTGATCACAATTATATCATCAAGAGCAGTAATTCTTAACCTTTTTTGAGTCATGGAACCCTTTACAAATCTGATGAACGCTATGGACCCCCTTCCCCAGAAATATTCACATAAACACAACTTTGCACGCAATGAATATAATGTACTTTATTTACTGAAATTTGATTGTCTCATACATATATGACATACACAAAGTATTATTAAACTTTAAAGTAAACATTCTAAAAAAAACACTCCATTTTTATGCAAAAAGTAATGGCCACTCATTATAATTATGAAATACAATTCTACTACTACAGTACTAGGTTTTCTACTACCATTACTACTACTACTACTACTACTACATCTACTGTAAATCAACAGTGCGGGGCTGTATAATGAATATACAGTAAATGTTAATTTTTCTCTGACCCTCACGGACCCCCAAAACCCATCCATGGACCACCGAGGGGTCTACAGACCTCTGGTCTAGAGAATGCTATTGGCATTCGAGGTACTGCTCTAAATAAGTTTCATTCATATTTTTCTGAAAGTTTTTTTTTTTCAGTCAATTTGGAAGAGTCATCATTTTCTTACACCCACAAGGTTATATACTGTTTTTATTATACATGCTTCCCCTTGGCTCAGTTTTCCGTAAGCATTATATATCTTTCCAAAGTTTTGTAGATGACACCCAAATTTATCTGCATCTTAGAAGCAGCTCCCTGGGATCTCCTTTGGCTTGCCTGGATGATGTAAAGTGCTGGATGTCGTCAACTTTTCTTGACTTAAATCAAAGTAAAATTGATGTTGTGCTGTTTAGTCCATCCAGTGTGCCTGTCTCTAACCTAGCACCACTCTCCTAAGCCCTCTAGCAAAACACTGCAAGACATCTGCAAAAAGTCTGGGTGTTATATTTGACAATAGTCTTAAACTGGATACACAGATAAATTCTGTCGTAAGAAGCTGTTTTTTCCAGTTAAGAATCATTTCAAAAATCAAGCCTTTACGTTGTTTTGCTGATTTGGAAAAAGTTGTCCTTACTCTTGTGTTATCCCGCCTTGACTATTGTAATTCAGTGTATAGTGGTGTCAGCCAAAATCTTCTCTCTCGCCTGCAGTTGGTCCAAAACTCTGCTGCGATGCTCTTAACAGGGTCACCTAAGTGGGATAACATCACTCCTGTTTTGGCTTCCCATCAGTCTTAGAATTGATTTTAAAATTTTATTGCATAGTTTTAAATGTTTAAATGGTCTGACCCCAGCTTATCTGTTTGACCTCCTTGTCTCTTATGCCCCTTCTCGATCCCTGAGATCGTGTGAATAGTTGCTACTGGCCTTACCACCATGGTGATTAAACTTTTGCGGTGACTGCTCCTTGGCTCTGTTAAAGCCTACCATTTAACATAAGATCAGCTCCAACCTTGTCCATTTTTAAATCATTGCTGAAAACACATTTTACTCTCTCTAGCTTTTAGTCTCTCATAATATGTTTTTATGTGTTACAAATTGTTGTCCAATGTTTTTGTTTTTTTATTTACTTTTTGCAATTTCTTTCTTTTTCATCTTTTTATTTAATAATCTTTGACTTTATTTTCCTACTTTCATGTACATCACTTTGGAAACCACTTCTTTGGCCTTAAATGTGCTCTATAAATAAACTTTGACTTGACTTGTCTTATATAACGGGATAATATTTGTTATTTTGCAGTCCTTCGGAATTACCCTAGTGTGCAGCGACTTCCTAAAAATATATGTCAAGGTTTTATATACGTACTCACTAACCTCCTTAAGAATTTGAGGGTAAATATTATCTGGTCCTGGTGATTTGTTTGACTTCAGCCTATTTAATCTGAGCAGTACTTCTCCCTCTACAATTTCCAAATCACTCAGGACCTCCTTAGTAGTCCCTTTTACCTCTGGAAGGTTATCTGTTTCCCCACATGTGAAGAATTCAGAAAAATGCAAGTTTAGTGCATTCATTCTTTGCTGTCTGTATATTTTAATTGAGAATGTGTTGTGTTTAATGAGTGAGAGGAAGATGAGAGCAGAAGAAATGTGTTGTGCAGAGAAACAGGCTGGGGTGGTCTTGCCACATGAAATTAATGATGAGGCAATGGAGGTAGAAGGGTTGGGACATAAGGGAGGTAAATGAAAATAGCAAGAGAGCCGGGTCTCACCAAAGAGAGTGACTAAGATTACTGAGGGAAGTGAATTCAGGAGCAAATAGTCAATTTAAGTGCACCCTTACTATCCCTAATACAGGCGGTGCGGTGGCACAGTGGTGGTGCTGCTACTGCTTTGCAACAAGGACATCAGGGTTCAAGTCCAGAGTACTCCCTGCGTGGAGTTTGCAAGTTCTCCCTATGTCTATGTGGGTTTTCATTGGGTGCTCTGGTTTCTTCCCGCAATCCAAAGACATGTAGGATTGTTGATGCTAAATTGGCCCTAGTGTGTGTGTGTGTGCGTGTGTGTGTGTGTGTGTGTGTGTGTGTTCGTTACCCTGTGATGGAATGGCACCATCTTCAGGGGCTGTTATTGTCTTACAACCTATGCTTGCTGGGATAGACTTCAGCTTCCCCATGACCCTGCTCAGGATAAACAGGGTGGAAAGAATGGATAGATGGTTGTTAATGATACTCTTTACCTCCTCCTGGACTGTTCTTTTACAGCTAAAATACTGAAAGAATCTCTTTCGGTCATTTTTGCCTTATCTGCAATATTCATCTCTAACTGTCTTTTAGCTTCCCTGATATCCTTCTTAATTGTTGCTTTCATGATCTCATACACCCTGTGATAAGCATTAGTGTTATCGGTCTTATACTGTATGTCCTTTGCAGCTCATTTTTGCTCTTCTTATTAACCCACTTTTTTATTTCATACAAATTTCAAACTTAGATATTTTCCTGTTCTGCATAATTTGTGAAACATTTTTAAAACTGTTCTACTGCTCCTTGACTGTCTCCATACTTAAAAGCGTATCCCAGTCCATCCCCACTAGACTTCTGTTCAAAATTTGGCCTTCCAAAGTTAAACTTAACAGTTTTAGTGTTTGCATCTGTACTCTTCCAAAACACAGAGAATTGTATAATATTATGGTCATTTGACTGTAGTGGTTCATTGATCTCTACACCATTAATTCTGTTCGTGGTATTACATAATAGTAAATCTAGACAGGTTCTCCCCTAGGTTGGTACTTTAACATATTGTGTTAAAAAAACAGTCACTGATTACATCTAAAAAAAACTGCTCTTGTACTCCACTGTTTGCAAGGTTAATCCAGTTGATATTGAGGTAGTTAAGATCCTCCACAACTATAATATCGCTCTCAAAACATCCATCCATCCATCCATCCATTGTCTCCCGCTTATCCGAGGTCGGGTCGCGGGGGCAGCAGCTTGAGCAGAGATGCCCAGACTTCCCTCTCCCCGGCCACTTCTTCTAGCTCTTCCGGGAGAATCCCAAGGCGTTCCCAGGCCAGTCGAGAGACATAGTCCCTCCAGCGTGTCCTGGGTCTTCCCCGGGGCCTCCTCCCGGTTGGACGTGCCCGGAACACCTCACCAGGGAGGCGTCCAGGAGGCATCCTGATCAGATGCCCGAGCCACCTCATCTGACTCCTCTCGATGCGGAGGAGCAGCGGCTCTACTCTGAGCCCCTCCCGGATGACTGAGCTTCTCACCCTATCTTTAAGGGAAAGCCCAGACACCCTGCGGAGGAAACTCATTTCAGCCGCTTGTATTCGCGATCTCGTTCTTTCGGTCACTACCCATAGCTCATGACCATAGGTGAGGGTAGGAACATAGATCGACTGGTAAATTGAGAGCTTCGCCTTGCGGCTCAGCTCCTTTTTCACCACGACAGACCGATGCAACGCCCGCATTACTGCGGATGCCGCACCGATCCGCCTGTCGATCTCACGCTCCATTCTTCCCTCACTCGTGAACAAGACCCCAAGATACTTGAACTCCTCCACTTGGGGCAGGATCTCGCTACCAACCCTGAGAGGGCACTCCACCCTTTTCCGGTTGAGGACCATGGTCTCGGATTTGGAGGTGCTGATTCTCATCCCAGCCGCTTCACACTCGGCTGCGAACCGATCCAGAGAGAGCTGAAGATCACGGCCTGATGAAGCAAACAGGACAACATCATCTGCAAAAAGCAGTGACCCAATCCTGAGCCCACCAAACCGGACCCCCTCAACACACTGGCTGCGCCTAGAAATTCTGTCCATAAAAGTTATGAACAGAATCGGTGACAAAGGGCAGCCCTGGCGGAGTCCAACTCTCACTGGAAACGGGTTCGACTTACTGCCGGCAATGCGGACCAAGCTCTGGCACTGATCGTACAGGGACCGAACAGCCCTTATCAGCGGGGCCGGTACCCCATACTCTCGGAGTACCCCCCACAGGATTCCCCGAGGGACACGGTCGAATGCCTTTTCTAAGTCCACAAAACACATGTAGACTGGTTGGGCAAACTCCCATGCACCCTCCAGGACCCTGCTAAGGGTATAGAGCTGGTCCACTGTTCCGCGACCAGGACGAAAACCACACTGTTCCTCCTGAATCCGAGGCTCGACTATCCGACGGACCCTCCTCTCCAGGACCCCTGAATAGACTTTTCCAGGGAGGCTGAGGAGTGTGATCCCTCTGTAGTTGGAACACACCCTCCGATCCCCCTTCTTAAAGAGGGGGACCACCACCCCGGTCTGCCAATCCAGAGGCACTGTCCCTGATGTCCATGCGATGTTGCAGAGGCGTGTCAGCCAAGACAGTCCTACAACATCCAGAGCCTTGAGGAACTCCGGGCGTATCTCATCCACCCCCGGGGCCCTGCCACCAAGGAGTTTTTTGACCACCTCGGTGACCTCAGTCCCAGAGATGGGGGAGCCCACCTCTGAGTCCCCAGGCTCTGCTTCCTCATTGGAAGGCATGTTAATGGGATTGAGGAGGTCTTCAAAGTATTCCCCCCACCGACCCACAACGTCCCGAGTCGAGGTCAGCAGCGCACCATCCCCACCATATACAGTGTTGACACTGCACTGCTTCCCCTTCCTGAGACGCCGGATGGTGGACCAGAATCTCCTCGAAGCCGTCCGAAAGTCATTCTCCATGGCCTCCCCAAACTCCTCCCACGCCCGAGTTTTTGCCTCAGCAACCACCAAAGCCGCATTCCGCTTGGCCTGCCGGTACCTATCAGCTGCCTCCGGGGTCCCACAGGACAAAAGGGTCCTGTAGGACTCCTTCTTCAGCTTGACGGCATCCTTCACCGCCGGTGTCCACCAGCGGGTTCGGGGATTGCCGCCACGACAGGCACCGACCACCTTACGGCCACAGCTCCGGTCAGCTGCCTCAACAATAGAGGCACAGAACATGGCCCATTCGGACTCAATGTCCCCCACCTCCCTCGGGATGTGGTCGAAGTTCTGCCGGAGGTGGGAGTTGAAGCTACTTCTGGCAGGGGGCTCTGCCAGACGTTCCCAGCAGACCCTCACAACACGTTTGGGCCTACCACGCCTGACCGGCATCCTCCCCCCACCATCGAAGCCAACTCACCACCAGGTGGTGATCAGTTGACAGCTCCGCCACTCTCTTCACCCGAGTGTCCAAGACATGTGGCCGCAAGTCCGACGACACGACCACAAAGTCGATCATCGAACTGAGGCCTAGGGTGTCCTGGTGCCAAGTGCACATATGAACACCCCTATGCTTGAACATGGTGTTCGTTATGGACAATCCGTGACGAGCACAGAAGTCCAATAACAAAACACCGCTCGGGTTCAGATCAGGGGTGCCATTCCTCCCAATCACGCCCTTCCAGGTCTCACTGTCATTGCCCACGTGAGCATTGAAGTCTCCCAGCAGAACAAGGGAGTCCCCAGAAGGTATGCCCTCTAGCACCCCCTCCAGGGACTCCAAAAAGGGTGGGTACTCCGAACTGCTGTTCGGTGCATACGCACAAACAACAGTTAGGACCCGTCCCCCCACCCGAAGGCGAAGGGAGGCTACCCTCTCGTCCACCGGGGTAAACCCCAATGTACAGGCTCCAAGTTGGGGGGCAATAAGTATACCCACACCTGCTCGGCGCCTCTCACCGGGGGCAACTCCAGAGTGGTAGAGAGTCCAGCCCCTCTCAAGGAGATTGGTTCCAGAGTCCAAGCTGTGCGTCGAGGTGAGCCCGACTATATCTAGCCGGAACCTCTCAACTTCGCGCACTAGCTCAGGCTCCTTCCCCTTCAGAGAGGTGACATTCCACGTCCCAAGAGCCAGTTTCTGTAGCCGAGGATCGGACCGCCAAGGTCCCCGCCTTCGGCCACCACCCAACTCACACTGCACCCGACCTCCTTGGCCCCTCCCATAGGTGGTGAGCCCATGGGAAGGGGGACCCACGTTGCCTCTTCGGGCTGTGCCCGGCCGAGCCCCATGGGTGCAGGCCCGGCCACCAGGCGCTCGCCATCGAGCCCCACCTCCAGGCCTGGCTCCAGAGTGGGGCCCCGGTGACCCGCGTCCGGGCAAGGGAAAACGCTGTCCAAAATGGTTTTTCTTCATAGGAGGTTTGTTTAACCGCTCTTTGTCTCATCCCTCACCTAGGACCAGTTTGCCTTGGGTGGCCCTACCAGGGGCATAAAGCCCCGGACAACAGAGCTCCTAGGATCATTGGGACACGCAAACCCCTCCACCACGATAAGGTGACGGTTAAAGGAGGAGGCTCTCAAAACATGACTTTTTTAATATCATTACAAAGATGTGCATTGAAATTACTGTCTGCATTTTCTATAACACACTCCTAAAATATGATTTCTATCCCTATATCTTTCTGGCTTAATCCAGATGTCCTCACTATGACAGGTCTTCTCATCCAACTGAAAAAGACATCTATTTAAATTCTGTTTTATATACATGGCAATTGCCACTCCCTTTTTTGTGTGTTCTTTCTAAACATGTATTATCCTCATCCCCATCTTTGTCATTTAGACAGGTTTCTGTTATTGCTATAATATCACAATTATGCCCAGCTACATACAACGGTTCTATTCAATAAGGGCGCGCACAAAAAGGCGAGCTTCAAAAGGGCAACCTCAATTGGGCGCAGCGAATAAAGGCAAACGCAACAAAATTATTACAGAAAATTTATTAGATAAAATCTACTATTATTATCTATCTATTATTATCTAAATTATCTATGAACGCCTTTATTCGCCGTGCCCAATTGAGGTCGCACTTTTGAAGCTCGCCTTTTTGTGCGCGCCCTTATTGAAGGATACCACATTCAACTGTAACTCACTTGTTTTATTTTCGATATTCTTACCACTCAAGCAAGCCCTTTTTTGAGTTCCTTTTGCATTTTAACTTTGGGCTAAATTTTAAGTTACTATACATATTTGATATTACACTACTGTTCACTTGCTGCCCCCCATCCCATTCCCCAGTATAAACAATCCTCGACTAATCTACTTATACGTCTCAATGCCCCATAAACCTTTACCCTTCTATCCCACACCAAGATTTGAGCCACACTTTAAGCCTTCTAATCTCCTCAAACTTGCATGTGGCACAGGTAAAACTACCGAGAAGAACACATTATATAAATCATGTCTTTTATTCATTTTTTTTATAAATTCATGTTTAATTAAATTCCATCCTACAGCACATCGTGACCTTTCACTCTGCCATCCACTTTTCCATTTGTATACTTTGTGTCAAGAGTAATTTACTGGTGGAGAGCAAGTAGGACTATTTATTGAACATGCTCCATAAATACATTAGCATCTTCTCTTGATTAGATCTGCAGATTCATGCTGCCAGAACATGTACAATGCAACTTTTCATAAATCTCTTGAAAACTGAATGTTCATCAGTCATGTGGTTCAGCTTTTGCAGCTAGAAACAGCTTTCCAGTTACACACCTAGCAATTTGCACATTAACACCACACTGACCAACATTTCTGCCTCTACATAGATCAGAATTACTAAAGACAATGATTATGATTATTCATCAAAATCCAGATTTTTCAATGGCCACCTCACTAACTCTTCTGGTACTTTCTCCAGATGTTGCAATGTATCGTATTGCAGCTTGTTTCTTCTACTTAATAATATAAAGAAGAGGTCCTTTGGTCACACATTAACAGCAAACTCTATTTCATTTGCCTTAAGATTTTTAACTTGTTTGCCTGTTCTACGTCTGATCTCTGATTTCTCCACAGGACCCTCTCGCCAATGGATCACCCTTTCCTTTGTACAAAGTTACAAATTAATGACAGCACCCTTTATATCTGAAAACAAAATTTCAAATTCTAATAATCCCTAAGTTAAATAAAAACTGTATATGAAGTGCTCACCATTGTTGTTAAGAGTGAAGGCCAGTTTACTTATTTATTTTCCAATCACTTCATGCTTCTTTTTCTCAGAAAATTGTGTGTAACCATGATACCCAAATGCCCACTGAAACTTCAAAAACCTGAGACAGGTTGCTTGCATGACACATGGGCAAACATCCAATTTTTAAATCGCCATATGCTATGGTAGTAATACTTTAGCTGTGAATAGGCAGAACAGATGGAAATTAATTTTCGATTGTCCAGAGAAGGGTATCTCACTGTTAGCTGTCCATGGCCACACTTTTAAACTGAATATTGGACACAGGTGCTTGTGATTTTGTTTATTTCCCCCAGAGTTACTCTGGCAAGCTAAATAAATAAATTTTATTTACTAAATGAACAGCATGAGTCATGGAATCGAGACAACATAACAGACACACATACACATATTCAGGTACTTTGACAGACACTAGGAAAGGCAGGATATACAAGGTAGGAGATTAGTTTTAATTCATGATATTACAAATTAACCTGAGGCAGTTCTACTGCATGGAGTGTTTCATTTTAGACAAATGATCTTCAGGTATTTTCAACATTTAAGACCCAGCCCCAGTTAGGGTTTTGTGATGTTTGCTCTTTGCAGCTTCCCCAAAAGTTTCTCCTACATCACTTATACTACTTTATTATCAAGATCAACATCATTTGCCCATTTCTTCTCCTCATTTGGCACATTGTCTAAACATTGTTTAACCACAAACATACCAAACATTGCCATCACTGTTGTATAAAGAGAACACAAGAAAATGTGAAACATGTTGGGGTTCTTGAATGGATTATCGAGTTTATTTCCATTGTGGTAAGATAAAAAAGAATGGTGCAAAAGGGTCATGCTTTGGATACACGAGTGTGCTTGTATCACTTACTGATCTTGACTGATGCCATATTGTTGTGGAGTTGAGACCAGAAGGGATGGTTTTACTGGCACATTGGAGGCAGGTTTTCATGCGGTTTTCTGGGTTGTCCCATCGGTGGATGAAGATGAATGACAGATGGTTAGTTTGTGGTGTTTCCTCAAAATCATGTTCCTTGGAATTGGGTCCCCATAATGCTGATGAAAAGCTCTTGTTAAGTGACACCTACCAGAAAACCTTGTATCTTCTGCTACTGGTACTAAGAGTTCTTGCATCTGTTCCTTTTCATCACATTTACTGCACACAGCAGACATTCTTCTGTTCAAAACAATGACCACTTTATCTGATTTTCCCATTTTACTCCCCAACACTCCACACCACAATCCTAAATCCTCCTATACGACTTCACTTACTCACTAGCTTACTCATTACTCCTCTTGCCATCAGACTGGCCTCATGACCGTACAGTGTGTGATGTCTAGTACTATCATAAAATGTTTTGGATTTAACTGTGGTGTGACTTGATGTAGGGAGGCGAGGCTGTTTGTATAGAGTTTGCATGTTCATTGTGGTTCTTTGTTCAGGTAGCACGGGCTTTGCTCCTGCAACCCAAAGATATGCAGGTTAGGTTGACAGGTGACAACAAGATGGCTCTGTAAGAATGAGTGTGGATGTGTGCCTAAGTGTGCTCTGGTATGACACTCGCCTAGAGCTGGTTCAAAACCTGCAAATATGCTGTATGGATAGGCTTTAACCCCTATAACCCTCATCTGGATTAAAAAGGTCGTAAAATAAATACACGGATGAATGCATGGTTTAATATTTCTATGCTGAGGCTGAACTAGAGAAAGTTACAGTTTTTTACAGGTGCCACAGCTTCTTTTCACATGAATTATTAATCAGTGTTTATGTTCCCAACTGTGTCACAGTGCAGCTGTAGTAATCTAAGCCTCCTTCTCTTCATGCTGTATTGTTACTTATGCTCTGACATGCACCTTAAGGTGGTTACCGGAGACAGTTTTTAAACGATATGACAAAGGAGCACTTATAATCACTTCAAACATGTCTCACTTCAAAAGGTTGAAACCAATAGAGTCTCACACACCTGGAAGCCAAGTACATGGCTGAATTCAGCACCACTTTTTAAAGATCTGTGTGATGTCTATGCGATTTGTCTTCATGTGCATGAGGAAAGAGCAATGCAAAGGTCTACTATATCAAGTCAAGGTTATTGTCATGTGTACATAGTACAAGAAATTCAACTTGTATGTCTCCTCCAAACACTTACTCCCATGGTAAACTTGATCTATTTTTAGGGTTAATCATCCACTAGATAAACATCTTAGGTGTGATGTGGATGTTCTTTGACTTATTCAAAGAAAAGCATTATATTTAATTATTTGGGAATATATAATGTAAGAAAAGCACAAACAAATCATAAAGGATTGGGGCACCAGAAGGTGATCCCCATATAATTGTTGGCAAAAAATAGTAAAAACGAGAACATCTTCACAGGCATGAGTTCAAAGTTTGACTGCCCAAAGGTAGTAGTGGAGCTGGTTATGAGGTAGGTGAGGTAAAGGAGGTGTGGTCAGGTGACTGGTAACAGGAAGTGGTGTCAGTAGTCATCCTGTTGTCAATCGTCCGATTTGCAGACAGAATAAAAGGAGCAGCATTAGGTGACAGTGCCAACCTTCTGTTCATGGTGGAATTACCATTTGAAAAGCCCTGAAGTTGTCTCCCAAGTGCTCATGTGTGACAATAATTATTCCAATTAATTTCTAAAGTGATTCCAATTCATTTCTAAAATGAGGATGAACTCAAACTGCAATTGTTTTAATTATTATTTGTAGAAATAGTTCATCTAGGTTTCAAAATTTCTTAATTTTATGTGGATAAGAAGCATCAATTGTATTCACCTTATGTTTGATTGTGTAGCTGTATTTTATAGGTTAATACTTTATGCTTATTACAATGAAAATCTCTGATCATCTTGATACACTGTAAGTAAAATGCCAAAGTGTCTTCAATATATTTTTAGAATACAAATTATATTTGAAATGTAACTGTGTTCTGTTTGCACACTGACACAGTTTCCATGTAGATGGGAAAGACAACTGAGGAGATTAACTAAATCAACTTTTCTGTTCAGTGTTATAATCAGATTCAATTAACTTTAAATTGATGTTTCAATTAGCTGGCCATTGATTGCTCAGGGTCCAAAGTCACATTGGCTGCCAACATCCAAGCAAAGGACGAAAATAAATGAGGGAGAAAGTGTCTTTTGCAAGTTCAGCATGGCTACACACAACCAATGATGAGACAAAATGACATAATCTAATCCAGTAATACAATACAATTTTATCCATAAAAGTTAAGAAAAAATTGCTGTACCCGCAGTCTTAGATGAGATCCTGCTTTGGTTCATACAAAACTTTGTACACACTGATAACAGCGTCCTTCCATCAGCTCTAGTACTCTCCTGTTGCCTGATAGGAACAGCAGTCCTAAGGTTGCCACTGATTTTTGGATTGCTCTCTTCATTACAACCCCTCTGCCCCATATGCAGTACTATATTGGTTATATTTTAAGTTGGACCAACAGCAATGCACTTTTGTGAACATTGATTTTATGAACATAACAATGTTATTTATATAGATAAAAAAGGTCTAAGCTTACATATGTGATACTAATAGTAAAGCTGATGCTAAAACTACTACTTCTACTACTGATAATAATTATAATAATAGCGTTAATAATTATAATAAATTAGCTATCTTTTCTTCTCAAACCAAGACTCTTTAAATCCTTAGTTTGAAAAATAATCTTCAGTGTGCCCTTCCTGGGTGGACCCTTCCTTCAGACCATCATTTTAAGTTCCTCCAGCCACTTAAGTAATTTGTCTCATTTTGCAAACTCCCAGTGAGCATTTAAAGCTGGCAGTGGTTGCATAACAGGAGACAAAATAATAAAACAAAAGTGTTCCTGCAAACTTGTGCTGATTTCTTGCTTGTCAGGATCGCGCTTCCAGTTTCTGTAATTCTTGACTTCCTTTCAAATTGGGCAGAAGTTTCCTTTTACCTGATTATGTTCTGAGTTGGTGTATCATCATTACAGATGAAACTTTCCCTGAAATAAAGTAACATTCTGAATGTTATCAAAGAGAAAATACTTGTGGTGGAAAGAAGCAATACAAATTTGTTTGTGGATTTCTTGTTGGGTTTGGAGGTTTACATGTAGTTAATGCACCAAACTGTATAAGATGGTTGGCCCACATATTTTGACTATGGCACTTAAGTCCTGGGTACGACATTCTTCCCTCATCCATCCATTATTAACTCTTCCAGACTGAGATAGAAATTAGTGATCCTCCCAGCCAGCTTGTGCCTCCCTTCTTGTTGTCCTTCCATTATTGCTCTCCAATGTACATGAATAAGCTATGAATAAGCCCATACATGTGCAACTCCAGAGTGGAATAGGGTTCCACCCTTCACCAGGAATTTGGTTCCATAGCACATACTGTGTGCTGTGGTGAGACCAGTTATATCTAAATGGTTCCTCTCTACCTCATGCACCAGCTAAGGCTTCTTCCTCCCTAGAGAGGTCACATTTTATGTCCCTAGAGTCAGTTGTGGTATCCAGAGATCAGTTCACCAAGATACCTTTGTTTGACTGCTGTCCAAGCACAATGCACCAGACCCATATGGCTCTTTATGCAGGTGTTGGGCCTGCTGGAAGACAATCCCATGTTACTCATTTGGCCTGTGCCCAGCCAGGCTCCATTGGCAAAGGTCAGACAACTAGACGCTTACCAATGAGCTCCCCAAACAGGCCTAACAGACCCCTGGTCTCCCTTTTCTGAGCAATGTACTGGGTCCTTCTTCTCTTAATTTCTCATAATCTCATAATTCTTCTCATAAAGCTTTGTGAACCACACTAAATCTCTTACCCAGGACCACTTTGTCTTGGGTGACCCAACAAGGGGAGAATGCCTCAGACAACAAAGCTCCTAGGATCATTGGGACACACAAACCTTTCCACCATGATAAGGTGGTGATTTATGTAGGGGGCATTATCAACAACAACAACATTTATTTATATAGCACGTTTTCATACAAAAAGTAGCTCAAAGTGCTTTACATAATGAAGTAAAGAAAAATGAAAGACAAAATAACAAATTAAAATTAGACAACATTAGTTAACATAGAAAAGGAGTAAGGTCCGATGGCCAGGGTGGACAGAAAAAAAAAAAAAAAAAACTCCGGAAGGTTGGAGAAAAAAAATAAAATCTGTAGGGGTTCCAGGCCACGAGACCGCCCAGTCCCCTCTGGGCATTCTACCTAACATAAATGAAATAGTCCTCTTTGTAGTTAGGGTTCTCATGGAGTCACTTGATTATGTACCATAAAAGAATTAAAGCAATTTGTGAGTAGTTAATTTACCTTAATATGGTGCTTTTTGTAAGGATCATTGTTGCTGGCTGCTTAATTAGAATGTAAAGTAAGTCATAATCTTTATATAGTACCTTTACTGTACCCCTTCACAAGTCATTTTTCTCAGCAATTAATCAAAAAATGCATATTATTTTACAGTGCCTTTTTCAATGTACCTTTAATAAGCTATTTTAGAAAGCAGTTTCATTAAGTCACTTCATCTTTAAGTATCTGTCTGCACAGTGATGCCCAAGACAAGATGGTGCTCAGATCAAATCACTTTGCTAAACATTAAGCAATTTACTTTAATAATATTAACGTTATACTTTTTAAATACCTATACACAGCTGGGTGTTTCCTGTTCAGTTTGTGTAGCATTGGAAATATCCAGTGAGAAAGGAGACAGTGAAAATTAAGCAATTTGTATTTATTTGAAGTCTTATTATACTATTAATGAATATTATAATTGAATTGAATTATATATTATTGTTCATCACATTATGTAAACTATATTTTTAGTTAACAATTTTATTTAAGTTCCAAAAAATGGACATATAATATTGATTGATCATTTGTTGAAAGTGCCCCCACCCCAGGATTTGGAGTGGCAGGAAGCTTACAGTCACATAGCCCCAGCTGTCACATCGGTTTATTTAAGGTCAGCTGTTCATTTGGGTGGGCCTAGGTGTACAGTTTCAGGCACAATAGGTGCTGATGTGCACATACACATGCAAGTATCTACAAGAGGGAACAGCAACAAATTTAACGATTTCTCTTTCCTCGATCATTTGCTTCACTTAAATAAAATCTCCTGACTGTTTCATTAAAACAGGAAACACACAATTTGTTAAAAAAAAAGTGATAGAACAGACTACCAAAAAGAAGCATGACAAAAAAAACTCTGGCATCTCATATTTAAAAAAAGAAGGTCTCCAATGTGTCATTTTGCAGAGGGTGGACTAGTAAGAACTTGAAGGTGTTCTGAATGCAGTGTCACAGCACTGTGGTAAAGGAAATGACAAGCTGACCAAAGAATCTCAGACTCAGTGCCATCTGGCTGACACTTCCTGTTCATCTTCCGGTGAATAACAGATGCAGGGTGTCTGGCAGGCCAAACCTGGCAATCTCTAGAATATTTTACTTTTAATAGATTTAAGACCCTATAATTGCTCTGGCAAAGTGAATGTCTTAGACACAGGAGGGACGGTGATATGGGGTATTACTTAATATATTAGTAATTATAGTTTATCATTTATGATAGATAGATAGATAGATAGATAGATAGATAGATAGATAGATAGATAGATAGATAGATAGATAGATAGATAGATAGATAGAAGGCAATATATTATAGATAGATAGATAGATAGATAGATAGATAGATAGATAGATAGATAGATAGATAGATAGATAGATAGATAGATAGATAGATAGATAGATAGATAGATAGATGACCTCTAAGTATAAACTGTGATTGAATGCACCATTGGCCTTAAGACAATACATTCATTGGAGGACAAATGAAAGTCTGCCTGCATTGTGATGTTCTTTGTATACAAATTCTTTGGAACAGAGCACAGGTAGAAGTGAGAGTGCTCTTTTCTTTTTTTATCTTCATGACACAGTTGTTTTGGGAGTGAT
The DNA here is from genome assembly GCF_900747795.2 of Erpetoichthys calabaricus. Taxonomy (NCBI): domain Eukaryota; kingdom Metazoa; phylum Chordata; class Cladistia; order Polypteriformes; family Polypteridae; genus Erpetoichthys; species Erpetoichthys calabaricus. The sequence continues at coordinate 136,761,320 of NC_041395.2, read as the reverse complement.
GGTGTTTCTAAATATACTTTCTTAGGGCATCCCATTGAAATTAGCAAATGTTCTTATCAGATTATCTTTGCCTTTAGGTGATATGCATTTTATAGAAAGATAAATAATTAAATCATTTCAGGGATGCAGGATTTGTGAGGCAGTTTGAGAGTATTATTTGAATATTTTGTTAAATAATGAATTTAAAAAAATTGTAAGGAGAAAGTGCTATAAAGCAGAATCTCCCCCTGAAAATATTTCACAGTTGCCACAGGCCTTGGATGTTCAGCCTGCAATTTTGTCAAAAGTCAAAGAACAAATAAATAGTGCACATTTGTTGTTTTGCCACACCAACTTAGTTACTGTAAATTATTCAGACAGCAATATCGCTAGGTGTAGAAGATTCATACTCTTCATACATTATTGATTCACACTGATGGGTGGTAGAAACAAAAATCAATAGTGCATACTGAAGCTACGCAATGGCATCTGACACAAGCCAACTGCATGTCATTAATTAAGCACATATGTAATCAGGTATCTGGTTTATCAGCTCATGTATTTATATATCATAAGCCCTTTTTTCCTGTATGGTGATAAAGTGTCAAATGACAGTTCAAAGTGGCAGGATAGTTTTCAGAAACGCACCGTGATCGTGTTTTCAACATTTCTGTAGACATTCCTGTTCTAACTCAATATTTTGTGCAGGATATTTAAAGCCTTACTTAACCACTAGGCCAAAACTATGAAAAAGATAACAATTCCTTGAATTCATTGTTTGACCCCATAAGAACAACTCAACAATATGTCTACATATTTTTTTGTCTTTATCCCAGTAGAAAGGCATGAAGCACACCAATATGGATGAATAAAACCACATTTTCATAATTATTTGCTGCCTTTATTCCTGTTTTTTTTTTACATTTTATTGAATTTATTAAAAGCAAATAACATTCCATACAAGCAAGTCAACTTTTACAAAACTTTATTCACGATGGACCGCATCAGAAGAGGTTTGGTGTAATTTGCAGTCTTCTTCGTGTATGTTTTCTCCAAGGACATCGGTTTCCTACTTGGTCCAAAGCACATGCCATTACGTTGAGTGTGACTGTAATACTTGGCAAACAAACAAACAGTACTAAACATTAAGCAGTGGCTTGAGGATTGTTATTTTTTTTCCTAAATGACAAATGAAACAGATATACCATAAGTAGCATAAGTAAAGCCATGTCTAATAACTTGATCTGATGAACTGTTGTGGCCTTGAGGCTAAGCTGTGTAAACCTAAATGCTGACACACTGCCTTACTCTAAGAAAATTCCTCAATTTCATAAACAGCCTAAATGGCAGTGAAAAGAGCAGTTATGCCTGTGTGCTTTTCTAAATGAACAGCAGTTACTGTGAATGACACCAAATAAAGGACTATTCTTTTGGCCACTTTGATCTAAAATCAACCCAGTGTGAGTTAGTGAGTCATGGTGAGTGCTTGAATGTGAATTGCAGTGGACCAACATCCCGTCTGGTTTTGTTCATAACTTGCTTGTACCCATTGCTAACAGGACCTGTCATTTATTGGAAAAATAAGTCAGAAAATGAATGAATGAATGTTCAGATATCTATAGAGCATACTATGGCATACAACATGATGGCACAATGGTCAGCTACGTCAAAGATCCAGCATTCTGGGTCTGCCTTCTGTTCCCAGTCCCCGTGTGTATGTGCACATTTGCACGTTCTTCTAGTGTCTGCACAAGTTTTTCTCTCCTACATCCAAAAACACATGCAGTTTATGTTACCTAAGTACTCTTATTTGGACCTGTGTGCATGTGCCCTATCCAGGGTTTGTTCCTGTCTTTCAACCAATGATGAGACCCTGAAATAGATTGTGTGCTTGTCATACTGTGCTATGTTGTAGAGTTTTTTGTGCTTTATTTTTCAGTTTGCAGTGTTTAATTTTACATTGTATTTACTCTAAGTAAGCTGTTTCCATACTTGCCCTGTGTGACAGACTGCCGGGGTCTTTGCCCGGATGGGACGCCCTTTTGAGGAGAGGAGCGGGGGAGAGGTCATGTCAACAGCAGTACGAGAGGGCAGCCCCCCTGGTCACCAACAGGGGGTGCCTGGGCAGCTCCGGAGCCTTGGCATGCAGCATTTCTGGGTGCAGTATAAAAGAGGCGGCCTCACTCCACGCGGGGAGGCAGAGGACTGAGCTTGCAGGAGGGTAGTGGAGGCGGCAGGAAAAGACAAAAGGAAAGAAGGACTGAGCGTTAGTGGGGATTTGGGCACTGTGTGCTGTGCAGGAAGAAGAATAATAAACGTGTGTGTTCTTGGACTTGTGAATCTGTGTGTCTGTCTGGGTCGGGCTGATCTTCCACACCTGAAATTATTTTTAGCATGGCTACAGAAATTTTAAGAACAATATGTCTAAGGCAGAGTTGATTTAGACTTTATAAAAAATTGTAGAGACTAATAGTGTAGATTAATAAAGCTAAACATCATCCCAAAAACTCCTGCCTCAGCACCAGTACATTTTCAAACATCTAAGGATTCTGTAAATCCTTACTTAGATTTTTTACAGCTTATTTAATTGCATTTCAGTCAAGAATAACCTTTGGAGTAACAGAGTGGGTAGAATGTCTGTCTGCAGTTCAGAAGTATGCTGTGTTGTCAGCTGAGAGATGTTATCACCGGGTAGTGGGAGAGTTTAGACACAGCTGAGAGAATAAGGATTCCCTGCAGGGTAACGTCTTAAGCATTCCATGTAGAAAAACAACCTGATTTTGGAGGTTGATTTCCAAGCCATCGTTAATGAGTGCGGTGTTCTTTTTAATGATCAGAGAGCGCATTCAAAACAAACAGGAAGACAGATATGACAGATGAGTTTACAGACATGAAATGTATGCAGTTTTTGTGGAGAATATACAGTACAGCATATGCCTAAATGCGAACATTCAGCATTTTGCTAATTTAAATCACATTATAGGATCGGTGGGAGTGACAAAAATTAACATGGAGAAAATGACATCTAGTCTGAAGAGTTAAAAAAAATGGATCCTAGCCAGTTAATATATGTATGGCTACAATTGCTGATTTATTGATTACTTTAATGTTGTTGTATTCATTCTTTTTTCCTTACCTTTGATATTTTATGATGATTCCAAAATGCTCTTCAAAAGACCAGATTGCACACATACAGTAAAGTACGTATTTGTTCAATGACACAATAAGGTCAGCCAATGACCTTGAAATGGCAAATAGCCGCGAGGTTTGAAGTCTGGCACATGTTCTGCAAGGCCACACAGGTCGTAGAGATGTGGTTTCAGTTCACCTGCTTGTAATTATAATTTAGGGGTGGTGTGCTGAGTACATGTTTGTAGTTTAACTTTTAATTTTAATTAAGAGCAGCTGAGTAAAGTTGTGAAAACCACCCAGCTGTTGCGAGGAGAACTGTCAGAGCAGCTGAAAAGTGAAGATCCAGGTTGTGTCTGATGTGACATTGGAAGATTTTTGTTTTGTTAGTAAAATTATACTTTACCCCAGAGCAGGGAGCCATCAGCACAGAGGACAGCAAAATCTGAGCGGCTTATTTCAAGACTTGGACATGCAAACAATTTGGAGTCAAGAGTGGGGTATGTCTTTGTTTATTCTACTGGTGCGGGGGGGGGGGGGTCTGCAGCTGCAGGGTCTTTTATGTAATCCATCCATTAACTTGTTTTTGGAGCCACTTGCCCTGGAGGTGGGTCCTATCCTTATAGCTTTGGGCGCAGGTGGGAACAAAACCTGAACAGGGTACCATTGCGATGCATAGGGTGCTCATGCTGTTGCACCTGATGGCGTAAAAACATCTTTTCCTGAAAAGGACAGTTAGAAGAGGAATTAGGAAATGATAGATAGGGCTGATGCAAAAGAGTAGTCAAAACAGGCAAAGAATGATCATTAAAGATTGAGTGCAGGACCAAAACAAAATGCAAACATTTTACTCAAAAGTCAAAGCAATGATCAGAATTACAAAAGGCAAAGGTAAAAGTAAACACAAGGAAAATAAAGGGTAGAAAATTATCCAAAAGCTGGAAGATGGTTTACAGCAGACCACCATGTTTTTTACACATGATGTGACAAGTGTAGAGAGCGTAGCAGCCACTCAACCCGACACAGACAGACGCAGGAGGCAGTTATAAAAACTCAAATGTTTTTTATTTTTTCTTCACCTTGTGGAAAATGCCTTCCCCGTTTCCCATAAGCACAATATAGTCCCACTAAGCACAAACGCACACAATACTCTCTTCTTCTTCTTTCTCCTCTCTTTCTCCTCCACTCCTCCTCGGCAAGCTTCATCTCCCTCTTCCCAACTCTGGCTCCCCGAGTAGTGTAGGCAAGCCTCTTTTATAATGCCCCTAGAAATGCTCCAGATGCTTAATGATGTATTTCCGGCAGCACTTCCAGGTGTGGCAGAAGAACCGCCCATAAGGGCTCAGCGGTTGATGCAGCACCCCCTGGCAGCACCCATTGATATCAACTGGGCTGCACCAAACTCCAACTCCCATGGAGCCCCGCGGGAGTCCTAGGCACCGCTGTAACCCAGTGGGGCTGCCATATAGCGCTCCGGGGGAGGTAATGCTATGGGCAGGCTTGCCCCTCCCCGGTCCTCCCAGTGTGGAAGCGTTCCGGCCAGACAAGAGCCCCGGCCGTCCGCCACAATGGCTTATGTAACATGAGTCATGTGATTGGTGTTAGCTGTGGAAACCTTAAACAATATGTCTGTCCCTGTATTAAAAATGAAATAAGATGGTGGTACACATGATGGTTCATAGTAATCCTAATACTATTATTAAAAAAAAATAACAGGAGCAAAAAGTATCCCAAATAAATCATGACAGTTACATACTGGTAAATACAAAGCCAGTGACTAAATAGCAGAAATGTTTTGATGTAGGAAGTAACTAGAATAGAATGGGATATAATTATATTAACGTTTTAATGTTTTTTATATATATATATATTGTGGCACACGGCTGGGGGTGGTAGCCCTGGTGACTACGGTTACAGAGCTTTGAAGCTGAACCCTGTAGGGGCCCGTGGTCACCGCCAGGGGGCAACCCAATGCCTGAGGAGCCCTGGCCCTCAGCACTTCCGCCACACCCGGAAGTGCTGGGGGAAAGAAGACCAGGGACACCCGGAGTGCTTCCGGGTGCGCAGTCGGCACTTCCGCCACACTGGGGAGTGCCGGCGGAAGATTGTCGGGAGGCACCTGGAACACATCCGGGTGGTTATAAAAGGGGCCGCCTCCCTCCATTCAAGGGCTTATGTCGCGAGTGGAGAAGGACGGAGTTCGGGAGGAGAGGCAAGGAGGTGGCCTAAAAAGGAAGAGGCAGTTTGTGAAGGCCTGAACTTTGGGGGTGATTGGGGTTGTGTGTTCACAATTGTATATATTAGCTGTTTAATACACGTATTGTGGGTGAATTGACGATGTCCGCCTGTCTGTGTCTGGGCTGCTTTCTACAATATATATATATACAGTGCATCCGGAAAGTATTCACAGCACATCACTTTTTCCACATTTTGTTATGTTACAGCCTTATTCCAAAATGGATTAAATTCATTTTTTTCCTCAGAACTCTACATACAACACCCCATAATGACAACGTGAAAAAAGTTTACTTGAGGTTTTTGCAAATGTATTAAAAATAAACAAATTGAGAAAGCACATATACATAAGTATTCACAGCCTTTGCCATGAAGCTCGAAATTGAGCTCAGGTGTATCCTGTTTCCCCTGATCATCCTTGAGATGTTTCTGCAGCTTAATTAGAGTCCACCTGTGGTAAATTCAGTTGATTGGACATGATTTGGAAAGGCACACACCTGTCTATATAAGGTCCCACAGTTGACAGTTCATGTCAGAGCACAAACCAAGCATGAAGTTAAATGAATTGTCCGTAGACCTCCGAGACAGGATTGTCTCGAGGCACATATCTGGGGAAGGTTACAGAAAAATTTCTGCTGCTTTGAAGGTCCCAATGAGCACAGTGGCCTCCATCATCCGTAAGTGGAAGAAATTCTAAACCACCAGGACTCTTCCTAGAGCTGGCCGGCCATCTAAACTGAGCGATCGGGGGAGAAGGGCCTTAGTCAAGGAGGTGACCAAGAACCCGATGGTCAATCTGTCAGAGCTCCAGAGGTCCTCTGTGGAGAGAGGAGAACCTTCCAGAAGGACAACCATCTCTGCAGCAATCCACCAATCAGGCCTGTATGGTAGAGTGGCCAGACGGATAAGCCACTCCTTAGCAAAAGGCACATGGCAGCCCGCCTGGAGTTTGCCAAAAGGCACCTGAAGGACTCTCAGACCATGAGAAAGAAAAATCTCTGGTCTGATGAAACAAAGATTGAACTCTTTGGTGTGAATGCCAGGCGTCACGTTTGGAGGAAACCTGGCACCATACCTACAGTGAAGCATGGTGGTAGCAGCATCATGCTGTGGGGATGTTTTTCAGCGGCAGGAACTGGGAGACTAGTCTGGATAAAGGGAAAGATGACTGCAGCAATGTACAGAGACATCCTGGATGAAAACCTGCTCCAGAGCGCTCTTGACCTCAGACTGGGGCAACGGTTCATCTTTCAGCAGGACAATGACCCTAAGCACACAGCCAAGATATAAAAGGAGTGGCTTCAAGACAACTCTGTGAATGTCCTTGAGTGGCCCTGCCAGAGCCCAGACTTGAATCCGATTGAACATCTCTGGAGAGACCTTAAAATGTCTGTGCACTGACGCTTCCCATCCAACCTGATGGAGCTTGAGAGATGCTGCAAAGAGGAATGGGCGAAACTGGCCAAGGATAGGTGTGCCAAGCTTGTGGCATCATATTCAAAAAGACTTGAGGCTATAATTGCTGCCAAAGGTGCATCGACAAAGTATTGAGCAAAGGCTGTGAATACTTACGTACATGTGATTTCTCAGTTTTTTTATTTTTAATAAATTTGCAAAAACCTCAAGTAAACTTTTTTCACATTGTCATTGTGGGGTGTTGTGTGCTGAATTCTGAGGAAAAAAATGAATTTAATCCATTTTGGAATAAGGCTGTAACATAACAAAATGTGGAAAAAGTGATGCGCTGTGAATACTTTCTGGATAATATAATATAATATAGGCCTATATTTATCCATCCATCCATTTTCCAACCCGCTGAATCAGAACACAGGGTCACGGGGGTCTGCTGCAGCCAATCCCAGCCAACACAGGGCACAAGGCAGGAACTAATCCTGGGCAGGGTGCCAACCCACCGCAGATAGGCCTATATATATATTTAAATTTTTTTTTTGTGTATAAAATAAAGACTGTATTGAACTGAAAACACAATCATGCTCTCTACAAGGTGTCTATAACTGCTGGTTGCTGGTGTACAAATTTTAAGGAAGTATGTAGTACTATGCAAACATTTTAAGCACTTTAGATAGTTCACAAAAATATTTCTCCGAGAATCTAGGACCTAGATGGTTATTTTATATCTTCTGGATTAGTGTCTCAATTAAAAAGATTATATTTTAGAGGTCCAAATGTTCCTTTTGCCAAACATGGAGCAATACAATAACATATTTGAATATCCTTAAAGAACAGAATTAACATATTAATAGACCACTTTCCAGTTAAAAATGTATCTGTGTTGGCATATGAAGATATATATCTTCAAATGAGTGCCTGCTTAGAATTCCAAGAGCTAAACTTAAAAGAAGTGGTGAGGCGGCCTTCTGCTGTTATGCACCTAAAATCTGGAATAGCCTGCCAATAGGAATTTGCCAGGCTAATACAGTGGAGCACGTTAAAACACTACTGAAAACACATTACTTTAACATGGCTATCTCATAGCTTCATTTTAGTTTAATCCTTATGCTCTGTATATTCAATTATCATTATAATTCACGGTGGCTCCAAAATCCGTAGTAACCCCTACTTTCTCTTCTGTTCTTTTTCCGTTTTTTTGGGGTGGCAATCTGCGCCACCATCACCTAATCAAAGCACCGTGATGTCCCTACATTGATGGATTAAAGGCCAGAACTCCCCATGGCCGTCATCATCAAATTCTTCCATGAGAACCCTGAATACAATGAGGACTGATTGAGGTAATTTATGTTAGGTAGAATGCCTAGAGGGGGCTGGGCGGTCTTGTGGCCTCGGAACCGCTGCAGCCATCTGGAGTTTGTTGTGTTTTGTCTGTCCTCCCTGGCCACTGGAAGTTACTTTTATTCTATGTTAATTAGTATTCCCTAATTTTAATTATTTATTTTGTCTTTTTTCTCTTTCTTCATCATGTAAAGCACTTTGAGTTACATTGTTTCTATGAAAATGTGCTATAGAAATAAATGTTGTTGTTGTTGTTGCTTGCAAAAGCAAACATATCAGGTGCTAATGATCCATGACATAACGTGTAGATAGATAGATAGATAGATAGATAGATAGATAGATAGATAGATAGATAGATAGATAGATAGATAGATAGATAGATAGATAGATACTATATTAATCCCAAGGGGAAATTCACATAGTCCAGTATCAGCATATTGATAAAAAACAATATTAAATTAAAGAGTGATAAAAATGCAGGTATAACAGGCAATAACTTTGTATAATGTTAACGTTTTATCCCCCCACATGGAATAGAAGAGTTGCATAGTGTGGGGGAGGCACAATCTCCTCAGTCTGTCAATGGAGCAGGACATTGACTGCAGTCTGTTGCTGAAGCTGCTCCTCTGTCTGGAGATGATACTGTTTAGTGGATGCAGTGAATTCTCCACAATTGATAGGAGCCTGCTGAGCGCCCGTCGCTCCACCACAGATGTCAAACTGTCCAGCTCCACATCTACAATACAGCCTGCCTTCCTCACCAGTTTGTCCAGGCATGAGGCATCCCTCTTCTTTATGCTGCCTCCCCAGCCCACCACCACATAGAAGAGGGTGCTCGCCACAACCGTCTGATAGAAAATCTGCAGCATCTTATTGCAGATGTTGAAGGACGCCAGCCTTCTAAGGAAGTATAGTCGGCTCTGTCCTCTCTTGCACAGAGCATCAGTATTGGCAGTCCAGTCCAATTTATCATCCAGCTGCACTCCCAATTATTTATAGGTCTGCACCCTCTGCACACAGTCACCTCTGATGATCACGAGGTCCATGAGAGGCCTGGGCCTCCTAAAATCCACCACCAGCTCCTTGGTTTTGCTGGCGTTCAGGTGTAGGTAGTTTGAGTCGCACCATTTAACAAAGTCCTTGATTAGGTTCCTATACTCCTCCTCCTGCCCACTCCTGATGCAGCCCACGATAGCAGTGTCATCAGTGAACTTTTGCACGTGGCAGGACTCCGAGTTGTATTGGAAGTCCGATGTATATAGGCTAAACAGGACCGGAGAAAGTATAGTCCCCTGCGGCGCTCCTGTGTTGCTGACCACAATGTCAGACCTGCAGTTCCCGAGATGCACATACTGAGGTCTGTCTGTAAGATAGTCCACAATCCATGCCACCAGGTATGAATCTACTCCCATCTCTGTCAGCTTGTCCCTGAGGAGCAGAGCTTGGATGGTGTTGAAGGTGCTAGAGAAGTCTAGAAACATAATTCTTACAGCACCACTGCCTCTGTCCAAGTGGGAGAGGGATCAGTGTAGTATATTGATGATGGCATCCTCTGCTCCCACCTTCTCCTGGTATGCAAACTGCAGAGGGTCGAGGGCGTGGCAGACCTGTGGCCTCAGGTGGTGAAGCAGCAGCCACTCCATGGTCTTCATCACATGTGAGATCAGAGCGACAGACCAGAAGTCATTCAGCTCACTAGGATGTGATACCTTTGGGACTGGGGTGATGCAAGATGTTTTCCAAAGCCTCAGGACTCTCCCCTGTTCCGGGCTCAGGTTGAAGATGCTCTGTAGAGGGCTCCCCAGCTCCAACACACAGGCCTTCAGCAGTCATAGCAATACTCCATCTGGACCCACTGCTTTGCTGGCACAAAGTCTCCTCAGTTCTCTGCTTACCTGGGCTGCTGTAATTGTGGGTGGAGGGAACTCTCTCCTATGCTGGTATCAGTAGAAGGATGGGTGGAAGGTGCAGTACTCTGAGGTGAGAGTGGTTTAGGGTGGTCAAACCTGTTAAAGAAGTTGTTCATCTGGTTTACTCTCTCCACGTCTCTCTCGATGGTGGCACCCCGCTTCGAGCTGCAGCCAGTGATGATCTTCATCCCATCCCACACTTCCTTCATGCTGTTATTCTGCAACTTCTGCTCCAGCTTTCTCCTGTACTGCTCCTTCACTGCCCTGAGCTGGACTCGGAGTTACTTCTGCACGTGCTTGAGCTCATGTTGATCACCGCCTTTAAAAGCCCTTTTCTTCTGGTTCAAAAGGCACTTGATGTCACTTGTAATCCATGGCTTGTTGTTAGCATAGTGGCGTACTGTTCTTACTGGAACTACAATGTCCATACAGAAGTTGATGTAGTCAGTAGTGCAGTCAACAACCTCCTCAATGTCCTCACTATATGATCCCTGCAGGATATCGCAGTCCGTAGTTCCAAAGCAGTCGCTCAGAGCCTGCTCTGCCTCAGGGGACCACTTCCTGCATGAGCGTGTGGTTGTAGGTAGCTCCCTCACTCTTAGTTTGTAGTGAGGCTGAAGCAGAATCAGGTTATGATCTGCTTTCCCAAGCGCGGGCAGTGGGGTGGCACTGTATGCGTCCTTAACGTTTGCATACAGTAGGTCAATAGTCCTATTTTCCCGGGTGTTACAATCCACATACTGGGAGAAGGCAGGTAATGTTTTGTCCAGCATCACATGGTTAAAGTCTCCAGCGATTAGCACAAGTAGGCTGTAGTGTAGGCTGATCCGAAGCAATGAACTCAAATATAAGTGTAGATGGAACACAACTGGGCAACCAAACTAAAAATGAGGTTGTGGTTGACGTGGCAGTTAAAACTTCAAATCTTACACCATGGAAATAGTGACCACAGCAACAAGATACAATGTGGTCATCCTGCTTTAGCAAAGTCTCTCCCAAGCAGAAATATCACGGCAGACAAGTGTTTCCAAGTGTGCTGTTCTTCAAAAACACAAATTGATGGGTTTGAGGACCAGAAATGCAGTGGTCGGCCATGGATTCTGAGTGCAGTAGATAACAGATGCATCAAGTTTCCCTTCAAAATCAGACTATGTCCAGCACTGCTATCAGTGCAGAAATGACAGAAACCACTGGGACCCTGGTACACCCATCTACAGTCTGGTGAAGTCTTATCAGCAGTGATCCTCATGGAAGAGTTGTGACTAAAAAGTCACTCCATTAAAATGGAAATAATGCCAAATAACTCAGCTACACAGAAAAAACACTGGGGTGCAGAAAAGTGACAGCAGTTGCTTGGGATTGATAAATCAAAAATTGAAACTTCATTCTGCAGCATGGCAATGACCATAAAAAGAGGAACAGGGAATCCTGCAGCAGATGGTATGGCTGACACAGAGCACTGATCGCAACATCGAGCCAGTCTGGGATTACAAGTTAGACAGCCGATGTCTGCAGTGCAACTGTGGCAAGTTGTTGCTCAAGAAAACCCACAATGTAAAAACCTTAAGATACTACATGCAAGTGGACCTAAAAGAACTGCTGCAGTGAGCAGACCAAATATTGATTTAATTTATGTTATTTCTGTTAACTGCACTTTCTAGGAAGTTTATTGATTAACAAAACTATTCATGGCATTATTTGTGAAAGCATTCCTCCTTTACAGCATTAAGTGCTTAAGACGTTTGCCATGTATTGTATTTTATCGAAGCGCTGAAAGACGCTGTGGGCATATTTGTGTCAATTAGAAGCAGTAAGGAACATTGTATATTGCATGCTGCTGCATTAGCAAACTTTGGCTAAGTAGTGATTGACATTTCTTTGCAACAACCAACATTCTACTTTAATTTGCCTTTTGCAGCTAACAAATTGGTCCCACTCCTCGGATTTTGTGTGCACCACCACTTTTAATTTTCTATTAAATGGAGTTGTCATACACTAACAAATTAACATTACAAATGTAGTGGCAATCAAAAAAAATCATACTACAATAAAATGTAGAATTGAACTAAATAGGTATCCAAAATGCAGTTCATTTTAAAAATTTACATTATAACTTTAAGGTCTTGTATTAAAAGTTATCACTGCATGGATATCTGATGCCTGGGATGGTCCATACTACATAGGAGAAGGCATGAATTAGAAAATGCAAAGTAATATTATACCAGAATATTGCTTCTGTTTTGACAGCCATAAGCAATAAATCAGTACTTGACTAGTACCCCAACCCTTTGTCATGTTTTACAATATTTTTAACATATTAGGATAATAGTGATTTTTGCATTCAATCACTCTATTTCAACTAAGTGTTGACATAAGATAAATTTAAGGAACATAAAACAATGTTTTATAGACGGTCATTTGCACTCAATAACTGTGTCAAACATGCATCCCATTGACATACTGTAGCACTCGGTTTGCTGCAGATTCCTTTGCCCAGCCTTTGCTATCTCCATTTTTGGTTACTATTTGGTTACTACACTTTCCACAAATTTTGTAGAAGTTCATGTCTGTCTTCTATTTGGAAGTCTGCTGGTTCATCTCTAGACTTGAGGAAATTGTAATGTGGCTTGTCTGCTTTTGGTGCTGATGAGAGGTTTGTGATATTGCCTGTATAATTTTGCCAATGATGTCTCAGTGAACAATAGAGTGTGATACCATCACTATTGCACAGTGAAATTGTGAAATTCAGCAACACTTGCTTTGTACATTTTGTTCACAGCTGTGATCATTTTTCCAACATCAGGGAATTCATTTTCCAGGTCATTACCTATAGCTAAGTATACCAGTAGACTTTTCTTTAATTTTCAGTACCCAGTTTATGTTTCTCTGTAATTGTGACTGAATGGTCAGTCTTCAAAGTCCATGTTTTTCTTGGATAGAAACTTTAAAAATCTTTATGTTGGTTTAGGCCTAGAGTTTCCAAAGAGACCAGCAAATGTTAAATTCAACAGTACACTTTATTTCTCTTTGTTGGGGTATCATTACTTGAGCGTACCTGCAATGAGAGGGTAGAACATACAAGTGGATTTATTCTTAAGACGTTAAAGGTTATATGCACAGAAATGCCTAGAAACAACTGTCAATATTCTGAACTTTTCCTTATATTCATTCTTTGTTTTGATATTGCTTGATTATATCTCTCTATTATAAAAAAAAATCTTGGGAAAAAAGACTAGACGTGACTTTCTCAGAGAGATACTTTTATGCCCCGCGAGACGGGACTTTGTGCCAAGAGATTTAACCATGCCCGGGGTCCGGAAATAAAAGACAAAGAATAGATGACAAAGTAAAATGTAAAGAATTCAGAAACGTTTGTGCAATACACATGCAGAGCAGGTAGAGATAATGAAAGTATGAAAATTCGAAAGTCTCAAAAAATTATAGTAAAGATCGCATTAGCGCAAACAAATGGAAATTATTACCCTGTGAAATAACGGAACAGCGAAAAAAGATCAAATATATTGTTCTGACAGTAAGTCGGAGACTTGTAGATCGTCTAATTCGTGTTGCCATCAGGGAAAAGCAGTGTTTCTTCCCAATGAAGAGGCGTATCTGCAAGAATTAAAAGATTTGTTATTTGGTGAAATTGAAATCCAGTGAGAGAAAATTTCAAGCCCCGCGAGACAAGAGATTTGGTAAAGTCCTGGCCAAATAACCACACACATGGTTCAATCATTTCCCATTTGTGTGAATCCTATTGTCAAACACATTTCTTGTAGAGAGAAAGAAATGATATTCACTCGTGGGCAGTTATACGTTGTGTTGTCACGATGTAATTCCAAACACAGAATCAAAATTCAATGCTATTTTGATGAAAAGGTAAAAGTGAAAAGAGATCGAATGTATGGACATAGGTGATATGACGGAATTATGCAGATATTGTTCGGATTTAAAGTTTAAAGTGTAGACCGTCTATTTTGTCTTGCCATCAGGGAAAAGTAGTGTTTCTTCCCAATAAAGAGGCATATCCGCGAGAATTAAAAGATTTGTTGTTTGGTGAAAGTGAAATCCACATACACCAGTGGCAAAGACGCGAAGTTGCTGGCGCGTAGAACAGGCTTTGGCAAGCAAAGCGAGCAGGGAGCAAAGCCCCCTAGAAGCAAAAACATCTATTCTGAATATTTATGAAAGACACTGTCCAGTTACACATCCTTTAGTTAAGGAGGAGTGAATGACAAAGAACTGCTCTTAATAAGAAATATTAAAAATCAAGAGGCAGTACACTAGTGAGTTCCACTGCCTCACTGCTCCCGAGTCCTGGGTTTGAATTCCTACCTGGACACTGTCTGTGTGGTGCTTACATGTTCTTCTCATGCCAGTTTTCATATCACATTCTAAAGACGTGCAATTTAAGCTAACTGGTAACTTGCTCTTGGCCCTGTATTAAAGACCAAAGCCCCATCCAGAACAGATTCCTGTCTTGCACCCAGTGCATCTCTGAAAGGCTCCTTTCCCTATAACCTTTACATGGATTAGCTTTGTACATTCATGGATTAAAGTGCACTCATTTCTAATTAGCAGTGCTCACCCTCTTACTGAACGCATACACACACACACACACTTACATACACACACACATACATTCAGAAAAGCCAGACATGAATTGCAAGACCTTTCTCCTACTACAAAATCAATAAAGCAGCAGCCGCAGCAGAAGATCTATGTATGTTAATTTACACAAAGCCCAGTGAGGGTGGAAGATGCCAGAAAAGTCTGAGGGTCTGATGAATAAGACATCTGCAAGCTTTTCAAAAGATCATAGATTCCTGCTGATAACTCTCACTGATTCATTGCTGCACAAAATCAGAAAACAATTCCCTCGGCCTGCTGTGGTCTTGCCATTTGTTGCCACATCATGAACCTGAAACCTTTGGGATGTCTGCCTGCACTAAAACATGAATAGTATTTCTGCTTGCCACAAAGACTGAACAGGCATAATTTAACTAGAAATGCTTAACCATTAATAGCCATGTGTGTCACTAAACTGTGTGGACTCTGCCAGAACTTAACGTAAGCTCCCTAAGTATTCTGATGTACAGTATGCCCTGTACAATATGTCTATAGATATGAGGAAGCAGCAGTTGTAGAATCAGCTTTGCTACTTTAGTATTAATTCATTTACAATTTAAAGTAATGCTTTTTAAAGTAATGAGCTGCAGTGTGGTGGTGTCCTTTTCGGGCTGTGGTCCAGTTTTTGTCATGATGTGTTTTGGAATCATAGAACTCTCAAAAGAACACGATAACTGTGCAGCACTGGACAGCAGCTGACCTTGAATCTATGCTGAGAGGCCCTCTGCATGGCGTTGGCATTTTGTACGTCAGGTAGCTACACAGTCCTAAGCAGTGTGTGTCAAGATGTAATCTTGTGTGGCATCACCTTTCTGATCTGGATCATCTTTCTTTCTTTCTGTGCCACTTTTACAAAGAAGAGACTGTTGCTTGGCAATGGGGTAAACTGGTTTTAGTGTAGTCAGGACTTACAAGTTGTGAAGCTGGCCTGAGATACATTTCATATCATGTTCTTGATGTAGATCAATAGGTCAATCTAACATTATGAGAGGCTTCTTTAGATGACCAGATCCCCAAGGTATTCATTACTGCAGTTTACGTACGTACATAGTAAAGGACTAGCTGATGCTAATCATATTTGTACTGTAGTATTTTGCTCTATATAATGCACACTAGGAATAAAACTGACAAAATTGACAATAATTGTGTCATTTTGCAAATAGTGTTTACAAGTAACATTTGATTTGATTAATATCGATAATAAGCTATGCTCAGGATCTTGATTAATGGATCAAAGTCAATTTAAAATTTGCATTACAGAACATTCATTCATTTTCCAAATCTGCTGTTTCCATTTTTGCATTGTAGGGAGCTGTTAAAAGTATTGGTTACAAATAAAACCAATGTTAAACGGGATAGTAGTCTGTCTCAAGGCACACCGAACCAAATTACACTCACTGATAAAGCATCCTTGGGATATTTACATAAACATAGTGACGGCACTTAAAACTTCATGTAAACTGGGATTGGGCTAAGAACTGAACCTGACACTTTGTCTCTAAGGCAGCTTCTCTAACAATTAGTTCTGCTGTCTCACGGATTCGGTGTCCATGGTTCAAATCCCAAATGCAGAGTTTATATGTTTCTCCCATTTCTGCATGACTTTCCACTGGCATTACCAACAGGAAGCAGGTTAGGTGAATGTGTCACTCAAAATTGGTGAGAGTTGCTTATGTATGTGTGTGTGTGTGTGTGTGTGTGTGTGTGTGTTGTTTATGATGTTGTGATGCTTTGCCAGGCCTTTACTACAGCAGTCTTCAGTTGCTGATTGTTCGTTGGACTTTCTGCCATCAGTTTTGTCTTCAGAAAGTGAAATGCATGTCCAGTTAGGGTGAGATCAGTTGATTGGCTTGGCCATTGAAGAATGGTCCAGTTCTTTGCTTTGAAAAGCACTTGGTTTGCTTCACAGTATGTTTTGGCTCATTGGCCATCTGTACTGTGTAGCATTGTCTTAGCAGTTCTGTAGCATTTGGCTGAATCTGAACAGGCAGTGCAGTCCTGTATTCTTCAGAATTCATCCTGCTACTTCTGCCAGCAGTCATACATTATCATCAATAAATGACTTCTGTTCACAGCCATGCACGATCATGCCATAAAACTGCCTCCGCCATGTTTCACAGATGATGTGGTGTTCATCGGATCATGAGCCATTTCTTCTCTTCTCCATACTCTTCCCTTTCCAACATTCTGGTATATATTGACCTTAGTTTCTTTTTTCCAAAGAAAATTGTTCCAGAAATGGACAGACTTTTAAAAAATGTTTTCTCACAAAGTCTAATCTGTTCTTCCTATGCTTGAGTTTACCAGTGGTTCCCTCTCCCTTAAATTTCATGAAGTCTTCTCTTGATTATAGACTTATGATAGGTCTACCTCCCGGAGAGTGTTCTTAGTTTGGGTAAATGTTATGAATGAGTTCTTCTTCACCAAGGACAGAATTCTGCAATCTTCCAGCAGAGTTGTCTTCTATGGCTTTCCAGACTTTCTGGAGTTGCTGAGTTCAGAATGTACAAAATGGTTGATTTGACCACTCCTCATGTTTCAGCTATCTCTCTAAAGGGTTTGTTTTGTTTTCTCAGCCTAATGATGGACTGTTTTTACTTGCATGGACAGCTCTTTGGACCTCATATTGAGAGTTCACAGTGACAGCTTCCAAATGTAAATACGTCACTTGGAATAAACTGCAGACCTTTTACCTGCTTAATAGTTCATGAAATAATGAGGGACCTGCTTCCACCTGGCTATGGAACAGCTTGTCAGTCAAATGTCCAAATACAACTGAGCCCTTGGAAATGGGAGGTTCTATACAGAAAAATAGCTGTCATTCCAAAATAGCTCAGCTCATACAATATTTTTGATAAACCCCTTAAATTAAAGCAGAAAGTCACACTTCAATCACATAATGATTGCTTTATTTCAAATCCATTGTGGTGGCATACAGAGCCAAAATGATGAAAATTGTGTCACTATCCAAATACTTATGGGCCTGAATGTATAAATAAATAGTAATTGATAATTATATCATAATTTTTGTGTTAAACACATTTAACTGCCTTCTGTGCATGAAATGTGTCATATAAATTATTACTGTTATTATTAGAAAGTTAATCGGGGTGAACAGTTCTAGACAGAGTGAAGGGCTTAATTTAAATTGATTTAAATGTTAAATGCATTAAGATAATGAGGGATTCATAGAGCAGTTGCCACAAAACCTAAATGAAAATTTATATGCAAAATGTTTGATACAGCAATATGACCAGTGTAGAAGTCTTTTAGTTTTCTTAAAGATTTTTATGGGGTACGAATCCTGAGAGGTATTCTGGTATGCTGTTGCTGACAGTTTTATAAGTTTATAGAAGAGTTTTATAGATGGTTGTGTATCTGACAAGAAGCCAGTGTAACTGAGCCAGCTTAGGTGAAATATAATACCAGCACATTTCCCGGCCTGAATCAGGACTCTAGATGCTGCCATTTTGAGGGTGAGAGTGTCCTGTACAGGGATGATTCCTTCCCTGAGCCTGATGTTGGCTCTGGCTCCCTGCAGTGCTAAAACTGGATTAAACAAATATTGGATAAATGTTGTCTATTAGTAGTGAATTTAAGATTAACATTGTTGTGAAGGGGAAACTGGTGGAGACTCAGACTGCAGGCAATTTAGTGTTGTTCAAGGGAGGATTTGAGCCGTAAGATGCTCGGGCTATACTTGTGGTCAAGTTGATAAAACTGAGCGGCTGCCCTTAGTGAGCTATATTCTGTCATGTTTTCCTAGACACTTGAGGGCAGTCAAGCTAAACAAATTTGGCAGATCCACTATCAGTATGTAAAGTACTGTTAGGGGGATGATAGTAAAACTTTGGGAGTAAGTACTTCGAGGGTAAGATAAAACTCTGATAGGCAGTGGCGGGGTAGCACTGGTACAGGCCGGAGACCAGGGGTTTCCCTGGACCGTTATTAGACCATTGAGGCTAAGGATTGCAGGAATATCTGGAGCTGCAGGGGTGAGTTCTAGAAGGTAGGGCTCTGTAAGTTCTCAGGGGCATCATTGACCCCAGAATTGTTTACTGGGGCAGTCATAAAAGACGTTGTTACACAGGGCTTAAAAATCACTTCTGGCCTCAGGGCCGGCACAGTTGGAGTCACAAGACATCAGCTGTTGAGAGAAAGAGAGGACAGAGAAAGGTATTGAAAGTGGTCAAGAAAGGTTTATTAGGTTTAATAATGTGCTAGGACCCCTACCAGGCAGAGAGGGGCACAAGTCGGGCAGCTTGGGGTTTGTTTCTGTTTTTTGACACCTTATACCTCCTTATGTTTATTCCCTTTCCCTGTATTATTATTTCATTTTTAATACTACCCTTTTTATAAGCAGTATGTGCATTGTTGGCATTGAAGGATCAAGGATGGCTAGAGAGTTCCAATTACTTTCCACACTGTGTATTGTGACAGGCGGCCGGATCCCATGCCCGGCCGGGACGCCCGTATGTTCCGGGGGAGCAGCCATGGGCTCCTCAGTACCTCACCCGGGACGCTTGGTGGCAGCCTCCCTGGTTGACGATGGTGCCTCAGTTTCCTGCAGGGTTCCATGGAAGATGGAGTTCTCTACAACCCTGTGGGGATCTGGGGTGGCCGCCAGGGGGTGCTGCATGGATCCCGGAGCCAGCCTGGACACCTCTACAGCCCTGCCCGGAAGTGCAATTAGCCACAGGTGATCAAGCCCACAGGTGATTCAGGAGCCAGAATTGGTAGGAAGAGGACGAGGTTGCCTGGGAGTAGTGGTGGTGCCAGAAGAAGGATTGGATTATGCTGTTGGTTTTAAGTGCTTTGGCACTGTGTTGTGACTGGGGGGTTCACGGGGAAGACGTGCCCTTCAGCTAAAGAAAAATAAAAGTCCTCTTGTGTTTTACACGTGCCTCTGTGTCAGTCTGTGCCGGGTCGGGCGCTATATAGCTCCTTTCTCACAGTATGCATTTGCTTTCCCAACAATAAAAATAGCAAGATCAGTTTAGCTTTGCCAAAAATCTAACTTTTGTGCAGAACACCCAACACATAAATGTAGTTAATACATCACACCCATCTAAAAAAGGATCATTTTAATATACTGTTGGGGTAACTGGATAGTTTTAATGTTGAAGTGCTTGTCCTCTTCAAGAAGTACAGTCCTTATCTGAGCCTTGCAAAATTCGCAAGCACATAATTAAAATGTGGGTTAAATGTTTTCTCTTTTAAGAGAAAGTTGTGGTTTGGATCTCTAAGGATGCATATATATATACTAGCTGTGTAAGGCCGTGCTGTAAAAAGCCCAGGGCATAGAAACTATTGAAATCGTCAGAAAAAAAACTGAAATGTAGAGATTTCAGGTAATTGAAAGGAACTACTCTGGGCATCCCTCTCTCCTAGGAGGATTCGTTTTGCCGATGTGCTCACCTCGCTTGTGTATTAGCGGTTAAGTGACTGTCTTTCTTTGGAGGTTTCGTTTTGCTGACATTAGCTGCAGGAGGAAAAGTTAAAGGGATACCATTTTGTCGATGTTAGCAACTAAGCGACTTTGTGTTTCTTCTGAGGTTTCGTTTTGCTGACGTGCTGGCCTCGCTTGTGTTATTAGAGGCTAAGCGAGTTTTCTGTTTCCTCGGAGACGGAGCCCTTAACCCGACTCCACCTCTCACTTCCGGGCCGGAAAGACACTCGCACTTCCACGTGTATACGTTTATAAGATAAGTAATATTACAGATCATGTTGTCTTTGCTGTTGAAATGGTTGTCTGAGTGGGCTGTGTACACTCTAAACCCATGTTTGTGTTGGGTCTCCTTTACCTACTCCAGTTCTCATACCACATCCCAAAGGGACATTCATGCTGGCTTAAATGGTGATTCTAAATTTGCCAAGTGTGAGGGGGCTGTCTGGTGGACTGGTTCCTCATCCAAGGCTGATTCCTTGTGTGCAATCTATACTTCCAGGATATGTCGTGTGCTCCCACCATCCTCACCTGGATTTATCAAGTATAAGAATATTATGTTTTTATGTTTTGTGGTTCATATTTAGAATGGGAACACATTATAGAGCTGTTAGATATAAAAATAAATTAGATTTATGAATACCTAGAAAGTGAGACAAACCCACATAATATTTAACATTGTTTGAGGAAAGAACCATCAGACAACATGCTTTTAAAGGAACAATATGGTGTTGTTCTGTATTAGTTTGTTGAAGGACCAGCCCTACATTCAGACACTGAATGTTTGAAATAAAACTGTGAACATCGCTTTCTGTCACCACAACAGACAGAAGCTTTAGAAGTAGTAACACTCCGGGTTGCTCCCCTGAATGTACAGCAAAAGCTCTATTATTAAATTAGCACTTTTGAATTGCATAAAAAGAGTCGTGTGGTTGTTTAAATGAAGTGTGACTTTAATACCAGAACTGTTAACCTAACACAGGCTATTTTTCTGTAGCATGGTTAGTGGAGCTGCCTTTTAACTCCAAAGATCTAGAGCAGGGATTCCCAACCGAGGGTAAATTTTTGCCTACTCAGGGGGTAAATTTGCTTAAAAAAAAGGTGAAGCTGCGAAGATCTCCATTAGTTCTCAAAGATGACTTGAGACTTGCTCTTTCAAAAGCTGCACTAAGATTATCCAAAATTGTAGTTGAAAAGGAAGAACAAGTGTCTCTACACTTTATTGTGTTGTAGCTTTAATTTTAAATTGATAAATTTGTCATTTTTGCCCATTAATCTACACCCAATAACAGCTAATGACAAAACGAAAACATGGCTTTCAGAAGGGTTTGCAATTTTTTTAAAAAACAAAAATTGAAATCTCTCATTCATATAAGTAGATAGATAGATAGATAGATAGATAGATAGATAGATAGATAGATAGATAGATAGATAGATAGATAGATAGATAGATAGATAGATAGATAGATAGATAGATAGATAGATAGATAGATAGATAGATATTCAGACACTTTGCTGTGGCACTCCAAATAGTGGTCAGGTGCCTCCTGTTTGCCCTTAACATGTGTCTAAAATACGATTAAAGTGCACCTGTGGCAAACTGAATTGATTGGACTCAGTCTGGAAAAGCACAAAGCTGTATATAGAAGATGCCACAATTAAAAAAATGCACATCAGAACAAAATCCAAGATATGACATCTAAGGAACTCCCTGTCAAACTTCAGCGATCAAATTGTGGTGAGGCATAGATCATGGCAAGGATATAAAACAATTTCTAGTGTTTTGAACTTTCTCAGGAGCATAGTGGCCTCAATAATTGTGAAATGGAAGTTTGGAACCACCAAGACTCATCCTAGAGTTGGCCATCCAGTCAAGTTGAATAACCAATCAGAAAGAGCCTTGGTCAAGGAGGTGACCAAGAACCCAATGGTCACTATAAAAGAGCTTCAGAGGTCCTCTGCTGAGATGGGAGAATCTGTTAGAAGGACAACCATCTCAGCAGCACTCCAT
This sequence comes from Erpetoichthys calabaricus, assembly GCF_900747795.2. Classification (NCBI taxonomy): domain Eukaryota; kingdom Metazoa; phylum Chordata; class Cladistia; order Polypteriformes; family Polypteridae; genus Erpetoichthys; species Erpetoichthys calabaricus. The sequence continues at coordinate 136,739,230 of NC_041395.2, read as the reverse complement.
CAGTCAGGTGTTTATGGTAGAGTGGCTAGACAGAAGCAACTCCTGAGTAGGAGGCATATGACAGCCTGTTTGGGCTCTGAGAAAATAGAGAAAAAGATCCCCTGGTCTCACGAGCCAAGAAGACTGAAAGCTGTCATTGCTGCCAATGGGGTTTCTACAAAGTACCGATTTAAGGGTCTGAATACTTAAATGAATGAGAGATTTTAGTTTTTGATTTTTAATAAGTTTGCAAACCTTCTGAAAACATGATTTGACTTTGTCATTAAGGGATAACAAGTGTAGAATGATAGGCAAAACTTTAAAATGTATTAATTTAAAATTAAATCTACAACACAATAATCAACTGGAAAAATAAATAGTCAATTCTGGTGTGCATCATGGGAGCATTCTTGCTCCTACTGGGTGCTGGGCAGGGTCATGGGGTTTAGCGACTGTGGGGCATCTGTTGGTGAAGAAAGATTCACTGATCTTGACTTTACTGATGATGCTGTGATCTTCATAGAGTCAATGGAGGCTCTGATTGGGGCTCTCGACAGACTGAGCAAGGAGTCTGAGTGTCTGGGCTTGCGAGTGTCCTGGATAAAAACCAGGATTCAGGCCTTTAATGACCTCTTGGGCACAGCCATCAGCAGCATGTCTGTCTGTGGAGAGAGTGTTGACCTTGTCGAGAGGTTTACTTACCTCGGCAGTGACATTCATGTCTCTGGTGACTCTTCCTAGGAAGTCAGTAGAAGAAATGGAAGAGCATGGGGGGTCATGGGATCGCTGGAAAGGGGTTTGTGGTACTCCTGATATCTCTGCAAAAGAACAAATGTCCAAGTCTTTAGAGTCCTGGTGCTTCTTGTTTTGCTATATTCTTGCAAGACATGGACGCTATCCAGTGACCTGAGACGAAGACTGGACTCCTTTCTGCACTGTTTCTCTTCTTGAGAATCCTTGGGTACCGTTTGTTTGACTTTTTATCAAATGAGCGATTGCTCATGGAGTCCTGAATTAGGGACATTACCTGCATTGTATTGAAGTGTCAGTTATGGCACTACGGCTGATGACCTAAGTGGCTGGAACAGGCCAAGGGGTCGTCCATGTAACACCTGGCTATGGCAGATAGAGGGTCATTTCTAGAGGGTGGGACTGGACCCTGTGTCTGCCTGGGGAGTTGCCAACTAGGATCCCAAACTGTTTTGTCATGTGGTGGGTGTTGCAACACACTGTACCAATGCATGCTCCCCAACCTGACCTGACCTGACACAATATAAACTATGATGAAAATGAAGGGGTCTGATTTCTGAACTCACTGAAAAAGAGGAATGTATAATGTTCTGATATCCAAGCTTTGAGTCTCAACAAACCTGTCCAAGTAAATGCAATGGTGAAGAAATGGATGCACAGAATATTGTCTGTGAAAATTTGTATTAGTAAAACATGGGGTAGTAAATCATGAATTGTGTGTAAATAAATGCTTTTTTTCAGAAAACGTATGTGGGGGTAGATTTCTTTTTTTTTTTGATTTGTAAGTCCGAAAAGAATATTTGGGTATTAGATCTGAGAAAAATATGTTCAGATTTCATTAAAGAAATCCTTTTAGATAATCATAGGTGTCAATTATGGGATACACCTTACTTAATAAACAAACATCAGGTTATCAAGACTTATTGCAGCCACAAACTTATGACCTGGTGGTAGTGAGTGTGGGTTTTCTCATAATTGTACGTAGCAATGGACTAACATTCCATCCATGGCTGTTTTCTACCTTGCACCCAGTTCAGCCAGGATAGACTCCATCCCCGTGACCCTGAATTAGACTAAGCAGACCTGAGAATGTTAAGTTATGTTACATTCTTTCATAAATAAACAACAGGTTCTCAGCATCCATTTAAATTTTGATAAAGCTGTGACTCAGCATCAGTACGTGTGGATGTGTTTGTGACTGAGCCATGCGATGTACTGGCGCACCATCTAGGGCTGGTTAACACATTCTGCCCAGTCCTGTTAAGGAACCGACTCCAGATCCTGTGACCCTAACCTAGATTACGGTGGCTCAAAAATTAGTAAATAAGTTAATGACAAAACTATTGTCATTTTCTCTCAGCTGATGCAGCATTCCTATCTTATTTATCTTTATATATAATACGCTATTGTGGCTGTTTGTTTGTCTGTCCAGGATTTTAAATCACCTGTAGCTCGCAAACCGTTGAACTATTGACCTGGAATTTTGTACACATATACTACGTGATGTCTACTATCTGCTTTCGGGGTGATGATTGACATCCATGGTGATTCCTGTTTTTATTTTTATTTTATTTTATTGTAGAATCAACTCTCGGCAGCGGCCAGCCGGGCAGCCGTGCACCGTATGCGTATGAGCGCCGTTCTCATCCCTACCACCTTCGCCGTCACTTCCCCTATCTCTTCATATCTTAAATCATTCTTGAGGCAACTTGAAGACTTAAGTGCCAGCTTAAATGAAAAATTAAAGAAAACGTACTAAGTAATTTCAACACAAACACTGACTTAATCAGTTTTAATGTGAAAAGATGCCAATGAAAGAAGAAAAGAAGATGAACGCTAGAGTGGAGAAAAGAAGAGCTGCTCAGGAAGCAGCAAGCACATCAACCTCTGAGCAAATGAATGCTAAACGTACAGAGAAAGAGAATGAAAACTATGAATGCTCAAGTCAAATGTATGCACGGCACGTTATTGTGCAGTGCGCCTTTACTGGTATAATATAAATACTGTCTAGAATGCATGTCTGCTTAAAATCTACAACTTGAATTTTTTGGGCACTCACCAATCGACTAGACCCTAACAATGGCAGTAAACAAAGGAAATGCAGTCATAAGCACACAGCACCTGCTTCCTTAAAAGGAAGTTCGTAACAATAGTAAATTGAACAAATAAGAAAGAGAGGAAAAAAGACTACTAAAAGCTATTCTCGAAAGGTGCTGTTAGCCATGTGCATGTGTTTGGATCAATAACAGGGCCTTCTTTCTGGTTCTCTGCTATCAATTGCAGCTGTTTATGTCAGTGTTTCTTTTACAATTTCTGTGTGAAGCAGCAAATGACAAATGCCTTTCTGAGCTTTCAGCTTACTGTCACCTTAATATTTAACATTTATGCAACATCTCTGTGTACATTGAGACGTTTGTTGGGCACAGAGTAACTATGTTTCATCCATCTATTTCCTGAATGCCTTTTAATCCAGTATAGGGTGGCTGACTGGAGTTTATATCTGTGATTGAAGATTTTGAGGGAATTTGCCTGGCAAAGGACCAACGTTCCACCCAGGGTTGTTTCATACATTGTTTCATACATTGTTTGTGATGCTGCCAGACAAAGATCTTTTCCAGAGACCTTTAGAAAATACATCATTGGTATCTCATTCATCTGCACATATACATTTTAAAGATTAGATGTCCTAGTCGAGACTGCAGAGAAACAGACAAATTGTAGATAGCCTTCATAGTGTTTACTGAGTGACAATTTTAACAGCCAGTCCGATTTAAGAAACTAGAGGGCTTTGCCCCCTGCTCGCTTTGCTCACCCACCCCCTCCCATCCTCCCATGCTGGTGAACTGCTTGTTCTGCTTGTTGTGCTGCGCGTCGATCATTTAAAAGCCTGTACAGCAGTTGTCCTTTTATCTCACTGCCTTGTCTCACTTGACGTTAAGTTTTTCTCGTGGGACATCAAATTGTTTTCCGAGAAGATCACGTCTTGTCTCCTTCCAAGCCTTCTAAATTTTTTTTTACAATAGAGAGATAAAATAAATGGCAAGTTATGTAATAATATCGATACATAAATTTTGGAAGGTATTGGCCAGTGTCACCTAGCACAGTGGGTCTCAGGTTCAGTCATGGGGACCCTTTGTGACTGCAGCTTTTGGTTCCAACCAGTTGCAGAATCAGTGAGCCTTTTGACCTCCCTGTTTCATTAGGTGGTCTTTTTTTTCTTATTCTGGATTTAGAACAGCGCAACAGTGTAAGATCTACGTTAATAAGACATTTAGTAATAAAGGTATTTTTGCTGTAGCCTTAAGTGCATAACTCTGTTTTGTTCTTTTTAATAGTACTGTAATTCACTGTTTTTCAGTGGTGGTTGCCTCTTCGTTGTTTCCTAATAATTGCATATAAACACAGAATAGAAGCCAGGGTGATGGCATGGATTACTAAAAGGTTGAAGCTACTTCAGTGTCAGACCCACTCTTTAGTGAGTAATGGCTTAAATAACCAAGCCACATGGAAAAGTACACTAAAAATCATAATTATGAAAATCTTTAAAATTGCAATAACAAAAAAAAAAAAAAATGATCCCTGTGGCACAGTCCAGTAGAAAATTCCACTTTGGTAATTTCTGGATTGACACCAAAATGGAGAAACTAGGGAATAACAGCTTGCTTAATTAAAGTAGGAGTCAGGATAAAAGCAGATGTTGGGTGGGATGAAAATCTGCAGCCACAATGGGCCACCAGGACTGAACTTCAGAACTACTAGTAGAAAGAAAGTCTCCACAGCTTAGCCATAGCACATCCCTCAGAGTGGCTGAGTTAACAGTCCTTGTAAAGACAGCAAGCTGAAAAAGCTCACAACGGGCAAACATCTATTAGAACACCAAGTGCTGGCACTGTAATATAAATAAACAAACCTGTAATACCATGACACAAAGGTATTGAGTGGCGTATCCAGAAAGGCCTCTGCGGGAGATAAAGGTCTGCAAATTGTGTGGAGTAAACTATACTTAGCTTCCAGAATTTCCCACACATTCTGTATCAGAGACAGGTATGAGAACACTGTTGTCCAGGGAGGAATGCCGCCATCACGTGAGCATTCCTGGGTGATAACAGTTGTGTATAATTAGGCACTGTCTTGTTGTAGAATGGCACCAGCTAGGACTCTCACAGAGGGAGATAGGACCTCCGTTATGTATTGCTGAATGGTCAGACTGCCCTTAAAGAAGCAGACGAGGTTACCTTCTATCAAACGAGAGGGCACCTTCTATTATGGCACCTGCTGGTATTGCAGTATGTCATTTAAAATGTTGTAGGATTGCACTGTTATCAGCTCTATCTCATGTTTATGAACTGGGTGGTCATTTGCTCCAGTCTGGACACAGTCAGTTATCAAGAATTCAATGGCAGGCCTTGTAGTTCACGTCATAAAATGAAATTCTACAGATATTTTATCCTTTCCTGCTGTTGGCTCACAGTTTAAGACGTTACCCGCTGACATATGGAGGTGAAAAAATATTGACAATTGTGATGACGGCTTGTTCCATAACCCCTCATGCTGTTGTTTCTCTGGGCCTCTTATTCAGTAGGCTCGAGAGCTTTCCAACCTCCATCATCACCAGCATTATCCTGCTATCTCTGTTCTCTATAAAAGCATAAGACTACATTTTTTCCTGGACCTTATTACAGACCACACAGAGTAAGTAACAGATCAAAAATGATAATTTTTGGGTGGAGTATTCCTTGAAGTTTCTCCAACATCACCCAAGATATGAATGTTATTTTAACTTGGCTCATTGTGATGTACTGCTGCCAAGTTCTTTGCTATTTTCTACCTTGTGCCCCATGCTTCTAGGACAGAATCTGTTCCAACATGATTCTGAATGCTATGTGCCATGTCCAGGGTTTGTTCCTGCCTTGTGCCCTATGCTAGCTGGGATAGGCTCTAACAACCCACCAGTGTACCTGGTCTGGATTGAGTGGGTTAGAAAATGACATGACGTTATATAGAATCACTAGGATGCACTTGTGAAGCCTAAGCATTGGAAACTGTGTCCATTCATCCAATATTTAATCCACGTGATCCAGTTCAGGGAATGCAGGGGCAGTAGACAGTACCAGGCACAAGACTTGAGACCATCCCTGGACAGAGCACCATTCCATTGCATGTCAAGCACACTCACTCACAAAACACACACATCCCCAGTCACTCATGCAGGACCAAATTACAGTCACCAAATAACTCAACACAGACTCCATTTAGCATGTGAGAGGAAACCCAATGTAAGCATGGGAGAAAGCGCAAACACCACAGAGACAGTGGTTTTGTAAGGATTCATACCGAGGACTATGGAACTGTGAGGCAACAGCACCAGTCACTGCACAACCTAGCAGCCCCTGAAGACCTGCTGTTAATGTGAATTGAAGCCTTTCGTTTTACACTGGTGCAACAGTGTGCATCACCCCTGCCAGTGTGCGTTTTCCTCTTTGTCGCAGGACCTTGCTGAGCTCTGTCTCTGTCCTGTGTCATTCTATCCTGTCAGACAAGCCCTTGCCTGCCGTGTCCTCCATCACTGTACATACACACACATATACACCCTATACTGTATATAAATATATATACACACACCAAGTCATCCTGTGGGTGGTAGCAATACCTACTGAATGAAACTCAAAGAAGTTATACACTAAATTGTAAGAAAATATTTAGATTGATGTTCTCTGTGCTGTACACACATGTTGTTTCATTGTCACAAACTGAAGTACAGTCTTTGGTGGGATTTTTTTGCACAAGCAACACACGCTTGGGGTACATGGATGGTTACTGTTGACTTTGTGTAAGCTCAGACGTTTGCCAATCTTGTTGACCACTGACATAGTCCTGTGTGCAGTCTATCAGCCAAGTAGAACTTCTTTCACTTACGGTATATTAATATGAGATCGGATTTATGGAGCGCCCTGTACATACTCTATGTATCTGCTTGATTTATTTATATTTTGAAAGTTTGAATCCAGATTTTCTGACTAGCTTTGGTACATTCAAGTAATCATCATTTCTGTGTAAAAAAATTGTAAACAAGCCTCTACCATTGATTCAATTTTAATAATAAAAAGTCTACAGTTGTAGGCCGAATTGGGATGCACTGGTTAATGCTACTCCTAAAGGCTGGTGTTCATTTTCACAGTTGTCCCCGCAGGCATTCTCCTTCTGTTCATTTGTACTCCAGTTTCTTCTCGCCTTCCAAAGGTGTGAATGTTAGGCTAATCCGTGGTCCTACTTTGTCCCTGTTTGATTGAGTGTGTATGAGTGAGCCCTGTGAGAAGCTGGCATCCCGTCCACAGCTCATTCCTGCCTTGGGATTGATTCTGCAGGAGTACTGAAGCACTGGTTATTTATTATAATACTTCAGTTCCAATCAGCCAATTCACTTAAATTGTTTACAAAATACACACCATTTATCTCTGTGAATTTTATTAACAATTTACATGTAAGGCTATACTTTTATCTATCCACCCATTAGGCCTCCTATTTTCTAACCTACTTATCAAGTTCAGCACTACAGGAAACCAGAATCTGGCAATTCCACAGAAAAAGCATATTACAAACTGATTATTCTTTTTCACTTGTCTATTTAAAAACATTTGTGTTGGCTGATCTTGATATTTAACTTGTCATAAAAGAAAGTGTATTGCATCCCTTCTTGCAATAGTAGGCCTAAATGAATCCAGTGTCCTGGCTTTTTTCCTATTTAAATATCAAACACCATTTCTTTACAGTACTGTAGTGCTCCTCAGACCCTGTCCTGTTTGTTTAAGTGTACAGTACTAGTAAGTCTTTTGTTGTTGATCGCCTCATCTCCTCTATTGCTGGTATCCTGACACCTAGTGGTCAGTGCTGATTACTACATCATTTATTATACTGTACCCCTACAGGGAAATGTACATTTTATATTGCTATAAGAAGTAAGCCGTGTTAATTAAAAAGAGTCAGATGACCTGCGACAAAATTCTGTCTTGATTAATGAGATGCCTTTAATAAAATCAAATGGTACAGTAACTTAATGAAAAGCAGTTACCATCTCTGTCTAGTTTTTTCTATTTGTGGAGTTTGTGTGTTCTCCCTTTTTCATGCTGACTTTATTCCTATCCTTCTATTTCCTCTTTCTTCCAAAAATCAATCAATATATGCATTTGGTTACTCACTTATCCATTCTGTGGTTGTAGGGACCATGGGACAACAGTCTGTTGCAAGGTGCACTCACACACACATCCACCCTGAAAAATACCAGGGCAGTTTAAAGTCATAAAATAATCTAAGATGCAAATGTGTTTGAGATTGGGAGGAAAAATCAAAGCCCTCAGAGAATATGTAAACTCTACACAAACAGTACCTGGGACAAAATCTAAACCCAAAACTGTGCAGCTACAGGAGTTTCAACATCTGTTTCACCCTTATTCAAAATATGTGTGTGTTAACATTTGACTAAATAACTCTAATGGGTAGGATAGGCTGTAGTGCAGAAAATGAACAATGGACTGTAATGTATGTTTATCTCTAGTCTCTTGATTATCTTTCTATTAAATCAAAAACAGCTCCTTAACTCACAACTCTAGAACAGAACACTTCCAAGAACATTTTCAACTTTTATACCCTGAATTTGTACAGAAGCTTATTCTTACAGTTCTTTTTTTGTGAAATAATGCAATACAGTTTGGGTGAAATAATGCAATAGATCTGAGAGATAATGCAATATAAGTTAGCAGGCAGTGCAGTGTAGTGGTTAAGGCTTTGGACTTCACACCCTGAGGTTGTGAGTTTAAATCCCATTACTGACAGCATGTGGTTATGAGCAAGTCCCCTCCACCTGCTTGTGCTCCAATTGGAAAAGCAAAAGAAATGTACCCAATTGTATCATAAATGTTGTAAGTCACCTTGGATAAGGGCGTCAGCCAAATAAGTCAATAAAAATACATTTTTTTGAGTGGTGGGAATAAGCTTCTTCTGTAGAATCCATTTATCATAGCATTTCTTTCCAAGAGATAATCTTCAGAAATAATAATGTGCTACTTATGAACTGCTGGGGGGGAAACAAAGACTAGAGCTCACAAATAGTTTTTAAAAAGTAATGAGTAAAGAGAAATGAGTAGTTATTATAAGGGTTTTATTAGTTAGGACTACTATAATAATAATAATAATACAGTAAAGGGTAATACTGTATGTAAAAATAAAGGTTTTTAAAAATGAAGAGTAGCACTTACAATCAAGGTTATATTTCAAATTGTCCCATTGTTCTGTTTTTTAAGTCATATTTAATTGTTTGATTTGAACACTTTATCATACTTTTAGTTAAAACAGGGAATCCCTTAGTCAAAGTTTAGATACCAGTTTGAATATTATCCATTAATCGTCATTTAGAAGTAGTTCAGTGCTTAGCGCTGGTGATTCACAGTTCAATCAATCATTTATTGTGTGCAGTTTACATATTCCCCCCATGCCTTTGTGGGTTATTCACCAGTTCCTCCAGTTCTAGTTCCACACACACATCCCACAGACGTGCTTTAAGTTCATTTATAACTCTAAATTTGGCTTGGTGTATGTGAGTTTAGAGAATGGGTCCTGGTTTGTTGCTTTATACTGCTGGTCTGAATGGGATTAAGTGTGTTTCAGTGACGGTTAGATAAGCTGCTTATTTAGTAATAGTCTATTGATTAATTGATGTGTGCGTTTCTGTTCAACTGATAATAAAGCTTATGATGAAGTGGGATCAGTAGATGGTTCCCATCTTGTGCCTGATGTTGCCAGGATAGTCTTGGGCCCCTGACCTACCGTGACCCTCCACTGATACCTGGATAGATAAGCACATTTTCATATAGTATAGCAATTTTAATTCTCTTTATATTTACATATAATTACATATATATATTATTTATATATAGTCACATACGTGTGCTTGGGGAAAAAGTTGCAGGGCTTACCAACTTGTAATGCTACCCTGGACTACAGGTTAGCGCTGCCTTATAATGCTTCTCCTCTCCTTCCTTTGCAGATTTGGAAACCAACAAATCAAGAGCAGATTACATCAGTCTCAGTTCCAGGGCTCCTGGACCCGGCTCCTTCAACCTCACCACCTTCATAACCAGCACCACCACCCTCTTTGACCAGTCTAATGTTAGACTCACATCTGTGAAGACATTCCTCATGCTACGTGTTTGTTACTTTGTTACACAGGATTTGCCTAAGGCTGCCCCAACCCCTTATGTGTATATATATGCAGTATATACTGTAGTATATATATATATATATATTATGGTAAGCAGGCCGGACACAGACAGGCAGGCATCGTTTTGTCACCCAACACATGCTTTATTTACAACAATATTTACAACAGTGATCATGCACAACTCAGTGCCGCAGCACCAATCACCCCAAAGTCCAGGCCCTCAATACAATGCCTTTCTCTCTTCTGGTCCGCCTCCACTCCTCTCCTCTGAGCTCTGTCGTTTTCCACCTGACTCCAGCCATCGAGTGGAGGGAGGCGGCCCCTTTTATACACACCCAGATGTGCTCCAGGTGTCTTCCAATGAGCTTCCACCGACACTCCCCAGTGTGGTGGAAGTACCGGCTCCGCACCTGGAAGCACCCCGGGTGTCCCTGCTCCTCTTCCCCCCAGCACTTCCATGTGTAGCGGAAGTGCTGAGGTCCAGGGCTCCATAGGCATCGGGGCGCCCCCTGGGGGTGACCACAGGCCCCTACAGGGCTGAGCTTCAAAGCTCTGTACCCGTGGTCCCCAAAGCAACCAGGACAGTCGCCCCTTCGTGGTCTGGAGGAGGTGCAAGCCCTCCTCCAGTCCTCCTGGGCGTCCCGGCTGGGTACCACCCCCAGCCACGTGCCACAATATATATATATATATATATATATATATATATATATAGTAATAAAGGGCGGCACGGTGGCGCAGTGGGTAGCGCTGCTGTCTCGCAGTTGGGAGACCTGGGGACCTGGGTTCGCTTCCCAGGTCCCCCCTGCGTGGAGTTTGCATGTTCTCCCCGTGTCTGCATGGGTTTCCTCCGGGCGCTCTGGTTTCCTCCCACAGTCCAAAGACATGCAGGTTAGGTGGATTGGCGATTCTAAATTGGCCCTAGTGTGTGCTTGGTGTGTGGGTGTGTTATTGTGCGTGTCCTGCGGTGGGTTGGCACCCTGCCCGGGATTGGTACCTGCCTTGTGCCCTGTGTTGGCTGGGATTGGCTCCAGCAGACCCCCGTGACCCTGTGTTCGGATTCAGCGGGTTGGAAAATGGATGGCTGGATATAGTAATAAATGTACTCTCTCTATATATAAAATCCTAAGCCTAAAAGTGCAACAATTTTATGTCACTTTTTTGTCACGCTTTAAATCGAGCTTATTTTAAAACCTACATGTATATGTTTGGTATTATTCTTTTCAGATTTTATCGAAGTTTAATGTAATGCTGTTAGATTTTCAGATTCTTATTCCATTTTTAAATTATAAACTAAAGTATCACGAAAGTCGTGGTTTTTAATATCAAGAAATTTGTGGTTTTTATTTTTGCTCAAGTAAACTTTTTTCACAGGAACAAACCATTAAAAAAATGTATCTGTTCATAACACCAATGTTTGTATTTAGGTGACTGAGTTAGCTGAAGGTTGAGTTACGATGACCCATTGCATACCACTTTAGTTTTCACGTGATTTTTCCTGTTTTCCTGTTATTTAAATGAGTCATTTTTTTAAAAAAGTTTTTTTATCTATAAGAATGTCAGTTAAAATGAATGGATCGTTTATTTAGTCTCTCATCGAGCATAGTGGACCTCAGTTTAACGGGAATACTCCAATTGGTAAGAGAGTAAATATTTTATTCTCATTTCATGATTTGTACTCCGTTAAATAATAATTAATTTTTATTTTATATATTTATAGAATTTTGTGATTTTAACTCCAATAAATAATAATTTTTCTTTTGTACATTTACAGATTTGACTAATATTCTGTCCGCTACTGGGAGTTGGGTGCTTAGCCCCCCTAATACAGAAATAAAAGATGGAGGGTTGAGACTGAATTTTGATCCCCAAGTAAGCAGAAAAAATGCATCTTTACAGATTGACTATGACCAACTGGGAAAGAGATGGTGGTTGTGCTGGTTATGAAGTCGATGAGGCAGAAGGGGCAGGATCAGGTGCTCCAAACCAAGAAATGATGTCATGTGTTGTCAGCCCATGATTCTCCAGATCTGCTGAGGGAAGGAGAGGAGAGACATTAGGAGGCAGCTCCATCCCATGACTCAGGCTGGAATTGCAAGTCAACAAGCCCTTAAATTGTCTCCTAGACACGTGTGTGACACTTTAATATATATTCTAGCAGTAGTACCCAGCATTGCCTGGGTAAGTAATTTTAAGGGAGAACTATCTAACATCTATAAATGGTGTTTCTTAAAGTGTACTCTCCCAGAGAAAAATAAATTAATTAATTTTTTTAGGGCTCAAAATTTGAAAAAATGTCAGTCTTTAAAATCACTGTAGTTAAAAGGACCCAACACCGACCCCCAGGATTAAAATTTTAGGCTTCAAAGTAGTTAAGAGAGTGGAATATGTGTAGCAAGGTTTGTTAAGATTGGACCAAGAGTGTGGAATTGTATAAAGAACAAACACATGCCTGCATTGAGCTTTATATATTAGATATGTCTGTATATAATATTATATAATATATTTGTATATAATTTAGATTTCTATTACACACTCTGTAATGTTATTCTTTGTAAATGATGTAATGGACCTTGAATAGCACTCCACATACGGGTTTATGCAGTATTAATGCAGGAGAGGCTATGGGGCCCAAGTCCTGCTAATTTGATTCATTAACCCATTTGTTTTGCTTGGATGAGACTTGAAATAACTAGCTGTCTTTCGAGATAAGTAGCATATCAAAATCATTCATCTATAATGCGTTCCCTAATCCAGGCTTAAAGCTGCCATTAGTTTTTCATAACTAGGCTACAAAACAAAGAGTGCAGATTAACCTTTGGGTTTTGGCTTCTATTTGTTGCCATTTCATACACCTAAGCAGGAAAATCTGCTTTCAGAAACACTAATCCTCCAATTAAGAAATGACTTGTTGAAGGATAAGGGGAACAGATTGAACAGATTGGAGTATAAAGCAGGCGGTCTGGATCATGCAATTGAATGGATTTGTTGTGGCTTTGCATCTCCTTTGTAGTACTGGGTGGAAAAAAAATGAGGAAATCACACAAAATCTGACAGTTCCAGGAGTTATGATTGCTTGGTGTTATTTGTTAAGTTGTAGCTGTGTGTATGAAAGTAGGAAATCCTGAGAACATGTTTGGGTCAAACTACATGGCTGTTACTTAATGGCATATTGCCAGTATCTGTCTTCATTTTGAAAAGTATTTTGTAATATATGTCTTTTGTCCTCTACTTTTAAACTACACTTGTGCAAATACCTAACAATTAACAAAAAACATTTTAGCATTTCGTTTCTCACCCACTACAATGTGTAGCTTTCTAAAGCCTTTATTTTCTTTTCAGTCAGCAGTCTGACCTCCAGGTGGCACTAGAACATGCAGAATTAACAGAAGGGCCAAAATCACATTTTTTCAGAGTAGTAAAGACACGTGATGTTAACCTTTTGAAATTAGACATACAGTACGTAAACCAATACAAACTCCAGCTTTGACTTACAAATAATGCGGTGAGTCCAATATAAAAACTGTATGTGATTTTCCTTTATGTAGCACCTTTCTATAGTAAACTCCATCCTGGAACATTAAAAGTACAGAAGTATAGTCCAGTTAATCACAGATATTTTTAAAATTCAAACACAGGCATCTTCATTGATGTGTTACATTCAAGAATGGATGCTTGGCCTGTCCAGGAGTCATTGAAGCTGCATTGCTTCACAGCTCCAAGCTCCTGGGTTTGAATCCTGGCCTTGTCTGTGTGACGTTTGTATGTTCTCACTATGTCTGTATTTTTCTACTCCCACAACCTAAAGACATGCCTGCATGGTTAATCACAAGTCCAAAATGACCCATTCTGTGTAAAGTATGTCCTAGAGCCCACTCCAGGGTTGTTTGCTGCTTTGCACCTGGTGCTGCCAATACTGTATGGCCATTCTCTCCTTAACCTGAACTGAATCAAGTGGGTTTCATCATGGATGAATGTATTACTGTTATCTGTGACTGAAACTGCAAGCCATACTAGAACAGAGAGAAATTGCATTCAGACTTTTCCTTGACATTCTCATGTGAAAGAATAATCTTCATTTATTGGAGAACTTCTTGGGTGTAGCAGAGTTCCTCTCAGGATGTTGCGACTGTAACTCTATCTACAAATGCATTAAAATCCATCGAGTTTTGGGTGCAAAATAAACTGCATAGAGGCCAGTATGTATAGGACTGATGTAGTCTGGTCTGGTAAGCCACCTCTTCCTTTACAAGTTATAGCATGGTGGTTACTGTATATATCATAGTTAAAATATCTGCCAATACATATTTGGTTTGATCAGCTTTCTATTTTTATAATTATTTCATTTCAAAGGAAACCTGCAGGTAAAGTCCCTGCTTTGTATCAAAATGCTACTGGTATTGTCTACACCACAGGTACGTAGTTTACTACTCCCCAGACTTTAGACACATTTCCATAAAACCTCATGTGCATTGTAGCTGTGACACGTGCCCCAGTTATGAGACCGTGTCTTAAACACATTGGCCATCTATTCACTACCAGTAACTACACAAGACAACTACAGGCTCTATCATTAGGATCAAGAATTGCGTTTTTTTTTCCAGGAGCATTTACTAAATCTTGGTTCAAAATCTGTTCACCGGTATAATTGGTTTATTTGCCTATTTCAAATCCCATTCTATATATGTAATCTTCCAGTTCAATACTTGGTCCAATAACTGGTTCAATACTTGTTCGTTGCCCATGGAAGGAGTTTGACATTTAGGCCTGGGTTTAGATGAACAATACAAAATAATGGTATTTTTTAGTGTCTCACTTGTACTGCTATATATTTACATCACATCCCATGTCAAAAATGATAAATTGTTCATAATATAAATTTACTATATAAAATTCCACACTGACACATTTGAAACTTAAAAAATTATGAAAACATGCACAAATACCACACAGTTTTCCAAGCCTGCTATATCCTGAGCAGGGTCTCAGGGGAGCTGGAGCCTATCCCATCAAGCATAGCGCACAAGGCTGGAACAATCCCGAGACAGAAGGGTGAATACATTCACACACACACACACAAACCTGCGCACAGACATGGTGAAAACATGCCTACTCGACACATTGAGGTCCCTGAATATGAACCCTGGTCTCCTTAACGCAAGGCAGCAGACCTACTGCTGTCCCACTATATATAAATACCATTAACGCTGTTTAAATGACAGAAAACATTCATGCCTTTGGGCTGTGAGAGGAAACCTCAGCACACCCACATGGACCAGCATGCAAACTCCATGCAGGGCACAACCCTCAGATTTTTGAATACGAGGCAGCAGGGCTACCACTGAATCACCATGTGGTGTATTAGTTGATTATTAACATTAATATTTTAAAAACTAGGGGTCTCTGCCTCCTGCTCACTTCGCTCGCCAACCCCCGTGCGGGCCATACGTGCTAGGCATTTCCTGGATATGCCACTTGCAACGAATCGTGCTGTGCTTTTGGATAAACATGAATATCAACTCTGTCTTTGATATCTCCATCTTTCAATACTATTATCGCTGACAATTTGTCACGTTGTTTTATTATACATATGCGAGCGTGATCTTTCAGATTCATATAGAAATCCAAGAAAACTTCTTTGTCCGTGTTTTTCAGATAAATTTTGTGTAAAGTGCGATACTTTTGAACGTATGGATTTGTATCCATAATTGGCTGTAGAATTTCTAATACAATCGTTTAACTCTTATGAGTCTATGTTGCATCTCTTCCCCATTATCATAAATATAAACCTGACCGAATTGTGGTTTCTTTAAAATTAAACTTGTAGTAGCTTTAATTGTTGCGGGACCACAAATTCTCATAGCGTATGGTCCTGAATCGTGTAAATCTACATTTTGAGCATTGAATAATTTGTACATAAACAGATTATTGTAGATTCGGATATTTTGCCTGTAGTGTTTGTGGATTTCACTTTCACCAAATAAGAAATCTTTTATTTCTCGCTGATACGCCTCTTCATTGGGAAGAAACATTACTTTTCCCTGATGGCAACACGAATTAGACGATCTACAAGTCTCAGACTTAAACTTTAAAGCCGAACAATATATACATACTTAAGTCATATCACCTATGTCCATATATTTGAGCTCTTTTCGCTGTTCCGTTATTTCACAGAGTAATAATTTACGTTTGTTTGCGCTAAAGCGATCTTTACTATCAGTTTTTTGAGACTTTTGAATTTTAGTACTTTCATAATCTCTAACCTTCTCTGCATGTTTATCGCGCCAACATTTTTGAACCCCTTTTTGCAACGTTCTACTTTGTCTTTTACTCTTTGTCTTTTATTTCCAGCCCCGGGCATGGTTAAATCTCTTGGCACAAAGTCTGCGTCTCGCAGGACTTGAAAGTATCTTTCTGAAAAAGTCTTGTCTCATCTCAAGATAAAAAGTCTTGTCTCATCCCAGGATTTTTCTATATAACAGAGAGATAAATATTCTTTATTTGAGACTTATTTTAGTAATGTAGTGCATCAGTTGGGGGTCACGAATCTCTGGCAACCCCTTGAACTCTGCCAAAGGCCTTGACCTCTTGTTTATGTTATTCAGTGTTTAGCAGTTTATGTAATCTACACAACATTTAGTTTTGATTTTTACATATATTGTTTGAAAATTATTTTCATTTTTACTGTATTGTTAGAACACTAAAACAATTGTATTGTAAGAACAGGCCGTTCAGCCGAACAAGCTTGTCCATCCTATTCACCAAGAATGTCCAGAATAATATGAAATCAAGATATGAAGGTCTCTAAAGTCTGACTCTCCACCGCATTACCTGATCATTTATTCCGCCTGTCTACGTTTTTTTGCACGAAAGAAAAAATCTTTTAGCATTGTGTCAAAATCTGCCATTATGTTTCCAACTTTGTCACTCTGTTCTTATTTTTCCTCCGTATCATTATTATATTTAATTAGTCAATATTCCATTGATGTTACATTGTAAATAGTTAAGTCCTGCTTACTTCCTTAGGTGTTGCTACATATTAAATGCCCAACAATTTTGAGCACACGTTAGACTTTGCATACAGTAAATTAAAGAGGATCCAAGGCAGATTTTCAGCCTATGACATCCAGTCTCAGACACGTGTGCAACGACTTGCAGTTCAATAGGCCTTGTTCAAATGAATCTACAGTGTTGGCCAAATTATTATAATATTTTGGTTTTCTGCAGTTTTTGTCGATTCAAAGCTAAAAATTACCAATATGGTGCATTATAAATGACATGCAATTCTTCGTATTTGTAGTTACTTATGTAAAACACAAACCAGATAGGTTTTCAACATATATTTAGAAAGTTTTATGGGAAATTAAGGTTTTGTTTCCTTGACACCCTAAATGTCATCCAAAATGTCAGTATTTTGTCCAGCCTCCACGTGCTTTAATCACTGCCTGTATTCTGTTAGGCATGCCTGCAATCATGTCCTCTGCACACTTTTTAATGTCCTTGTCATGAAACCATACATGTAGAAGGCGTTCAATAAGATGTTGCTTGGTTGTGATCCTGCATTCATGCATCTTATCTTTCAGCATCTTCCACACATTCTCTATGGGATTCATGTCCGCACTGTTTCCAGGCCAGTCGAGCAATTGGAGTTGTTTTTCTGCCAGGTACTTCTTAACCTTTTTGGATGTGTGGCAAGGGGCATTATCTTGCTGGAAAATGACATCCTGATGAGATCCTTGAGTCCAGTCCCTTAACTGAGGAAGGAGCCGTGTTTCCAGGACTTGGATGTATTGATCCTGGCGCATCGTTCCTTCCACACTGTGCAGACGACTCACGCCGTGAACACTGATGGCACCCCAAACCATCACAGAAAGTGGGTGCTTAACTGTCTGTTTAACACAATCTGGGCGGAATTCCTCACCAGGACGTCGGCGCGCAAATTGAGCACGGTCTTCAAGGACATGCATTGAACTCTCATCCGAAAAAACAACCTGTTTAAAAAAAATTCAATGTGTGTTCAGTTATTTATTTAGTTAATTAGATTTTAGATAATTGTCACAAAATTATTGAAAATATTCCAGATGTGTTCTGAAGCAATTCTTACCTTTGACCAGTCTTGTGAAGTCCAGTCAGAATACTTTTTCGCCCAGTCCAACCTCTTCTTCTTCATTGTCGTCGTAAGAAGAGGTTTTTTCAAGGGCCGACATGCCTTCAAACCGGCTGTAAAAAGCCGGCGACGCACTGTCCTTGAACTGGCTGCAACTCCATGCTCCTGCCACATCTGTTTCAGTTGCTTTGAGGAGGCTTTCCTGTGATGGAGACAGATGTTGACCAGCCTCCGGTCATCTCTGGATGTTGATAGGCGTTTCCTGCGGCACGGACCTTCACGTTTTCGAGAGAATCCTTGGTTGCCTTTCAACTTCCTTCGACAAATACTGACAAATGCTTGAGAAACACCAAGTTTCTTAGCAATTTCCACCTGGGTCATAGTCGTTTCTTCCAGCAAAACTCTAACCTGGCCTTTTTTTCGTGGGCTGATGTTGCTTTTCTTACCCATTCTCGCTTTCGTACAAGTTCCAGAGAAGATTCGCGTCAAACTTCCGCAAAAACTAAATTTGTGTGTTAGAATTTGTTTGCGTGTGCAGGCTTATTTATATATAAGCTCAAACCGTTTTAAAAGGTGTGCAGAAATAGCGAAAATGTCATGTTGTAAAATTGTCTTCAAAACACAGAAATAGGCCAAATTTTAATGCCTTTGTGTCACCCCACAAAAAAATATTATTTTCAGACAAAGCCATGTAAAAACCATACAAAAACAATTCTTAATCATATTAATATCCATTTGCAACACAATCTGAGTGATAATAGTGAAAATACTAGCGACATCATTTGATTCAGACAGAAAATTACAACAAACTTCTCAAAAAGATCAAATATTATAATAATTTGGCCAACACTGTACATCTAGCCCCAGGGGTGAGTGATAAATCACTTCCAGTTTTGAATGCATAATGCACAGATCTAGCCCGGAGTGCAAATTAAACTAGGTCCAGTTCCATATGGTAGGCTTTAAGCTGTTTGCATTCTTGACCGTGAATGAAGCTGCATCCAGTCTCGAGTGTTTATTTAACAGCAGGCAGTTTTCTGTTCATATGAAACTGCATGCAAACCATGAGTAACACTCGATGGCGCACAAGTCCTGTACATGCTCTGGAGTACTTTGTCTTGTTCTGGGTATCCAGTTTTTGAAACGAAAGCTCTTTATCCACTTCTACACTACTAACTGCCTGCTGTAACTGAATGTCTGTCACTTAAGAAATGCAAGCTCACACAACCACTATTACAGCCTAGGCCTGCCATTACAAATGTAACAAGACTGCCTGACACGTGCCATTAGGATAAACAACAAGTAAGTGAGCATGCACCTTAAATACATACAGACAACATAACATATCTGAGGCTTCTGAAATAGTTTTACATCATTTTAGCAAAGTCTGTTTGGAAGATGCCAAGCCCTGCAGTTATTACTGTAAATTGCACCTTTGTGGGAAAAAGATGCACAAGAGAGCTTTTGAGTGAGGCTTATGTTAATTAACTTGTGGATTTATCCTTGACTAGATTCCATTCAATTCAGAACTCGGGTAAGCTGCTTTTTGCCATTGAGTTAAATCACAAATACTGAAGCATGAGAGAGAGCATAAAAAAGGTTTGCCAAAAGGTATTAGGCAATCTTTTTGTCTCATCATACTGTTTGCTTTACAAAAGCTAAGAACATCACAAATTTCAGAAGACATAAGGAGACTTCTTCAGCAAACATGAATTGTCTGTCATGTGTGCTGTTCTGAGGATGGCAAAAGGTTGCCACATCTTTCTTGTAGGCCATGACACAGCTTGTCCCAGGCATGCCTAGTGTTTCTTTCTCTATTAGCAGTCATGAGACCAAGCTGGAAGGGCCATTTTAGTCTAGCACAACTAGCCTCAGTGAAAAAGGAACAAAGGCTGAGGGTGACATCATCATGCCAATGTGTTGAGCAAAGGATAGTTAAACATATGAAATTACGTTCACCAGCGTCACCGGGTTATCAGCGGATCACATTGACTGCCAGGGAAGTGCTGCTGGAATGTAAACACACAACTGCTTGCATTGCACACAGAACAAAACGGGAATCAAGGTTTCCTTGTGGTTCAGCTAATAAGGGGATTAAAGCACACTGTGCCGGGAAACGAAAAGCCTCAAATCCCCATGATCAAAAAACCCTAGAACATAAACAGAAGGCTATCAGATGTTTTTATCTGTCATCCCGAATCCATAGTTAACCACTAAGACCCATGTGGATAAGTCTGTTTACCAATGTGCCTCAATGTTCTCATCCAGATGTCAAAAAATAGATATAGACCGCACTTTGTTTAGGGCAACATGGTAGACAGTGCAGCTGCTTTACAGATTGAAAGTCTTAGGTTCAAAACTAGGCCTGGTCACTTCATGTATTTCTCATTTATTTGGTGTTTAATACTTTGATAATGGGTTCTGTCCATTGTGTTTAATCTTATTGGACCTTTTGGAATATTAGGTAGCACTTTGATCATAGGAGATGAGTGCTATATGATAAAATGTGTTAATACTATTGCAGAATTTGCTTATTCTTTCCATGTCTGAACAGTTTTTTTTACAGGCATACTGTATCAGGTTAATTTGTGACTTCACCTGGGTTCGTTCTTACCTTCCCCCCTTTGTTGCCATGATAAGCACAGTACCCACGAGGCTTTGAAGTAGATGAGCAGGTTGGAAAATAGATGGATGAATAATTGGCTCTTTGTATGCCCCCGTGACCAATCCAGTGTTGTTTTTACGTTGTGCCCAGTGTTCATGGGTGGATAAATTAATAACAAATTAGGAATTAATAATTCATTTAATAACAGCTAGTAGTTCAAGATTATAAAATGTTTAATATATTATGAGCTGAAAACATAATTTTATAATAAGTGTGTATACACAGAATAACATTCACTCGGCTAAAAAAGGGCACACAAGATGACCCTCATGACAATTAAGAGAAAATACTAGACACATTTCACACCTTTCCTTTTATTACTGTATAATGCTTAATAGGGGAAAACCTGTCATTATATGTAAAAATCCAGCTTTCTATTAAAGATATTCCCCATAGAGGTGCAGAGAGTCCACTGCACTGCCCATGGCCTTCACTCATTTTCCAAAAGGAGGAACATAGAGTGGGCTGCCGCTCCCCAAAAAAAAACGGCATGTTCTTTAGCAAAGAGACGTGTGTATTTTCAGCCAACTTCCAGTGTTTCATTTGGCCTTCACCATGAAATTGCAATGACAGATTTCACAAAAATAAGCAGTCAACCTGCTGTGCCCAGGGAGTAAAAATACAAACAAGAAGCTTCACTTAACTGGGCTTTACCTGACAGACAGCACTTTGCCATTCCGTAAATGGATACTCTGTTTTTCTTGTTCCTCTTTCTTACATTAGCTCTCATTTTTCAGAAGGATACAGCATATGATGGGAAAATAATTATACATATTAACAGAACAAAAAGAACAGATGTTATAAAGTAGGGGAATGACACATTGCAAAAATGTGAAAATTTGGGACACCCAGCCGGGTGAACCTGTCCAATTCCAGCAAAATGGAAACAAAAACAGCATATGATAGTGCAATCTCAATAGTGTGTTTTAAATGAAAACAGCCTCAATAGGTAAAAGTTAGTTTGTTCTTTGGCATCTGGTGTTTAGCTCAGTGCAACAATAGACACCTTCTTTCTGGGGAGCCTGGGTTTTATAGCACTTTGACCAGAAGGGGCGGAGTCAGTTGCTCTCAGAGGGACATCTTCTTGCAGCAGTGAAGGGAAAGGGAGACAACATGGTTATCGATAGCGCCCCCTCTCATCATGGGGTGGTATGACGTACCTCTAGGCAGCCCAGAAAGTGCTCTTCCGACACGCATACATGATGCTGGATTCAATGTTTCTTCCTTCTGTTAAAAAAACAGCATCGCATACAATAATAACACTAACAGGCTCTTTATTCTGTTTTAGTTTCAGACCGGTTTTGTTGCATGGATGGTACAGTGGTTAACGTGCTGCCTCACCAACTGATTCAAATCCTTTCCTGGGAGCTTGCATGTTCTCCCCATATATTTCTTGGTTTTCCTCCCACATCCCAAAAACATATGAGTTTGGTTAATTGGCCGCACTAATTTGGC
This sequence comes from Erpetoichthys calabaricus, assembly GCF_900747795.2. Classification (NCBI taxonomy): domain Eukaryota; kingdom Metazoa; phylum Chordata; class Cladistia; order Polypteriformes; family Polypteridae; genus Erpetoichthys; species Erpetoichthys calabaricus. Next base: position 136,717,063 of record NC_041395.2, on the reverse strand, counting down.
CCAGTTTGTCCGAGTGTGCCCTGGTACCCCTTCCGAAGTTGGTTCTTTCCTTGAGTACAATCATGCGAGGATCATCTCTGGTCCTCATAACCCTGAATTGGAATCAGTAAATTAAAACATGGATAGAATTTTGTTTTCTTTAATGTTGTTAACATAACAAAATTATCAGCTCACTCTAGAGCACAGGTGCCAAACTCCAGGCCTGGAGGGCCGCAGTGGCTGCAGGTTTTCAATCTAACCTTTTTCCTAATCAGTGACCAGTTTTCACTGCTAATTCACTTTTAACAGCCATGTTAGAAGGATTCAGTCCTCTGAATTGATTTGTTTCTTCATTAAATGACAGCCAAACAGAAATGAGATGTGAAACAAGCTAACAGATGACCAGCTTAAACTTGGGCTTCAAACTCCAACCAGTTTCTTAATGAGAAGCTGATGCTTGCTGTGAATTAAACCCGTTATTTAATTCCACGGCTTGTTGCTGCTCTCGTTCTGCAACAGCAGACATTTCCAAAACTGTTCATTTTTTGTTTTTTATAAGAACATCGTCAAAGTGTTTTGGTGAGTTGAGAGATCAACCTTACTGAGACCATCACCTTTCTTTATTTTCAGATATTGTGTGATGTGGCGGCTTGTTTTGTGTCTCATTATTGTTTGGCTGCTAATTAAGGAAAAAGAAACAACTAAAGGGCCAGAGTCAAGTTAATTAAAAGAAGTAATTAGCAGCAAAAATTGGTCACTAATTAAGAAGATGGTTAGAATGAAAACTTGCAGCCACTGCGGCCCTCCAGGACGGGAGTTCGACACCCCTGCTCTAGAGTATGCTGTCCTCCTGTCGAATTCTTGTGCATTATCTGAACCCTGCTTTGAGGAGAGAAAAACACAAGTGAAACTCAATCCATCTTGTGCCATCAGCTAAGACTGAAGTGTCATTCTTGTCTGTCACATATGAGAGCAAACTGAATTTCAGAAGTACAACTTTTTTCACTAGGGGTTTGGATTCCACTTTGGTTCTTTCTGTCTCTGGTCTTTTCTCAGGTATGAGGTTTTTGCTGACTGTCTGGTGGCAATATAAGCTTTCATTTTGCTTTGGTTAGTGCACACACTGCATTGCCCATCTTGGTCAGTCACCGATGGGCCTCTGTTTCTATGATGCTCCATTTCTGGCCTCAGTTTGCAATTGATTTGCAGGTAACAGTAGTAGTAAAGCTTTCTAGAGCTCCACGCTTGCTGCTAGAACTTAGTCCTCAAGTACATGGTTCATACTGTATGTTCCACCATGCCATTAGCAGTGAGAAGTATAATGAGACATGGGTATACTTACACACTTACTTTTACAACGTGGGCATGGATTTTTACACGCCGAGACTCGCCTATTCAAGTACTCAACTTCGAGCGCCAAGAACAAATGCCAGTGCCAGTGTGGTTCCCTATTTACCCGACGAGGTAAGAAGGCGGTATCGTGGCAGCAGAGCGGGCACTAAGCTAAAAATGAAGCGGCTTGCGAGAAAGTGGCGTTTTAAGCCTTCGGTGCCTTCTGTGATTCTGGGGAATGTGAACTCAATCTCAAATAAGATCGATGAACTGGCTGCGCTGGTGAAAAATGTCAGAACCTACAGAGAATGCAGTTTGTTGTGGCTAACTAACACCATCCCAGATGTTAACGTGGAGCTACACGGGTTTAGCACAGTCAGAGCGGACAGAGATGCAGGTACCTGTGGGAAGCACAAAAGAGGAGGACTCGCTCTCTATGTTAATACACGGTAGTGTAACTCTGGACATGTTAACGTCAAAATCTCCACTTGCTGCAGGGACATCGAACTGTTGGCCGTAAGTTTACGTCCCTATTACTTGCGCAGAGAGTTTGGACACGTCATTGCTGTTATTGCATACATTCCTCCTCGGGCGGACATGGAGACAACGAGTGACATCATCCATTCTGCTGTTGCTAAGTTACAAACACAGCACCCTGAGGTGCTTGTACTAATCGCTGAGACTTTAACCATGTGACACTGGACAAAACATTACCTGCCTTCTCCCAGTATGTGGACTGTTAACACCCGGGGAAATAAGACTATTGATTTACTGTATGCAAACGTTAAAGACGCATACAGCGCCACCCCGCTGCCTGCGCTTGGGAAAGCAGATCATAACCTGGTTCTGCTTCAGCCTCACTACAAACCAAAAGTGAGGGTCCTACCTGCAACCACACGATCATTCAGGAAGTGGACCCCGGAGGCTGAGAATACTCTGAGAGAATGTTTTGGAACTACAGACTGAGATATCCTGCAGGGATCACATAGTGAGAACATTGAGGAAGTTGTTGACTGCACTACTGACTACATCAACTTCTGTATGGACATTGTAGTTCCAGTAAGAACTGTACACTGCTATGCTAACAACAAGCCATGGATTACAAGTGACATCAAGGGCCTTTTGAACCAGATGAAAAGGGCTTTTAAAGACGGTGATCAGCATGAGCTCAAGCGCGTGCAGAAGGAACTCCGAGTCCAGCTCAGGGCGGCGAAGGAGCAGTACAGGAGAAAGCTGGAGCAGAAGTTGCAGAATAACAGCATGAAGGAAGTGTGGGATGGGATGAAGATCATCACTGGCTGCAGCTCGAAGTGGGGTACCACCATCGAGAGAGACGTGAAGAGAGCAAACCAAATGAACAACTTCTTTAACAGGTTTGACCACCCTAACCCACTCTCACTCTCACCTCAGAGTACTGCACCCTCCACACATCCTTCTGCTGATACCAGCAAAGGAGAGACATCCCCACCCATAATTACAACAGCGCAGGTGAGCAGAGAGATGAGGAGACTTCGTGCCAGCAAAGCAGCAGGTCCAGATGGAGTATCACCACGACTGCTGAAGGTCTGTGCATCGGAGCTGGGGGGTCCTCTACAGCACATCTTCAATCTGAGCCTGGAACAGGGGAGAGTCCCGAGGCTTTGGAAAACATCTTGCATCACCCCAGTCCCAAAGGTATCACGTCCTAGTGAGCTGAATGACTTCCGGCCTGTTGCTCTGACATCACATGTGATGAAGACCATGGAGAGGCTGCTGCTTCACCACCTTAGGCCACAGGTTCAACACGCCCTTGACCCTCTGCAGTTTGCATATCAGGAGAAGGTGGGAGCGGAGGATGCCATCATCTATATGCTACATCGATCCCTCTCCCACTTAGACAGAGGCAGTGGTGCTGTAAGAATTATGTTTCTAGACTTCTCTAGCACCTTCAACACAATCCAACCTCTGTTCCTTAGGGACAAGCTGACAGAGATGGGAGTAGATTCATACCTAGTGGCATGGATCGTGGACTATCTTAAAGACAGACCTCAGTATGTGCGTCTTGGAAACTGCACGTCTGACATTGTGGTCAGCAACACAGGAGCGCCACAAGGGACTGTACTTTCTCTGGTCCTGTTCAGCCTATATACATCGGACTTCCAACACAACTCAGAGTCCTGCCACATGCAAAAGTTCGCTGATGACACTGCTATTGTGGGCTGCATCAGGAGTGGGCAGGAGGAGGAGTATAGGGACCTAATCAATGACTTTGTTAAATGGTGCAACTCAAACCACCTACAACTGAACACCAGCAAAACCAAGGAGCTGGTGGTGGATTTTAGGAGGCCCAGACCCCTCATGGACCCCATGATCATCAGAGGTGACTGTGTGCAGATGATGCAGACCTATAAATATCTGGGAGTGCAGCTGGATGATCAATTAGACTGGACTGCCAATACTGATGCTCTGTGCAAGAAAGGACAGAGCCGGTTATACTACCTTAGAAGGCTGGCGTCCTTCAACATCTGCAATAAGATGCTGCAGATGTTCTATCAGACAGTTGTGGCGAGCGCCCTCTTCTACGCGGTGGTGTGCTGGGGAGGCAGCATTAAGAAGAAAGACGCCTCACGCCTGGACAAACTGGTGAGGAAGGCAGGCACTATTGTAGGCATGGAGCTGGACAGTTTGACATCTGTGGCAGAGTGAAGGGCGCTCAGCAGGCTCCTATCAATTATGGAAAATCCACTGCATCCAGTAAATAGTATCATCTCCAGACAGAAGAGCAGCTTCAGCGACAGACTGCTGTCACTGTCCTGCTCCACTGACAGATTGAGAAGATCGTTCCTCCCCCAAACTATGCGACTCTTCAGTTCCACCCGGGGGGTAAACGTTAACATTATAGAAAGTTATTGTCTGTTTTTCACCTGTATTATTAACAATCTTTAATTTAATATTATTTATTGTATCAGTATGCTGCTGCTGGAGAATGTGAATTTCCCATTGGGATTAATAAAGTATCTATCTATCTATCTATCTATCTATCTATCTATCTATCTATCTATCTATCTATCTATCTATCTATCTATCTATCTATCTATCTATCTATCTATCTATCTATCTATCTATCTATCTATCTTCACTGATTTTCAGCCTCATTGGTAACATTGCTGATTTTTATGTAGGTTATGTTGAAGATTAATGTGCTCTCTGGTACAGTTTTGTGGAACTTAAAACTGCTGACCCACCCTCTCTACCTCCTTGTCATTAAGGAACAGTAATTGCACATGGTCAGCATTACTTGAAAAGTCATTGGAAAGTTCTTTTGTCTTCATTACATTTAGCTAAATGTTATGCTCGGAACGATATACAAGCAGCTGTTCAAATGAGATACACAAAGTACTGTGGGGGAAGAAGCCATTGCAAGTTTTCACAGATATTAGCTTGTGTATTTCTATCTATCTATCTATCTATCTATCTATCTATCTATCTATCTATCTATCTATCTATCTATCTATCTATCTATCTATCTATCTATCTATCTATCTATCTATCATTTTCATTTCCTTTAGAATTGACCTGAATATTACACCATTATCAATTACAATCTCTTTATGTTGTCTGAAATGGCTGAGCAAAAGGCAATGGTGGCGTCTGTAGTGACATTACTTGTAAAAGCAGCTTCCTGCCCATTACTATAACAGTCAACCAGGGTTCTTGCTTACTTCCAGTCCATGTTTCCTGTTTAGCCCATGTTTCATTTTTGCTCATTTGTCTTTGCTCTTGCAGAGATAGCTGAAGGAGATTGTCAACTTTGTGAATGTTAGCGTCCCTTCCAGTCCAGCAGTACAGAAACTCCTTTCTTTCTTACCACTTCTTGGTGACTATCTTGAACTAAAAATATCAACCTGTCATGCAAATAAATAGATCTTACCAACTTATGATAAATTATAGTTAACCCTGTGTGAATAAGGATGCTATATTGTGCCCGACCCGGCGCAGACTACACGGAGGCACGTGTAAAACACCCAAAAGACTTTATTTTTCTTCATCTGTGGGGCTCGTCATCCCTGTGAACCCCACAGGCAATACACAGTCTCATAAACACTCACATTTTCACACAAAGCACTTTCCCTTGGTACCACCACTCTTCCCATCAACCTCGTCCTCCTCCACCCGACTCTGGCACTGAGTGGTGGTCGCTGGCTCCTTTTATAGTTCACCCGGATGTGCTCCAGGTGCTTGATCACCGAGTTCCAGCTGCACTTCCGGGTGTGATAAACATGCTGCCCACACGGGCTCAGGAGTCCCAAACACAGCACCCCCTGGCGGTGCTTGTGGGACCCAAAAGGGCTGCACCCAACTCCAATTCCCAGGGAGCCCTGTGGGAAACCGAGGCACTGCTCCAACCCAGGGGGGCAGCCATCTAGCGTCCAGGGGAAGGAATTGCACTGTCCAGGGCTGCTCCCCCTGAATACTGTATAGTGTGTAGGGGCATCCCGGCTGGGCATGGACCCCGGCCACCTGCCACACCTGTAAGTTAGTTAACCGTGTACTGAAATTGGAGCGGCACAGTGGCAGCTCAAATAAGTTGCATGCATTGTTTCATGCTTTTAAACCTGCCATGCTTTGTTTATATAAAGCTAGAGATAAAACACACTTTAACTGCATTCCAGCACTGCACACAATTCAATCCCAACTAAACATAAAGTAACATTCTGAGACCCACTTGATGAAATTCAGGTTTGGGGTGGTACCCTATCATGGCAACATTGGGTACAAGGAAAAAAAACACCCTGGAAATAGAATCAGTACATCACCCTCAGAGTCAAATGGTGCCAATTTTTGATCACCAATTTACTGGAAATTAAGGATGCAGAAGGAAATCCAAAGTATATAGAGAGAAACCCACATAAACACAAGGAGCACGGGCTAACTCCACATGGAAAATGACCAAGCACTGGATTCAAACCCAGGATGCCACTTCTATGAAGCAACAGCAGCACTTACCACTGCCATTACCACACTCCCTGAACCAAACAAACAATCTTTATTTCACATATCAGTGTTTGCTATGAAAAGCTATCTGAAGGCACTTTTCAAGCACATACATTCTGTAGAACTGCTGAAATGTATTGTTTGCAGTTGGAGCTCAAGCAGGTTAATGACTTGTCAGGGTTACACAGACCGCTCTGAGGACTAGTGGATGCTTAAAGTAACAACATTCTGGTTAAGATTCCAAGCCTCAAGGAAGGTCAAAAATTTACATTCTTTGGCAGGTGAAGTTACTGGGGTTACTGTTAAGATGGTAATCAATACTGTAGTTCATAACTAAAACACAGCAGGCTTGCTGACCATCTTGCATTGTGTATACCAGCACCTTCAAATCTTTTGATGTTAAGTAGGCATCTAAGTTTGAGGATATTGTATTGCCCACTTTAGTTAGACATAACCCTGAGTCACAGTCATCCTCGCATCGTACCTTTATAGGCTGATGGTCGTCATGCGACTCATTAGTAAGGTTATTATAGTTTTGCCTTTTTATATTAGTTTTTATTTCTATATTTTTTCTGACCTTACTTGGAAATTCAGTTTAGTTTTAGTTTTCCTTCATTGTGTATTTTTAGTTTTAGTTTAGTTTTTATTTCACAAAGACATTTCTATTTTATTTTTATATCTATTAGTTTCAGTTTTAGTTTTAGTAATTATGGCATGGAGCGCCTAAGGAGTTTAGTTTTGTTTCACAATCAGACAGAACTGTACACTTAACGGATTTGGATACGAGTTTAATGTTAGTGGAAGCTTACTACACTACATGGTTTACTATCTAGTTTTGTTTTTGTGCGATAAAAACAAGCATAATCAAAACTAGATATTGAACATGAACAATTTTACGCAATTTTATAATTTTTTAAATATTTTCTCATGAAAATCACGGGGGCTTAGGAAGAACAGGGCTTTTAGACTTGAATCAGTGTGTAGACTCCACCTAGCTGTATTGAGGGAAACAAAGAACAGCAAGCATGTAGTGTCAAGGTTAGGGGCAGTGAGACTTGAATAGCCCATGTATAAGAATGATAAACCCATAATGAGCAGAGTAAGAGCAGGTAATTAGAATATGGACAGGCACAAAATGACAGCATCTGAGATTAAGAACAACATATACATTATCTAAACCTGTTTATCCAGAGCAGGATCGCAGGAAACCTGGAGCCTACCGCAGCAGGTTTGGATGTAAGGCAGGAAAAATCCCTGGTGTGCAATATGAATGATATGGCTGATGTTAAGAACAAAAAGAATATCCATCCATCCATCCATCCATTTTCCAACCCGCTGAATCCGAACACAGGGTCACGGGGGTCTGCTGGAGCCAATCCCAGCCAACACAGGGCACAAGGCAGGGAACCAATCCCGGGCAGGGTGCCAACCCACCGCAGACAAAAAGAATATGATATTTCAAATATCTGTTTTGAGAGAGAGAACAACATTGAAAAAAGGGAGACAAATATTTTAAAATTTAATTCTGCTAATGGATTACTTTCACAATATCAGGTACTAGCAAAATACCCGCGCTTCGCAGCGGAGAAGTAGTGTGTTAAAGAGGTTATGTAAACATATATATACATAAACATATATACTTATATACATATCTACATATACACATATCTACATATATACATATATATATATATACATATAGACATCCACATATATATACATATATCAACATATATATACACATACATATACACACATACATATATATATATATATAAATATATATACTGTATATACACATACAGACACACATATATATATATATATATATATATATATATATATATATATATATATATATATATATATATATAGCAAAATACCCACGGTTTGCAGCGGAGAAGTAGTGTGTTAAAGAGGTTATGAAAAAAAAAAAGGAAACATTTTAAAAATAACGTAACGTGATTGTCAATGTAATTGTGTTGTCATTGTTATGAGTGTTGCTGTCTTTTATATATATAATATACACACACACACACACATAAACATATATATACATATAGATATATATATATAAATATCTACATATACACATATCTACATATACATACGTATATACACATATACACATCCACATAAACATATATATACATATACAAATTTACATATCTACATATACATATATATATATATATATATATATAGACATACATATATACATACATACATTCACATATATATACAGTGGTTTGAAAAACTATTTGCCCCCTTCCTGATTTCTTATTCTTTTGCATGTTTGTCACACAAAATGTTTCTGATCATCAAACACATTTAACCATTAGTCAAATATAACACAAGTAAACACAAAATGCAGTTTGTAAATGGTGATTTTTATTATTTAGGGAGAAAAAAAAATCCAAACCTACATGGCCCTGTGTGAAAAAGTAATTGCCCCCTGAACCTAATAACTGGTTGGGCCACCCTTAGCAGCAATAACTGCAATCAAGCGTTTGCGATAACTTGCAATGAGTCTTTTACAGCGCTCTGGAGGAATTTTGGCCCACTCATCTTTGCAAAATTGTTGTAATTCAGCTTTATTTGAGGGTTTTCTAGCATGAACCGCCTTTTTAAGGTCATGCCATAGCATCTCAATTGGATTCAGGTCAGGACTTTGACTAGGCCACTCCAAAGTCTTCATTTTGTTTTTCTTCAGCCATTCAGAGGTGGATTTGCTGGTGTGTTTTGGGTCATTGTCCTGTTGCAGCACCCAAGATAGCTTCAGCTTGAGTTGACGAACAGATGGCCGGACATTCTCCGTCAGGATTTTTTGGTAGACAGTAGAATTCATGGTTCCATCTATCACAGCAAGCCTTCCAGGTCCTGAAGCAGCAAAACAACCCCAGACCATCACACTACCACCACCATATTTTACTGTTGGTATGATGTTCTTTTTCTGAAATGCTGTGTTCCTTTTACGCCAGATGTAACAGGACATTTGCCTTCCAAAAAGTTCAACTTTTGACTCATCAGTCCACAAGGTATTTTCCCAGAAGTTTTGGCAATCATTGAGATGTTTCTTAGCAAAATTGAGACGAGCCCTAATGTTATTTTTGCTCAACAGTGGTTTGCGTCTTGGAAATCTGCCATGCAGGCCGTTTTTGCCCAGTCTCTTTCTTATGGTGGAGTCGTGAACACTGACCTTAATTGAGGCAAGTGAGGCCTGCAGTTCTTTAGACGTTGTCCTGGGGTCTTTTGTGACCTCTCGGATGAGTCGTAACTGCGCTCTTGGGGTAATTTTGGTCGGCCGGCCACTCCTGGGAAGGTTCACCACTGTTCCATGTTTTTGCCATTTGTGGATAATGGCTCTCACTGTGGTTCGCTGGAGTCCCAAAGCTTTAGAAATGGCTTTATAACCTTTACCAGACTGATAGATCTCAATTACTTCTGTTCTCATTTGTTCCTGAATTTCTTTGGATCTTGGCATGATGTCTAGCTTTTGAGGTGCTTTTGGTCTACTTCTCTGTGTCAGGCAGCTCCTATTTGAGTGATTTCTTGATTGAAACAGGTGTGGCAGTAATCAGGCCTGGGGGTGGCTACGGAAATTGAACTCAGGTGTGATACACCACAGTTAGGTTATTTTTTAACAAGGGGGCAATTACTTTTTCACACAGGGCCATGTAGGTTTGGATTTTTTTTCTCCCAAAATAATAAACACCATCATTTAAAAACTGCATTTTGTGTTTACTTGTGTTATATTTGACTAATGGTTAAATGTGTTTGATGATCAGAAACATTTTGTGTGACAAACATGCAAAAGAATAAGAAATCAGGAAGGGGGCAAATAGTTTTTCACACCACTGTATATATATACATATATATATATATATATATACATATATATATATATATATATATATATATATATATATATATATATATATATATATATATATATATATATATAAACTGTATATATATATATATACATATATATATATATAAACTGTATATATATATATATAAACTGTATATATATATATATATATATATATATATATATATAAACTGTATATATATATATATATATATATATATATATATACATACATATATATATATATATATATATATATATATATATATATATATATATATATATATATATATATATATACTGTATATATACATATCTACTTAGTGGCTCCTGTATTTAGGATATAGCAGGTTGGATAATGGACGGATGGACATTTGTATGCATAGCCCCATTTGCCCGTTTTCGTTTTTTTTCTTTCTTCAGTAATATTTCAGCAAACCCGGAGCTTGTCAGTTCAAATCCTGGTACTGACACCACTGTGTGACCCTGAGGAAGTCACTTCACCTGCATGTTGTGCAAAAAAGAAAAGTAATGTAACAAATTGTACCTCAGATGTTGTAAGTTGGTGGAATAAAGGCATAAGTAAAATAGATAAATATGTATTATACACATAGGAACTATTCATTTATTTTCAGTTAAGTCATCTGCAGCAAACTTTTATAAATGAGGGTTTCTGATTTTTAGATAGTGCAAACTGTTTCTTCTTTATTGACTTTTTCTCTTGGAGAGCTTTTTTCATTTTATTGAAAATGAAAGCAGCAGCTGCCAAAATATGTAGGTTTTTTATTAATTTTTCAACATTGTGTAAAATAAATGTATAAAGTAACATAAAAAGTTTAAATACTGGTTATTCTTTTACACTAAAATATTACTACAGAGATAGAAAAAAAGTAAAATGGATATGTTCTTTTTCTTTAAGGAGATTAAATATTACTGAAGAAAGAAAAAAAAAATTAAACAGCCAAATGGGGCTATGCATACGAACTTAAAAGGTTTAAATAAAACAGAAATATATATTTTATTTTTACTTGCTTAACTTGTGGAGGGTGTATCCTGTAGCAAAGCCCTAACTTTTTTCGTGAAAGCACGTTTCAGTCAATAAGTGTTAAAAAAACGTGTAAAGATATTGACAATAAGCTAAGTCATCTGCAGCAAAGTTTTATAATTGAGGGTTTCTCCTTTTTAGACAATAAGCTACGCAAACCCAGGAAGACATGGAATCGTTTAAATCAAGTATCATTACATCTTCCTTTCTTAAAGAGAAGTAAGGCAGTACTTATAAGCTTACATATTTATATATAGACATACATATATATATATATCTATATCCGAAGCCGTGCAAGCACACTCTTTTGAGAATGCAACGTATAGTTGTACAGAAGAAAAGCAATCTTGCCTCAAATGAATGGCAACCTTTTGTAGGTCTATGAAGTTAATTTAAAGTTTAGGTTTACGCGGTGCTTTCTTTCCGAAGTACCTGCACTCATGAATATGTCTGTATGTGTCAGTCGGTCAAATCCACGCGCTTCGCACCGGCGAAGTACCGCTTTTACATTTTTATTAAGAAGAAAATAAAACGTTTTTAAATTGAGGGAAAATATACTAATAACAGTTTGTTAAGGATCAGTTTTTTTGTGAAGCTGCCTTTACTCGAGTGATCACTTCGAGCTGACTTGGTGGCCAAGTGTAAGCGTTACCTGGAAGTAAGCACCCATACAATCAGATTGTGAATCAGACTACGAATGCCGTGAATGTAATTACACACTCACTGCACTTGCTTACGGTAATTGAACCTCAGACGTCAGCGCTAGAGGGGCTTAGCAGCGGTGAAGTATTGGTTTTAAATTTTAATTAAGAACAAAAGAAAACCTCAGAGGTTCGATTCCCGAAAGGGAGTGAAGTGAGTGTCCGGCTACCTACCAGGTAAAGCTTATGGTCGGACAGCAAGTGACGTAACATCAGCCACGGTGCCTTCAGTTGTGAGAAGCAGATCATAGAATGATTGAAAATAGTTTTGCATTTACCTTTTTAGTAAAAGGCGAGCTTTTAAGCCTGAGAAATCACCCCGTAAATGCACACGTTTAATTGCACATGTGTTAATATGTATGGTTACACAATATTAAAAGACAGTGAAGAACGTGATTTACCTTTGTTCCCGCGTTTCATAAAAGGCGAGCTTTTAAGCCTGAGAAATCACCCCATAAATGCACACGTTTAATTGCACGTGTTAATATGTATGCTTACACAGTATTAAAAGACACTCAAAAATTAACGTCATTTACCATCAGCCACGGTGCCTTCAGTTATGAGAAGCAGATCATAGAATGATTGAAAATAGTTTTGCATTTACCTTTTTAGTAAAAGGCGAGCTTTTAAGCCTGAGAAATCACCCCGTAAATTCACACGTTTATTTGCACATGTGTTAATATGTATGGTTACACAGTATTAAAAGACAGTGAACAATGTCAGTTACCTTTGTTTCCGCGTTTGATAAAAGGCGAGCTTTTAAGCCTGAAAAATCACCCCGTAAATGCACACGTTTAATTGCACATGTGTTAATATGTATGCTTACACAGTATTAAAAGAAAGTCAAAAATTAACGTCATTTACCTTCGTTCCCGCGTTTGACTCGTGCTGTAAATCTCTTCCTTGTTTTTAGGTCACGTGATTACGTAGGAGGCGTGATGATGCGATACGTGACTCCGCCTCCTCCATTACAGTATATGGACAAAAAAATATGTTCCAGTTATGACCATTACGCGTAGAATTTCGAAATGAAACCTGCCTAATTTTTGTAAGTAAGCTGTAAGGAATGAGCCTGCCAAATTTCAGCCTTCCACCTACACGGGAAGTTGGAGAATTAGTGATGAGTGACTCAGTCAGTCAGTGAGTGAGTGAGTAAGTGAGTCAGTCAGTCAGTCAGTGAGGGCTTTGCCTTTTATTATTATAGATTTAGAGTTGTGAATATGAACTAAAAACGATAAATTAATAAATATAGAATACAAAAACCCATGTTTTGTTTTTCATCACTTGGCAGACTCTCTTTGCTTACCTGCCTTTGTTTGTATCGCTTCATTGTGAAACGATGTTTTTAAACCAAAAGTGATTGGTCAGTAACAATATGCTGATCTTATATGATGACCTAGTCAGTCTCTCGATCAGTGCCATTTTATTTTCAAAAACCGGGAGCGGTCTCCCCTTGACTTTCTTGTATACTCAGATATGAGGATGGATATTTGAGGAGTAAACCGCAAGACCATGATTATATTATATTTTTATATTATGTACTTTAAGGAACCATCAACATTAAATCAAATCAAATTAATAATATATTGAACAATTATTATAAAAGTACAGTTGAATAAATCAGAATCTGCAGCTGCATGAATAAAAAAAAAAAATTGAGTATGTGTTCAGGTAAAGTACCACTTCCGGGTGATGGATTTGGCCCAATAAGTTAATACAGACCCCCGTGACCCTGTGTTCGGATTCAGCGGGTTGGAAAATGGATGGATGGAAGTTAATACAGATCTACAATTGTGGTGTAACAACCACATACCGAATTTCATCCATCTATCCAGTTGTGTTTTTGAGTTATTGTGTTTACACACACACAACACACACACACACACACACACACTATTCCAAAAAACAGTATTTTTGGAGTCTGGGAGGTCTATATCGTCAAGATTCATCAAAATATCGAGGTCAAATCTTTTCATGATGACTATACTTTTTCTATACTTCGTATACTTTGTGTGCGAAGTGGCAGGTGAATTGCTGTCAACAAAAGCAGTCACCTGTGAAATAAACTGAAACATTATTGTCTCATGATTTTTCTGTCCATATGGTAAACGTTTTGTTGACCAGCACATTCTGATTTCTGCCGTTTGAATTACATCTTGATACACAACAAGCGCAAATAAAGGTGGCACGTAAATCACTTTCTATTTCACACGCTTTACACACCTGCATTCAGCTTGCTCTGTCACCGCAAATGCTGTGTGAACACCTGCCCTCCGTCACCAGCCACCGTTCACTGGATGAATATATGCAGGTGGGTTGTGGTGGATGACTTTCTGTTTTAAAGTTAAAACTTACAAGGGTTACAGACTAATGGCAAGAATATTCATTCAAAAATGAAAACTAAAAATATTTTAGTAAATTATTATTTTATTTCAGTTAGTCTTTCCAGCTACTTTAATAGTTTTGTTTAGTTTTAGTTTTTCATTTCAGTTTTGTTAATTATTGTATTTCAGTTTACAAAAATATTTTTTTAATAATAGTTTCAGTTTTGATTTTTGTTTTCGTTAACTATAATAACCTTGCTCATTAGATTGGAAGGTCCACCATTACCCTATAGCCAGTGTTGCTTTACCCATGGTATGGTATTTACAATCTGCTATTGAAAGAAAGAGGTGTGAATACCACAGTGTGTCTAGACATATACGTTAATAGATTTGGATTTGAGTTGATGGATTTGATCTGATGCATCTCCTATCACAAGTGGAAAAAAGTCAGGATCAAGCATTTCTATATTTGGATTGTAGTCAATGGACAGCTTGATTACCTCATAACTCTCTTGAGATTGGTCAGTCCAGGTGCCTTAATTCTTAGGTCATGCTCACAATACATGGAAGCATCTGCAACAAGCAGAGATATTTAGCATGTAATTTACCGTTCTTCATGCAAAAAAACATAGACACAGCTCTCTATTATAAAAGAAAATCTTGAGACAAGACTTTTACCAAGACATTTTTTCAAGTCCCATGAGATGAGACTATTGCCAAGAGATTTTTGAAGTCCAGCCCTCCTTTCAACCATTTTTCAACCACAACCACTGTCCTCTCACCTCTCATTCGCGTGAATGCTTTTGTCAGACACAGTTCCTGTGCTCTCAACTCTTATAAATTTTTGTTTTTCTCACTTTAAGTTTCCAATAAACGAAGACTTATTATGTCCAAATTTTATTAAAGAATTTCGTTCCAAAGGCTTATCAGCAGAAGAAATGAGTTCACCAAGAAACAATGAAGTCAAACGAATTAACGCGAAAATTGTCGTTAAGTTACCCGGCAAATTGGTTAAATGTATATCAATAGACTATGCTGAAACAGTTGGTGGTCATTGTGCGGAAGGTGAAAACATCAACTTACAATATCCCGTAGAATATCTACAACTGTTAACACCATTCGGTCTTCCACCGGCCGAATTACTGTTGAAAGAAGGATGTATCTTAACAGGCATCAAGAAAGGTAATGTAGTACATCTTCCACAGATAACATTAGACACGAAAGGAGATCTTGATATGCCATTCAGTTAGAATAGCTTTTGCTATGACAATTAACAAATCACAGGGACAAATACAGTAATCCCTCGCTACTTCGCGGTTCACTTTTCGCGGATTCACGACTTCGCGGATTTTATATGTAAGCATATCTAAATATATAACGCGGATTTTTCGCTGCTTCCCGGGTTTCTGCAGACAATGGGTCTTTTTACTTCTGGTATTTGCTTCCTCAGTTGGTTTGCCCAGTTGATTTCATACAAGAGATGCTATTGGCGGATGGCTGAGAAGCTACCCAATCAGAGCACGCAGTTAAGTTCCTGTGTGCTGCTGATTGGCTCAGCGACGGAGTGCTGCATTAACCAGGAAGTCTCATCTCACTCATTCAACATTAACGTGCTCTTGCTACTGCATTCAGGGGATTATCACCTTCAATCGTCATCATTTTTACTGCGCAGCATATTCATCACCATCATCACGTCATATATAGCTACCTGTACTTCGCTATACAGTAAGTGTAAACTTATCTACCGATTTCATATTGCTTAGCAGTTGTCCCTGTTATTAATAGAGTAAAGGGTGGGTTGTAAACAATACAGGGAGGGTTTAAAAACGTCCAAATACACGTTAACTAATTAAATAAATATGGTGTCCCTACTTCGCGGAAATTCAGTTATCGCGGTCGGCCTTGGAACCTATCTCCCGCGATAAGTGAGGGATTACTGTATTCAAAAAAGTCTGTTTATTGATTATAGAGAAAGAAACAATATTCACTCATGGGCAGTTATACGTTGCGTCGTCATGATGTAAGTCCAAACACAGAATCAAAATTCAATGCGATATTGACGAAAAGTTAATTTAAAAAATTTTTTTTCTGAAGTTTTACAATAAAAGTGTAAATTTAAAAAGTATTTGCTTGTTAATTTCAAAGTTAAACAGAACGAAAACGTATAACGCAACGAATACCTCTAATGCAACATGAAACATAATTTTCTTTCAATTTATTACGTTTTACTATTTTTTTACTATGGTTAATTACTCACTGTAATGTAAAATAGTTCTATTATGCATTTGTAACAATTCCCATGAAAATAACAATCTGTTGTGATGGATGCCTGAGGATCTTGCCTGGCCGGGACGCCCTTTTGAAGAGAAGACCAGGGAAAGGGACATTTGACCAGCAGTACCTCCCCCAGGACACGAGAGGGGAGCCTCCATGGTTTATATCCATGGAGCTTAGAAGCTCAACCCGGCAGGGGTCTGTGGCCACCACCAGGGGGTGCCTGGACAGCTCTGAAGTCTGGGCATGAAGCACTTCTGCCACACCCGGAAGTGCTGCTGGATGTCAATCGAGAGACACCTGGAGCACTTCTGGGTGCAGTATAAAGGAGGCCACCTCACTCCATTTGGGGAGGCAGGGGACAAAGCTTGCAAGAGTGGAGTGGAGGCGGCAGAACAAAAGAGAAGAAGAAGAAGAAAAAGATAAAGAAGAAGAAAAGAACTGTATATGGTGGTGATTTACACTGTGTGTGCTGTAGAAGAGAAAAAGAAATTAAACGTGTGTGCTTTGGGAAAATTGGTGTCTGTGTCTGTCTGTGTCTGTCTGTGTCTGGGGTTCATGTTCACTCTGTTTAAATTGTGCATCCGCTTCTCCATACGTGAGCAGCAGAGCCACAAAGTGGCTAGCGCGTATCGCCCGCACGGGGGTTGGCGAGTGAAGAGAGCTGGGGGCAGAGCCCCCTTGTGGAATTAATTATCAAGTAGTTTGGTAGAGAGTAGAACATTAGGGACCTTCAGATCTCAACTTGGCATTATTTTGGGCAATCTAAGTGAATAGGATAGACAAGCTTATTGGGCAGAATGGCCTATTCTTGTCACAATTGCTCTAATGTTCTAGATGACCATCATCAAACAGGATCTTTGTTTGTGGGAATGTATTCGGCTACAGTTGTGTGTTCTTTCCTGCCATTGGTATAGTTCATAAGCTGTGGTCATGAACAACATTGGAGAAATTTTGATGAGAACAGGCAATTCAGTCCAACAAAGCTCTCCAGTCCTATTCATCTCTTTCCATAATAAAAGTAAATCCTGTTTTTAAGATCTCCAAAGACTTACTGTTTATCACACTACTCCCTGTATCTATGGTTCTCTGAATGAAATTTACCCTTAACCAGTTTCCATTTGTGTCCCTGTTTTCTTATTAAAAAACTCATTTTAATGTAAAAGATGTGATCTACTGTATTAATTCCATTTGTCTAAACTGAAAAGGTTCAACTCCTTCAATTTTTACCCATAGCTTTTATGTTGCAGTCCAAGAATCAGCCTACTCACTTATCTCTGGACTTTATCTAGTGCTGGCTTGTTTTATTTGTAATATGAAGACCAAAACCGCACACAGTACTCCAGGTGAGGTCCATCACACACCCCCACTCCGTAACATTCCAGGTTGACATGTATCATGGAAGATATTAGTAAGCAGTTAAATTGTTCTGACTATGCATCCTAAAATTGTGGGACGTGTCACAGACATTGTCACAGGGTTTAGTTTTTGGTACAAAACTGTACTGTAGCTATTTATAGCCTAACAGTATTGAATGTTATTCTATTGGTAATATATGTACAAGTTTTATGTGTTATCTGCCGTATCCGCTTTATGTGAAGCCTAAGGAGGCACTGCCACCTAATTATGCAGCTGGGGTACTGGCCACAGTAAATGCTCTGATAAAAGACAGTTCTCCCAGCAGATCCGGCACATTCTAATTGTCACTCTTAATTTTATACTTGTGATTTTTTTTCCCTTTTTTAGATTTCCTGGTTTTGAACCATGCTTCATTTGAAAGGTGCAGTTTTTGGTTTGCTGCTCTTTGATATTGTTGGCCTTTTTGCTTCTTTTTTGAATTCTTAATAAATTGTTTAAATAATAATGGAACATTGCTTTCTTTCTT
Organism: Erpetoichthys calabaricus; assembly: GCF_900747795.2. NCBI lineage: Eukaryota > Metazoa > Chordata > Cladistia > Polypteriformes > Polypteridae > Erpetoichthys > Erpetoichthys calabaricus. Next base: position 136,698,675 of record NC_041395.2, on the reverse strand, counting down.
TTTTGAGACCAAATGTTTTGAAGCTTGCCTCTCTTCCTTTTTCATGCCCCATTTTTGGGCCTGTCCAGGCTAGAAGCCTGCCATTTGAGATTGCAACTAGGCTGTCTAAGGTAAAGTCTATCCAGTGGTCCCAGACCTATACAGTGTACTGTAGATGGCAGAGCCGGCTTTTAGTGTTTTTAGAGGTCTGCACCAATGTTTGAGCTTTGCTGTATCTGGAATTATAGCAAGTATCAACTGTAGACTTCACCAACTTGTTATTTGTATTCTTATCATAATCATTTATGTCTATATTAAAAAGAGCACTGGTCTCTGCCCTGATCCCTAAGGAATACCACATTTGACATCAGCAAATTCGAAAGAAGACTTTGAATCTTTGCTTCCAATATTAAAGCCAATTTTTCACTCATTTTCACATTGTACCTTGAGATTCCACTTTTTTCAGTTTGATTCCAGGTTTCTCTTGTCTGCAACATTTTCAATATTTTAAAAATCAAGACAAATAATATCATGGATAGCGTGGTGGTGCAACACAGAAACTAGTGATCACAACCAGGGAGCTCCCTGCATGGAGTTTGAATGTTCTCCCTTTGTCTGCATTAGTTTCCTCCAGATACTCTGACTTCCTCCTAAAGTCCAAAGACATGCAATTTAGTTTGTGTGTGTTCACCCCGTGATGAACTGGTGTCCTGTCCAGGGATTGTTCTTGCTTTGCTCCCAATGGTTGATGGGATTGGCTCCGGCTGTCCTGTGTCCCTGCTCATAACAAGTGGGTGTAGAAAGTGAACAGATGGATATTCACTTTTTTTGATCACATGCTTTTGTTGCTTCCTCATAAAATTCAAACATATTCAAGTGGTAATACAGCAGTTCTTTTCTTGTGACACTTACATTTTACTTAATAATTGCTTCCTTTAATTCATCCGTTACATATGTTAAGCTTACTGGCCTCTGGTTACTTGGTTTGACTCAATCACCATTTTTATATACTAGAAAACCATTTGCTAGCTTCCAATCTGTTAAATTTCCCCAGTGTGTAGTCATTTTTGAAAAGTAAATGTCAAAGGTTTATATGTGTACTTACTAGCTTTCTTAAGCACTCCAGGATAAATGCTACCTGACCCTGGAGATCTGTTTGATTTCAGCTTTTTTAATCCAAGTGCTAAAATCTACAATTTACTGTACCTCCCTAATAGTTCCTGTAACTGTTGGGAGGTTAACTTCTTCATATGTGAAAGTCATGAAAATGGAAATTTAGAGCACTTTCACTTTCACTATGTACGTTTTAGTTTGTTGCTGCCATTCTTAATACTCTTCACCTCCTCCCTTACTGTTCCTTTACTTCTAAAATACTGAAAGAATCTCTTTGGGTCGTCTTTCACATTTTCTGCAGTATTTCCTTCCATATGCCATTAAGCTTTCCTGGTATCCTTTAACACCCTATAGTTAGCATGGGAGGTATTTGTCTTGTATGCATTATACATTTATTTATTTATTTTGCTACTCCTTTTTTTAGCTCTTTTTAAACTGTGGAGTTATCTTTAATTTCTGACTGCTCCTAAATTACTGGATAGAAATTTTCTAGTTGCATATATAATGTGTTTATAACCATTCCACTACTCCTTGACTCTCTCCACACTTTAATATTTGTTTCAGTTTACCTTTTTTAGACTTTGCCAAAACAAGTTGATCAACATGAACTGTCTTCAAAAATGTATCTATCCAATATACTTCAATAAATTGCTTTTCCACAGTCAGGACTGAGTACATAATATTGGATTTTGGTTGAAGACCAGGAGGCAGTCAATGTGAAAATTTTCCAGAAATAGAAGAAATTGGGAAAGGGACAAATTATTTTTCACAGCACCATAGTTATAGAACTAAAACAGTTGCTTTGAATAGTGAAGCGATTCCAGCACTATAGATAGATAGATAGATAGATAGATAGATAGATAGATAGATAGATAGATAGATAGATAGATAGATAGATAGATAGATAGATAGATAGATAGATAGATAGATAGATAGATAGATAATGATTGTAACTTCCAGGCCTATAGGTACAGTGGAACCTCGGTTCACGAATGTCTCAGTATACGTACAAATCGGTTTACGACCAAAAAGTTCGCCAAACTTTTGTCTCGGCTCACGACCACACACTTGGTATACGAACAAGCCAGTTTCCCTTTCGGTTTGTACATGTTCAGTCTCTCACTGTGCATTTCCTGTGCAGCGAGCAAGAGAGAGAGCAGGACACACACACACACACACACACACACACAGGCAGTGCGCGAGAGAGGGTGCTGGACGCTTAAGGTAGGAAGGCAGTTAAAGAATGCACTGGGCTTGATTTTGTTTTCACTTCTGTTTACAGCGATCGGTTCGTAGCGTGCATTGTTGCAATGTTACTTTTCTTGGTGGTTTATTAAATTATGGATTTTTTCAAATGTTCATTTTTTTCCCTGTGCTTAAAACTCATTAAAAAAAAAAAGTGTTTTTAGCCAGCGGTTGGTAGCACTATAGCGCGAACTATTGCAGTGTTAGTTTTCTCTGTTGTTCAAAGTTTTTTCAGTGTTATTCAATGTTTTTACATTTAGTTTACTGTTACGCTGTGCATTCTATGGTTTAATTATGGTTTAATTAACTATATTTGTGCTTAAAAACTTAAAAAAATATATATATATTTACATACAGTTTGTATGGTCTGGAACGGATTAATTGTATTTACATACAATCCTATGGGGGATATTGGTTCGGTTCACGAATTTTGGAATTTTGGAACAAATTATGGTCGTGAACCGAGGTTCCACTGTATATTTCTCCAGCTCATCAATGTAGAGAAAAGCCAAGCAAAATGACACCTTTTATTGGCTAACTAAAAAGATTACAATATGCAAGCTTTCGAGGCAACTCAGGCCCCTTCTTCAGGCAAGATGTAAGTTGAGTTGCCTCGAAAGCTTGCATATTGTAATCTTTTTAGTTAGCTAATAAAAGGTGTCATTTTGCTTGGCTTTTCTCTACATTCATAATGGCTAACACGGTACAACACCCTAGTACTCCAGCTCATCAACATAGGCTGCCCAGTTTTTTACTTAAAATAAATAAATCATTACATTTATATAGCGCTTTTCTCAGTACTCAAAGCGCTATCCACACAGGGAGGAACCGGGAAGCGAACCCACAATCATGACTCTCCTAGTCAACAGAAGGTAATAGGTTTGGATGAAGAAAAGGACTGACTTTGTGCAAACCTGGTACAAGATTTATTATTAAGTAACACATTTATTTGGACACACAGTTTACTTCTCATCATTGAGAATATGAAGGTAGGTACTTTTTCTAATGATGCTAGGATGTAATCCTAAAACAAAAACAGTACAAAGGCTCTGGGACAACAACTACAGTCTCCTGGCTGATTCTTACATTCTACATATTGATGACCAATAGCTAAAAAGTAATGTCAAGTAGACCCTCAACTGTCTGATCATGACCTGATGTGGGCCTAATATTAGCTGTGGACGCTAGAGGCGCTGTTGCCCTGTTGAACCCACCAGACAGATGTCCCAGACACGCTTTTAAAACACCAAGAAGAATCTTTTAATAATTTCTTCAAATAAAGTGCACAAAGCACCGCACTCTCCACAATTCAAAATAATAAATCAATAATCAATTACCAATACCAATCCTCCACTCCCAGCAGCTCCATCACACTCCCACCCAACTCTGGCTCTCCCTGCTGGGCTTTCCCACAATCCTTTTAAAGTCCATGACCCGGAAGTATTCCTTCTCTGGGTCGAACGCCTTCTTCAAGTATCCCGGAAGCTCCCCCTGGTGGCACCCATGGCACCCAACAGGGCTGAAGAGACGGATTCCATGTCCCATCCTGCCCTGCGGGAATCCGAGGAACTATTTCCATCCAGGGGAGCTGCCATCTAGCATCCCGGGGGATGTAGTGCCCTAAAAAGGCTGATTTCTTCAGTTGAGGGAAGTCCCGGCCGGACTGAAAAGCCGGCCGTCCATCACGTAGCCAGTGTTTGTAAGAGCAATATGTACATCCATCTATTACCACATTTGCTTAATACAGATCATTGTTGCAGAGTACCAGACTCTTTCCTGTCATTATTTTGGAAATGGCTGGATGGGGCACCTGTTCATCACAAGACACATTCACATTCACCCATACTATGTCAAATTAAACTTATTAATTAATTTTAAAATGAGAAAAAACATACAGATACAACAAGAACACACAATGTACACAGTGTATTTGCTCTACCTACACAATGCCAAAGCACCCAATTTAACATTCATTGTATGACACTTGATTTTCTTCCTACAGTACCTCTGGATCTTGCTTTGATTGTTTTCTCATTTTTTTCTTGTGCATTCCCGCAATTTGATATAAAAATATACTTTTCCCTTTTCACTCTGATATGGATTGCACTGTAAGGTGTGTTAAAATGGTGCATAGTATAAAAGGTAAACAAATGCTCAGACTCTAATTAAGGGTCATTGTGGGCTGCAGCCTATCCTAGCAGCACTGGGTGCAAGGCTGGACTCCGCCCTGGAAGTGGCATCAGTACATTGTATGGCCAACTCACCCAGGGCCGATTTAAAATCACTAGCTTATTTTTCACATTATAAGAGCAACACCAGAGTACTTAGATAAAAACAAAATGAAGACAAAGAGAGAAAAAGAGAGAAAGATGATAAAAATTTATGCCACCAAGGAAGAGTTTTGAATGCCGGGACTCTGAATGTGTGAGGCAGCTAATCACTACACCACCCACTATGGAAAGGTGTTATATAAAAATAAGCAATGTTTGCTGGTTGACACTCGTGCTAGTCAAAAGCCCAAACACTTTATAGGCTTTACTATTTATTACTATGTAAAGAAAACACAACTCTTTAACAAGCAGTAACTAAATAAAGACATATCAGTTCTTAACTTAAACTTCTCTTCACTAAAGCAACCTCCCTAGGCAGGCCACTACATTAAAATCAGAATGACTTAATGTATAAATAGTGATATTATGCTGGGCAATTTAAAAGGGAAATCACAAAACATACATTTCCCCTTTTTTCCATAATACAATACAAAATAAATACAAGTATGACTGCATATCCTGAGGAGGCTACATCTGCCCAAGGCATTTGCACAGCTGCTGAAGCTCTGAGTACAGTATTTATTTTTATTATATTTTTTGATATCTCACTTTGTACATGGGAAATACGTTGAAGTATGTTGCAACCCTCTTATTTGCCCCCTTTGCTGAACTCCAGTTTCGGATAGCAGTACTTCTTGCTTTCCATGCCTGTGCACATTCAATGTAGGTCACGTTCACACCCAGTTTACTTCATTTTACTCTGTCCATGTTTGCAAGCTGTCACTTGAAAGGCAGGGCTGATATCTGTTCCATTTAAAAATGCCTGCAGATAAAACCATAAATCTTTGTAATTAAAAGCTCACAATTCTTTTCAGTTACAGTGCATTTATTTTTACAGACTTGTCTACATTTTTACTTTTATTTTTTTAGTCAAAAAATAAGTACCTAAATAAAAACTCTCTGGATAACAACTGCTTTTAAGATATAATAACAAAAGAACGCTGGAAAGGTTTTGATGGGAACAAGCAATTCAGCCCAACCCAGGTCATCAGTTCCCTTTGACCAAATAATCCTTATAACCTCTTTTAAAATGTCGGAAATGTTGAGATTCAAGTATGCAAAGTACTGCCCTCTACTAAACGTCTTGGTGAGTTATAACAGGTATGGAAATATTCTCTCTAAGTCTTGAAAGTGTTCAGTCGAGTGGCACCTTTTTTGGTTTCTCATTGCCTGAGTTGTTAATTACACTAAGTTAAAATATTTATTGGTAGTAAAATCACCACAGTTTGGTGCCATTAAAATATAAAAACTACAAACCTCACCTGTGTTTCCAAGGACAATATGTCAAGGCTTTGCATACTTTATAATGCTACCATAGGTGTCTGTTACAGGAGATCAATGGTTTCTGTGGCACATGTCTCAGATGCCTATAGAACATCACAACTTGAAGAGCACGATATTATCGCAAATTTAAATAGGGAAGTGTTGCGTGAGTATGTGGGAGTGTGCACTCTGATGGACTTGTGTTCCATATAAAGCTAGTTCCTACCTGTCCATGATGCTGCTTCAATCAGCTACAGCTCTTGACCACTGGAACCTCTAAAAAAGAAAGAAATGAACTAATTAATGGCTACAAGTGTTGTTTTGCATAATATATATACTTTTAAGCATATTATATCCCTTCATTTTCTGAATTTATTGAATTGAAAATTGAGAGGAAATGGTGCCTCTCCTAACAGAAACAAACCCAAATCCATCAAAATGCATATCTACTGTATATACATACACATTGAGCCATTAATCCAACATGCAAATCTTTCAGACTAGGGGACTTCGCCCTATGCTCGCTTTGCTCACCAGCCCCTTAACACCCCCCCATCCCTCCCCCCCACCTAACTGCACGCCAGCAACTTTGCGCCTCTGCCACTCGCGTTTTCACTTTCACCAACAAATCTTTTAATTCTCATAGATACACCTCTTCATTGGGAAGAAACACTACTTTTCCCTGATGGCAACACGAATTAGACGATCTATAAGTCTCCAACTTAAAGTTTAAAGCCAAACAATATCTACATACTTCTGTCATATCACCTATATCCATATATTTGATCTCTTTTTGCTTTTACCTTTTCATCAATATCGCATTGAATTTTGATTCCGTGTTTGGAATTACATCGTGACAACGCAATGTATAACTGTCCATGAGTGAATATCGTTTCTTTCTCTCTACAAGAAATGTGTCTGACAATAGCATTCACATAAATGAGAAATGATTGAACCGTGTGCATGGTTATTTGACCAGGACTTTTCCAAATCTCTTTGCATGAGCTCTTGTCTCACAGGGCTTGAAATTTTCTCTCGTGGGATTTCAATTTCACCAAACAACAAATCTTTTAATTCTCGTGGATACTCCTCTACTTTTCCCTGATGGCAATACGAATAAGACGATCTAAAAGTTTCCGACTTAAAGTTTAAATCGAACAATATATTTGATCTCTTTTCGCTGTTCCGTTATTTCACCGAGTAATAAATTCCATTTGTTTGCACTAATGCGATCTTTTCTATCATTTTTTGAGACTTTCGATTTTTTAGTACTTTCATTATCTCTAAACTGCTCTGGATGTGTATTGCGGCAACGTTTTTGAATTCTTTACGACGTTCCACATTGTCATCTACTCTTTGTCTTTTATTTCCGGCCCCGGGCACGGTTAAATCTCTTGGCACAAAGTCTCATCTCATGGGACGTGAAAGTATCACTCTGAGAAAGTCACATCCCAGGATTTTTTTATTATAATAGAGAGATATGATAGAGAACTAAGGTACCACAAAAAACTCATTAAGACATTCAGAGAGCATGTTAACTGGGTTAGGGGCTGAACTGAGACCTCTGAAATGTTGCCACAACAGTAGTTGCTTTCCTTCAGTTTAATCTTATTCTGTTAGCAATGCAAACTCTTGAATTGGATGATTATACTAATATGAATCAATCTTCAAGTATGAAGAAATGCTTAAAGCAAGATGCAGGTGATACACCTTTAAACATTCAACACTGATGACTCAGAGTTTGAGTTGTGCCCACTGCAATGTGATTTGAAACTGCTGACTGATAACACTCTTAAAGAATTAAAAAGAACAAAGCCAAAGTTTTTCCAATTGGATCAGAGAAATAGGAAGTCTGCCCTGTGGTACAGATTTTATTGTACACAGGATTACTTGGAAAAAGCTTTTATTTTTTCTTTTCTTTTCTAATTCCATTGCCTATGATGTGAAAAGCACATGGAATATCAAATTCAACCACCACATGCCTCCTCTGCATTTTCTGAATGCTTTCTGCATTGCATCATTGAACAACTTTTATGAAATCAGTAGAGAGCAGCATGGAACTATTTGAGGCATGAAAGAATAATCCGTTCTTTGCGCAAGCGATTGGAAAATAATTATTATAATAGTAAAAGGAGATAAACAAACACACAGAGAAAAAGAAGCATACAGTATACCTTGTTGAATAAAGGAATAAGGAAATATCTTAAAAGCAAATCCAGCTGATTACATTGCAAATGTCTATGGTGATGTTAGCAAAACTCAGTCAAGGATAGGGGCACATTTTGGAAAGTGTTTAAAGAGTTCTGCAAACATGGAGTTTGGAACTAAACTGCTTTTGGTAATAAGAAATCTTTTGGCAGGGGAAGAACGATTAATAAATTACAAGTCATAAAAATAACAGACACTGCAGATTCTCAAACAATCGCCGCAAGCGTGACGTTGAGAGTTTTTTCTGTGTTTTGTTATAATGAATAGTTCATTTGGTTTTTTTTTCTTCAAAAGAGTAATTTGAAGTCTAAATGTATTTCAAAAATGCGGTGGCATGATGGTAAGTGCTGCTGTCTTACAATCTAAAGTCCTCAGTTCAAATCTCAGCCTTGTCTGTACAGTTCTCCTTGTTTCTGTGTGCGTGTTTGTTCTCTGGGTGCTCAAGTTCTCCATTTAAAACATATATGTTAGGTAAATTGGCAGCTCTAAAATGTCCCTGTAAATGAGGGTGTGCTTTGAGATGGTCTGGTACCACGTCCAAAATTGATTCCTGTCTTGAACCCAGTGGTGCCGAGATAGGCCCCAGCCTCTTGTAATGGTGAACTGGATTAAGGGAATTCAATATAGATGAATGAAACATTATAGCCTGACTTGTTTTAGCTAATCAATAAATTAAATAGCACTGTTTAAGGTTGAAAGCACAGCTTTGTATTCAGGGTTGACATTAGATTTGTTTATATTTAAAAAAAAAAAAAATATATATATATATATATATATATATATATATATATATATATATATATATATATACAGTATATATAAATATTTCAGTACAAATAAAACATTATATCTGATAAATACAAGAAATGTAAAATTATCAAATTTAACTAAATATTCTAGTCCAGTGGTTCCCAAACTTGGTCCTTGGGATCCCCTGGGGCTGCAGGTTTTGTTCCAACCAACGTCCGTTTTTAATTGGACTCCTAGCTTAATTAAGCCACTCATTATTTCCCAGTTTCGTTTTTTTGGGGTCAATGCAGAAATTACAAAAAGTAAGTTTAGTATGTTTTTATTAAAATGTACTAAACAGTTATATGAGGAATATGTCGTTTTTTTTAACTTGTTAACAGTATTGTCATCCTGATTTTCATTCTGTTTTTCCAGGTGTTCTGATAATTTAATTGATTATTTACTAATTAGTGGGTCTGACTCTGAAGTGGTTGCAGCTTTCGTCATCCCGGGTGTCTGCGCTGCTTGTTGCTAATTGTCACTATTAGGGTTAATTGAAGGGAGCAAACTACACCGAAAAAGAGGAAATTAATAGGAAAACAACAAAAGAGAGTTAAGCATCTAGAGCTAAGAAAAAATTGAAATATTTCTAAATGTCTTGTAAATGTAAAAAAAAAATACTGCTGTGCTTTTCTGAATGCAGAATATGGCAAGAGAGAAAAGACCAGCTAATTAAATGAGATCAGTTGTTATCGATTATTATCACTGATTGTGAATCTGTTTGAAAAAAAAACCTGCAGCCACAGTGGGTCCCCAGGACTGAGTTAGTCAGGTAGAAGAACTTCTTTATTATTCTGTCAAGCTACAATTGCTGATTTCAGAAGGTGGTGGTTGAAGTAGAGCATATATATATATATATATATATATATATATATATATATATATATATATATATATAAACTGTTGTGTGCCATAGTGGATGGATGGGCATCCCAGAGAGTGGTTACTTACCCAGACGGGATGCCACAATAAAGGAGAGTGGAACAATAGGCTTTCCACCCAGATGGGAACAGGAATCCTTACCCATCAGGAAAACCAGTACATTGAAAGGACAGGGAAAACAACAGCATGTGGGTACTATATTCCCTGAAACAACATTGCTGGATATCAGGTCGCCTTCCAATACACACAGGGCATGATGGGAATTTTAGTCCTGAAGTATGACTCAGTTAGGTTCCATGGGTGCTGACAGGAGCCACTGCAGGAAGTTATGGTCCCTGCTTTGTGGGACTTCTGTTTCATCCTAATAGTTCTTTTCGACGGGCCAAGTCCTAGCCCTCCTAGTAAGTACTCCTGGGTCAAAGATAAAAGGACCCACTACCCATGTCGTGTACTCTTTGTATTATTTGGCAGATATTGTATAACATATGTATGATCTGCTTCTTGTAACTGAGAAGATGTAGCAGATGTTTGCCAACTGGCTGACCAACCACAAGTGTGACCTGAAAGGTAACCACCCAATTATTCAGATTGTGATTCACTGTGTGATTCATTGTGTGTGTGTGTGTGTGTGTGTGCGCCCTGTGGTGGGCTGGCACCCTACCCGGGGTTTGTTTCCTGCCTTCCGCCCTGTGTTGGCTGGGATTGCCTCCAGCAGACCCCCGTGACCCTGTAGTTAGGATATAGCGGGTTGGAAAATGGATGGATGGATGGATAATGGATGGATGGATGTCCAAAAGGAGTAATGCCTGATCAGGGCCCCTTTTTTAACACATTAGTTCAAAGCTAAGGCTACAGCTAGACAAAGGTTTTTTATGCATCTCATAATGCCTTGAATGTCGCCAGAAGCAAGGGAGTGGGCCATTGGCATGTTGTAGGCAGGGATGTCACGTACCAGCTTTTCTAGGCACCATGGGTTAGGTTGCTGTATTGTGGCAAGGTTTCAGCATAACGACTGGATTGATGATCGTTCAAGATCTGGTTGGCCTTGAGTGACCACGCAAGAGCAGGACTGACATATCAGACTGGTTTATCTTGGATATCATTTCAGATCTGTCGTCCATATTGTTGCTGAAACTGCTGTCAGACACAATGGACACATCATTAACAGAACATAGAGGGCAGACTCAAACCTGCTGGCCTTAGACAAAGGTGACCTGCTCACACCTTCTACATGTCTGATACTACTTTAAGCCAATGCCCAGCCATACATAACTGCTGTGATGAATGTTGATATACAGATGCTACATTCACCTGATTTTTCTCCTTCCCATAACTCCAAAAATTACCTTTGGGATGGCATGAATACCAACTGCAGAAGGTACATTGCCTGTCAATGAACAGGATCTTCTCCAAACCTTTCTCAAGAATAGTATAATACCCAATAACTGCAGATTCACAGGCTCATTGGCTGCTGTATGTATGCCAGAGGCATCAAGTAGTGGTAGCTGCAAGAGGTGGTCACACAAGATATTGAAGGACTGCAAGATGACTGTCATTAAATGGTCACAGTTGGTATTGTTTCCCTGTTGTTTCTGTTGTTGTGCTGTTTTATTTTCCTATAATCCTTGCTTGTTTATTACTATTTCACTTCAATATTGAATGTCTCATTAAAATGTATGGCTGACCCAATGATTTGTGAAACTGGCTGGAATGAAAACCGCAGGACTATTATCAGCACTCCGGTGACACTGTTAATGCTTGAAAACCTCATCAGGGTTTCTGTTCCTGATGAACTCATAAAGGCACCCCTGGAGCCCACTTCCATACTATGCTGAAAGCCACTGATATCTCTAGCATTGCCCGTTCTCTCTCTGAACTACACACACACAAACACACATAATACATTGGTTCCTGTCAAACTGATTTACAAAGCACTGTCAGCACATTCGATGAGTGGTCAATTACCTGAGAAGAGTGAGTGTTTCTAATCGAATGTCTAACTATTAAATTAGGCCCTCAGTGTGCGTAACATAAAGCAGCCCTAGTTTGTTTAATCAGTTGTCTAAGTCCACCGTATGTGTACCTGCTGTGGGCAGCAGCATTTGAGTCTTGCTACTGGTCTTCTGTCAAACTCATAACATATTTGTGGCAGCTTAGTTTAAAGACGTTTATTCCTTTCTTTTAAGCTGCTGCAGTGTAATCTTATTTCCACATTTTCGGTCACTCCCTTGCTGAATAACAGACTTTCCACCTAGTTTTATCACTTTAGGAAAGGGTGTTGTACCATGTTAGCCATTATGGATGAAATGAGAAGTCAAGCAAAATGACACCTTTTACTGGCTAACTAAAAAGATTACAATATGCAAGCTTTCGAGGCAACTCAGGCCCCTTCTTCAGGCAAGAACAAATTTATTTTTAGAATTCCATTTTCTCTTTGATTCTGCCAAGTCTCCTACACTGAAGTGACGAGAAGCAGCAACATAATGTACTGCCATTCTTGCCATAGTGCAGCACAGGGACCGTTGAATGTAAATAATGAACCGTTTAACCCAAATGTAAAACTTTATGTTCAATAAAAATATAACAAAGTGCTCTCATCTGATCTTGTAACCAGTTGTGGGCCAAATTTCTGTTACAACCCCTAAGCGATTTGGGATTTCCCCACACATGTTCTATGCTGCAGCTCTGCTGGGTAATGAGGACTTGTCAGCATTTTCATTGGGTGGTGTGATGCACCTTCTAGTTGAACATGCTCCAGGGAATAGTCCATGATGTTAATTTTCCTTCACTCTCTTCTTCCGATCTGAAAATTTCAATGACTTTATTAGTTTTTAAGCACTTTTCATGCAAATCTTTCCTTGAATTTAATTACTAAGGGCCAATACAAATAGAGATAGATGTGTTCTAAAAATGTGTAAGTAATCAGAACTATACAAAGAAGCCATTGTGCTTATTGCGTGACATAAGATTTCTGTTTTCTGTTTTTAAAAGAATTAGATTTTTCAAATTACAAAGGGTGTGAAAAAATGATTTATTCAGAGTCTTTGCATTTAATTAACATAACAGCAACTAGTTGGAATTTTCAGCTTTGAACACAAATATCGAATGTGTTTGTCTCATGTCATTCATCAGATTATATGAAACAAATATGGTGAACAAATGGTAAAATTATGAGTGGGGAAGGAACTTAAGAAGCTGTGTGCTCTGGGTATGTACAGTATACGTATCTGTATATGAACAGCACGGTGGCAGAGTAGTTAATACTGCTGCCTCACAGATCAAGCATTGTGGGTTTCAGTCCCGTGCTTGGTTGTTGTCTCTGTGAAGTTTGCACATTTTCCCATGTCTTTGTGGGTTTTTCACCTGGTACTCCAGTTTTCCATTGCACATTCCCAAAGGCATGCAGGTGAGGTTGATTGACGATTCTAAACTGGTCCAATGTGGGTGTATATATGGGTAAGAAGACAGGGTCACTGACTACCTTGTTCTCCCAGTGTCTCTGTGGGTTTTTCTCTGTGTTCTGCCCGCATTCCAAAGACATCCATGGAAGAGTAATTGGTGATTCTAAATTTGCCACATGTTACTGTGAGTGTGAGTTTGTGCGTGTGTGGCTCCTGTTAAGGACTGTTGCCCCATCCAGGTTTGCTTCCAAACTTCTGGGACAGGCTCTGCCCCCTCCACTCCCCCACTGTCCTCAATCGAAATAAACAGATGGGAAAGTGAATAGCTGACAAATTCACCACAAGACTTGATTTTGCCATTCTATCATGTGGCTCTGAGTATTGTAAAGCCCCCTTACTCTCACCTTCTGCCTCTCAGTCACTATTACCATTATGGCATTTAATCTTCTCACTTGTCACCCTTCACTCCACTTCACTCCTGTGGTGTGGGTGCCAATTAAACCACCAGGATCACTTCTATACAGGTCCCTGAAACCCCTTCCAGGGCTAGGGGCACACTAGTTATATGAAGGCCACATTAGACTCCTCTGTTGGCCCCTTTCTCTCTGAAAACCTCCTCTTCTCAGTCCTAATTAGCGACCTGGTGGTGATAACTAAGGGCCTGAAGGTAACACACCGGTCTCCTGACAGGTCTGTCTGTATCACCCATATAGGAGTAGCATGATCCCAGGTTTCCCAGCTAGAGGCCACATGCCAGAATGCATTTTCCCAGCCTTCCATGGCCTTGTGCGGAGTGGTAGCTCTGAGGCCTGGGATTGCACTGGCAATTGGAAGGTTGCCGGTTTGAATCCCGTAAATGCCAAAAGTGACTGTACTTCGTTGGGCCCTTCAGCAAGGCCCTTAACCTTCAATTGCTTCGTCCTGGGTATGACGTTAATCTCCATCCAGCTCTGTAGGTAGGCCCTCCAACCTGCACGGAAAAACCTGGGGGTTGGTGGCACTCCAGCCACCATAAAAAACCTGACACTGTTCAATTCCATCTGTACTGGTGTGGTGTTGAGGTGTCACCCACTGCATGGCAGCACTTGGGTCCTAATCTCGGATCCTGAGTTGGTTTGTCATGTGGTGGGCGCGGCAATGCGCTGTATCAGCTCGTGCTCCTAACCTCTCATGGCCTTGTATTAAAGGGACTCCAGTCCCAGCCTTTTTTTAAAGGACTCCATGGCTAGGAGCCATTGTGACTTCCTGCCACCCCACCATAGTCTCTCCACTTTATGCTAATATGTAAGATTACTCTATGGGTTTGCCATCCCCAGGATCCTTCTGCATTGTCACAATGGCATGTAGACATGTTCTGTCACTGTCAGTGTGTGTCCCCCGTCTCAGGAGGAGTAATCAAGGAGATTACCTTTTGTCATGTGCCATCTTTCCCATGACCAGTCCTTGTCAGCCTGGCACCTATTCATCCTCTCAAAGTATATCCAGCATGTGGTTTGTGTATTTGTTTAAAATGTGTATATAATTAGAACATTAAGTTTGAAATGCAAATACAAAGTGTAAACATTTTTGAAAAGATTAATGCATTTTCTGTTTAAACTACTTAAAAGTAAGGCAAATGTTTGCAGACCAAACAGATCAAACCTGCTTTTCAATCTGTGAAAATGCCTTCACTGTTCAGAGAATGTACCTGGCCTGCAGCTGAGGCCGTATCTAAAACATCTACCTTTTTGATTTTGTAAAAAGTTGCAAATTGCAATGCAGTCAAATTCATTATTTGTAAAGGACGCTGTATCTTTACTGCTAGGCATTTCTCAGATAAATAAAGAATGTGAAGAAACTTTCTCATGTCCCATATATAGTTGGATTGAGCTTAACTGGGACTGGTAACTTTGTTGTTGAGGATGACTTTATTAACAGGTAGTACAATCATTATTACTATAACAATAAATAAAACTTTGTTTTCAGTTCATGTTCACATTAGAATAAGGCTTTCAAAATTAGTTCATTGCCCTTTGCTAACTAACTTTTATGACCAGGTTGGATGATAAGGGGCATCCCTGAACCTAAACTAACACCAAGTACACTTAAGTGGGTTAAACAGAAGGTGCAACAAAAAAGGACACACATAAACAAAAGAAAAGCTTCCCCAATGTTTCTTTGCACCTTCCTACACAAGTTAATCCTCCTGCCTATCTTACCCACTTCCTACCTCAGTACCACGCCAAACCCTCCTCTTTCTTACCTCCTGTTTCTCTTTCTTTGAATGTCTGGCCTCTGTTGCTCCTGTTAGGTGAGTCTTTACCTTGTCTCATTTCTGGGTGCCATCCTCCCTTGGTGTCTGCTCCATAGGTGGCTCTAAATACTTCCCAGAGTCACTTCCTACCTTGCCCTTGGATTGCTTCCTGGGTCAGGTGCGCCCCTATCTTTTCAACAGAGAAACCTGACTAGAGCTCCTCTTAGTGGCCCTCCAAGCTTTCTCTTTGTGTCTGGCACGGGCTGGGCTCTACCTCAATCATTTGTTATGGGTCCTCCTGTCTGTGTCGATTGGAAGGCAGCATTTATTGTGTAGCACTCGTGTGATGTTTGGGCAGGGGAAATCAATTTAGGGAGCTCAGATGATGCTTGATATTTTAGTTATGTATCATATCATTTAGAGCTCCCTTCAGTTTGCTCATTTTTTTCCCATTGCTAGTTGTTTCTTACAATTTGGCTTTTGTCTTTGTTTTGGTTCTTGATTTATATTTTTGACCTTTTGTCTGTTTTTTGACTACTGGTTTTTGATCTGCCTACTTAATGTGTCTTCGGGTTTCTGTATGACCACCAGCCTTTTCTTCCTTTGCATTTTGCCTGCTTAAATAAAACTTTCAGATTTTTAGCATCATACCTTTTCTTTCTATAGCTTTTCCCAATATGCACAAATACCTGTTTTTAGCTATGCTTAACAAAGCAACCTGTCATGCAGTAGTCCCATGGCCTGCTCTTGTTTGTGGAACATCTCCATGGGCACAGTGAACTAAACTGTACCTGATAATTTTATTGCCTTTTTAATAGAAGGGCTTGCTTTCCGGCTCAGTACTACAATGACTGCCATCTAGTGGCCTGGGTGAACACAGTATTGCTATCTTCCTATAGTCCTTACCTGTCATGCAGTAGTCCCATGGCCTGCTCTTGTTTGTGGAACATCTCCATGGGCACAGTGAACTAAACTGTACCTGATAGTTTTATTGCCTTTTTAATAGAAGGGCTTGCCTTCCGGCTCAGTACTACAGTGACTGCCATCTAGTGGCCTGGGTGAACATAGTATTGCTATCTTCCTATAGTCCTTCTAGGGTACTCCACATACTCACAAGATGTACAGCCCCCGGTGATATTCATGACATTACTGACATAGTGACTTGTGTTGGCACTGCCCATTCATATATTGCCAGGGATTTGTATACTTCTGTCCAATAACATTTGAATTTACCTGCAATTCTAGCATTCTACTATATTGGGTGAGCACTGTAAAATATGAGGTATTTGTAAATGCGAAAGGTAGATCCCCCTTACATGTACATGCATTGCAGGCGGTCTTCCTTTCATACTACGTCTTCCAGTCTGTGTCTGCCACACGTTTTGCACATACTGGGTTCTGTTTGTTTGGTCTACGATGGCTAGTCTGTGGATATATATGTGGACTAGTATGTGTGGATACAAAAATTTGGAGGTGTCAGTTTTACAGATTCAGTAACTGTAAATTTTATTTTTATATGACACTGAATCACAGTGGATTTAAACTGAGTGAGAAGACTCTTTAATGTCAAAGTGAAAACAGATCTCTGCACAGTGATTAATTACAAATATAAGACACAAAATAATTAACTGCATAAGTATTCGACCACTTCAAGTCAGTTTATAGTAGATGCACCTTTGGCAACCATTACAGTCTTGAGTCTCGGCGCACAGGTCTCTCTATCAGCTTTGTACATTTTGACATTGCAATTCTGCCCCATTCTTCTTTGCAAAATCACTCAGGTTCTGTCAGGTGGCATGAGAATCATAAGTGAACAGTCTTTTTCAACCCCAGCCACAAAATCTCAGTTGGATTCACATCTGGACTCTGTCTCGTCACTCCAGGACAACATTGCTGATTTTAAGCCATTCCTGTGTAATTTAACCTTAATGATTGGGGTCATTGTCAGGCTGGACAACCAAATCTCCCAAGGTTCAGGTTTCTTGCAGAGTAAATCAGGGGGTTTCCTCCATGATTCACCCCCAACCGTTTTCCTGCATTCATTTTACCCTCCATCCTCACAAGCCTTCCAGGGCAGAGAAGTAAGCATACAACATGACGCTGCCACCATCATACTTCACAGTGGGAATGGTGTGTTTTTGATAATAACCAGTGTTTGATTTGCACCAAACATGATGTTAAAACTAATGGAGAAAATTTCTATTTTGTTCACACCATACTGTGGAACCTTGTTC
The DNA here is from genome assembly GCF_900747795.2 of Erpetoichthys calabaricus. Classification (NCBI taxonomy): domain Eukaryota; kingdom Metazoa; phylum Chordata; class Cladistia; order Polypteriformes; family Polypteridae; genus Erpetoichthys; species Erpetoichthys calabaricus. The sequence continues at coordinate 136,680,998 of NC_041395.2, read as the reverse complement.
CAGCTAATTTCAGAAACTCAGAGTCTCATTGATCTTCTTCTTGCATAGCACTTGGTTTTTGTGGTTGGCCTGCTCTAGGCAGATTTATACAGTAGCTGTGCCAGACTCTTTCCATTTCTTATTTGTTGATTTAACTTAACTAGAAGGGATATCAATGACGAGGCATGTAAGGGGTCCTTAGCAGTGTACTAGTTTTGAAGTAAAACATTGTAATTTGGGCTCTGTGAGTGTGGGCACAGCTGAGGAGTTGGGCTGCTGCACAGTGTTTGGTATGGAGGTGTGCTGATTGTTTAATTGATCAGCTGTCTTATATTGGCACTCCACAGATTGTAATTGAGGTGGCACACAGGCAGGAGGATAAAACAGTGCCTGAGCAGGATAGAGGGAGGTCAACAAAGAGCAAAGGAAAAAAGAGATCAGAGGTTAAGAAGGAAGGAAGGAAGGAAGGAAACAGAAAGAGAAAGAAGAGAATGGCAGGATTGGCGCAATAGTGTAAAGGCAAGTGGTGGGGAAGTGGCCCCAAGGGGAGCGAGCAGACAACACTCACAGGACAAGGACGTTCCTACTCACAAATACTCAGCAGGAAGCAACCAAAGGGTTCTGAGGATTGTCTAGCACATGTCTGTGAGTGGTCTAGTGATGATGGAGCCGGGCTTGAGGCATCCCAGCTATGACCGGCTGAGGTGGCTAAGGTGCAAACTGATTTGAGGGATGACTGTACTTGTCAGTGGGTGTCTCTGTTGTCTGAGCAGACCTTGTCTGGTGAGTGGCAGAGCTGTGATTTTGATGGGGACACTAATGCTCAGTGTTGGTTTTAAAGAAGAAGATCCTGGCCGTGTTTTAGCCTTCTGTTTGGATTTATTTATTCTGGATTACTTATTTATATATTATAACTGTTAACCTTCACCAGACACTGCTTTTATTATTGGAATTATTTATTGACCTATTTATTAAGAAGACTGCACTACACTTTGTTTGTTGAACACTGTGCGAATAATAGCACACAGCATATTTGCACCAACTTACATCCTTGGTTTACATCTACCAATGTCCTGGGTTCAAGGGAGTATACCAGCTGTGGCCAACCTGGGCATCACAATATTCAGTGACTTGGATGTTTTCTTGTCTCCATGTCCTGACTAGTGCTTTTCAATTATCGCCCCCCCATGTAACATTTGAAATTTACATTGAATGCCCTCTTTCTACCTAACAACAAGTTGGTTCCTCATTTATCCTGAATGGCTAAGGATTAACTCAAAGTTCAGATAGTGTGGCATAAAGATGCAAGCCAATAGTAGTGGGCTATAGTTGTTACAGATTAGTCAGTGGTAGACCTCTGGTTGTTCAATTGCTTCCAACAAATGCTCAGCAAGTTTGAGATCTGATGACTAGGGACTCACTATCTACTCTATATATATAAAATATTAAGTCTAAAAGTGCAACAGTGGCGTTTTTATGTCACATTTATTTTTCATGCTTTAAATCAGGGTTATTTTAAAACCTACATATATGTCTTTGGTATCATTCTTTTCAGAATTTATCAAACTTTAATGAGATGTTGCTAGATTTTCAGATTCTTATTCCATTTTTAAATTCTAAACTAAAAAATATCAAGAACTTATATCCCGCGAGACAAGACTTTGTGCCAAGAGATTTAACCACACCCGGGGCCGGAAATAAAAGACAAAGAGTAGGACAGCTGCTGTACAGGCTTTTAAATGTTCAAAGTGTCGCAGATCACGTGGCACGGCAGCAGCAGCAAGCCAGCAGCTGATTGAGCAAAGAGGAGGTAAAAAAAAAAAACTGTTTGTTTCCCATTGTATCACCGTTTAAGAGGGGGTTTCAGAGGAGCGACTGCGTCTCCTTGGGGTGCGTTCAGCCCCCCTCTTCACAACACGAGTGGCAGAGGCGCGAAGTGGCTGGCTAGCAAAGCGAGCGGGGGGAACCCCCTGGTATTAATAATAATTTAGATTCACTTTTCTGCTGCCTTCTTGTGTCATGAAATATTATGATTTTATGATGATAAACTACAATTGACAAATGGGTACACTAATTCAATGAGGTTATGCACCTGATTGGCTTTGACTTTCACATATCCTGTGTTATTCAGACGTTGCTATTCTCCTGTTAAGAGAAGTTTCACAGTTGGTGCCATTGGCCATGTGCTTCTTTTACAGCTGTCATACCCCATTTGAAATGGGTACAACCAGTTGTGTGTTCTGGTATTACTTTTATATCCAGATGTTATTTTGCAGAAATAGTGTCATCCTTGTGTGCAACTCTCAGCAAGAGCCTATTTCTAACTATAATACTGCTGTTGGCTAGTTGTTTTTGGAAGGTGGCCCGTTCCTGTTAAAGCCATGGTGCTGATGTTGTGCTTGAAGCATGTAGTAAGGTGGTTATTCCTGATGCTGGCATGTCTGGCATTCACCCCTTCAAAATCACTTCCATCTTTTCCCATTCTCCTTCAGTACTTTGCACTCAAACAGTCCATCAATAGCTTTCTTAAATAGCATTGTCTTGATATATGATGTTGACATGAGGGATTGGCAGAGCTGCTTAATAAAGTAGACATGCAATGTACATGGCATACCCCAGTATCACAGTGTATACATAATGGTGTAAGTCTTTATAGATAAGCAATAGGGATTGTGCAACTTCTCTCTGATTATGAGGGAAGATCAGATATTTGGTGAAAGCTAATAGAAACAAACCACCAGTGAAGTGTGTACCTCAACAGTATTCACAAGTAAACTCCTGTCTGCTTGATATGTGCAACTGTGTTTTAAACTTTTCAGAAAAGACTTGCTAGGACTTGATTAAATGTAAACACCTTCAACAAATACATTTTGATGCAGATGCTGCCACTTTACATAAAACACTAAAACCTCTTTCATATGACTGGCAGTTTTATTTTTCAATAGCTGATTTATTTTTAGGTTCATTATTACCTGCCTGTCTGCTGTAAATAGCACTGCCTGAACTTCACTGCTGTGTCAGACTGAGTGGTCAATCACATGAAAAAAGAACCTAATTAATTGGCCACACAATGTATAATAATAACGCTGATAACTGTATTCAAATGTTTTTGAGTATTTTGGTTTTCCATGTTGCACCAATTGGTGAATCTTATTATGTTAATTAGTGCTTCTTAATTGGTCCTGAATGTCTGAGGGTGGGTCTTGAGATAGACATGCTTGTTTTGCACTGGCACCGACCCCTCTTGACAAGGAATTAGATGAGAGAGGGTGGTCCCAGACAGGCTACAGTTGTCACTGGGACAGGTCGTGACTACTAGTTATAATGCAACAAGTTTATCTAATATTACACAAGGTACATAACAGATACTGTACAACATTGGCATTAAGCACCTACAGCAAACCATTCATGTTATGTCAGGCTGCATGGCCCCTGTTGCGAGTGGACTTTCAATTTTCTTTTTAAAATTTTGATGTTTTTGTTTGCTCTATTAAAAACATTGTGAAATGTTTGCTATAATAAATATATACAACACTTTGGGGTGGTATTTATCTTGAAAAAAATTGAAAAGTAATATTGTAATTACTTTATTATAAAGCGTAATACTTTTTGCTTTTCCTTTTCTGTTTCAGTCACCTAGAGGAGAAACAGATGCGTCGTATGCTAATGCAAGAAAGCTAAGAATGACATTCCTTTGAGCTTACCTATGGTATGTACTTTCAGTTAATTGTCTGGCAGATCTGCTTGCAGTCAGGAATAGATCACAGTAAAATGCCTTCTTTCAGAGGGAGTGGGGGGATGTTGAGCAAAGGCCTGTGAATCAGTTGTTAAACAAATCATCCATCCTTCCTCCAGGCTGTATGCTAAATACCCTGTACTTAAAACAATTTATGTCTGTGGCTGCTACCCATCTTCTTTTTAAAGTCTCCAGCATTTCTGCCTTGAATAAAAGGTCACCACCCTCACCATGAAAATAAAATCTCTTTTGTACTCAATTTGATCTTTCCAACTCAGACATCTATTACAGAAGTATTTAATGAGTAGTTTTTAAACAACTGCAAATACATTTCCTGGTTATCGCCTTTTTTGTTTTATAGTCAATAATATACTTTGTGTGCAGAATATTAAATGGGTTATGCTTTTCTTTCTCTGTATTTGGTATTTTATAGCAGGTGGGGATACAACTCTTCATAATCATTTTAAAATAAATGGAAATGAGGAATCAGATTGGCTTGATATAGCATTGTAACATGTATACTTTCCTAGTTAATTTTTTACTATTATTTTGTATTTTACTAATTCTCTATTTAAGGTGTCTTACAACATTACATTCACTTTTACATTTAAAGTGCAGGCTTCAGAAATGACTTGCACATGGCCACACAGGGAGTCGGAGGTAAGGATAGAACTAGCATCCTTGTAGTTTAAAGTCCAGTATCCTAGACACTAAGCCACAATGCTTTTTTTGGGGAGTAACAGAAACAAATATTAATCGTTGGATTATCTCATTATTCTTGTGTTCATAATCTGATAGTTCTCCCTGTGTTCTCATGGACTTGCTCCAGGAGAGCATTTTTTCCCACAGTCCAGACACATGCAGTCAGTTTGACGGACTGCACTAAATTCATTTGCTCAGCATGAGAGTGCATTTATGTGTGTGATCCATTCAGGGTGATTTTTCTGCTTTAGGTCTGTTGCTGCTGGGCCCCTGGTATGCTATAATACTGAATAGGACTCTGTGGGCATGGAAAATTGATGAATGCATGTGAATTGTAGATAGATGAGGGGATGAATTAACAAATATTTAAAGACACAAGCACAACAAAACAGTCAGATAGATAGATAAAGAAAAGTGCCATATACCAGATACTGTAGATAGATAGATTGTTAGCAACAGGGGTAACAGGGAGTCACGTCTCTTGATGTCATCATGTAGGTATGCAAAATGTGGGCAATTGTGTTATCCAAGTACTTGGGTTCTTAGGACCACAGTTTTGTTTGTGTAGATAGATAGATAGATAGATAGATAGATAGATAGATAGATAGATAGATAGATAGATAGATAGATAGATAGATAGATAGATAGATAGATAGATAGATAGATAGATAGATAGATAGAAGTGCTATATACCAGATACTGTAGATATATAGATAGATTTGTCAAGCAGACATGGTAAATGTTTCCTATTTGGGCTTCTCCATGTTTTCTATTTTGGTTCATTTGTTCAACCATTTAAACAGATCTGCAGTGTTTTCCAGGACTTAATGTAACAAACTCTTGTCTTTTCCATTGTTGCACTTCTGTAGCCACCATTATGCCTCACAGGTCTTAAATATTCTGGCTCATTTCTGATGAAGCCCTACCATCTTTCCTCCACTGGGAAGCATAGTGTAATTATTGAAATTTTCACCCTAGTGATAATTAGCCCTAGTAATCTTTGCACATTCTGTACAGTTTTAATCCATCCATTATAATTCAATGCTGGTATACTGCATCCTAGAGACAAGCAAACCATGAGTCAATGCTAGCCTAATATACAGTAAGTGAGTGTGGGCATGGCTGCAAGTGTACCTTCTGATAAACTGGTTCAGGGCTGACTCCTGTCTCGGGCACCATGCTGCAAGGATAGAGCAGGCCCCCCATGAACATGTAATGGAAATACAGGTAAAGAAAATGGAATGTAACACACAAACACCTTGGTAGTTACCAAAAAAATGGAAACAGCAATATAAATTCAGTTAATTGGGCAGTGATCCTATCTTGTGAAGGCTCTGATCCTGCCTTGATTCCAAGGCCACTAAAATAGGTTCCATAAACAGTGGGATGGACATGTACACTTATTTGACGTTCAGGGTGAATATACACTGTACACACAACTTACTGTGTCTTTTGTGATAATTGCCTATAAACTGTAGTTGAAAGAAGGCAAATCAAAATCCTGTGGAATGTAATGCAAAGTGGTATGCTCTCATTTGAATAAAGGGTAATCTGTAATTATCCGTTTCTTACCAGTGTCCACTAGAAGCATACAGGGCCACATGGTTGATGGGTTAGCAAGTTTTAAGCTTGAGGCTTTTCATTTTGGGCAGCCAGACCTCACACAGTCACATGATACCATCAGAGAGACCCTCCACTGTGTAAAATGCTTTCACAACACTCTCTTTCTTCAAATGGCGTCTTCCTCCTTTGTTCATTTGAATTCAACTTCCATTTAAATACTGAACATTTTTGTGGTTTAACAGAGTAGAGCGCTTTTTACCAGACAGATGTGTCTGACCTGAACTCAGTATAGCTGTTTGGTTTTCACAATTTTTTACAATTTCTCTGAAAGGTCAAAGAAGAATGAATTCAGGAAGTACTGCAAATGAGAAATATGTTGTGAAGAACGCCAGAGCCACTTAGGTTTGCAGTCAGCTAGCAAAAGGAGGAGGAAATGAGTTAAAAGCTGCAGCACACAGGGCAAATGTCTAGCAGACAATGAATGCATTTTCAGAATTTAGTTTCACTCTTTTCCGACAACAGAAAATGTGAAAATGAGCTCAAGGCCAGATGACAGTGACCAGTAATGTGCTCAACAGCAGAAGACAGTTGTTCACTAAGCTTATAAATGGGAACAGAAAAGAATGTTGACTCATTATTGTGGAATGTGGCATCATATAACATCATATGAGACATGGGCGCCATGAAAGGAATAAAGGTTAAGACGTTTAAAGTTTGGATGTGCAAGAAATCAAATGAAGATGACTTATCTTGGAGACAGTAGGCAAAATGTGAAGACTAAGTGGACAGGACTCCCTAGAAGACAAGAATGAAAAGTGATCAAACCAGATGAAGCCAGACTAGAAAGAAAACAACCTAAAGGCCAAGTAGAACAAAATGATGATGATCAATATCTGAAAAAGGATAAATCTCATGTGGTGATATCATGTGAAGAATCATGAACAAAGTAAACAGGATGCTTTGAATCAAATTTTAACAAGAAAATCTTGACTGATGATTAACAGTTACTTTTTGTAGCATCTTTGTGTGGTTCAAATTTATTGTCATATCTGTGTGGGAGGAGTGGTGGCTTTGAGGCTAAGGATTTATGCCAGTTTGAATCCTGTAAACGTCAGAAGTGAGTCTACTCCATTGGGCCCTTGAACAAGACCCTTAACCTGCAGTTGCTTTGTCCTGGCTATGATGTTACTCTGCATCCAGCCCTGCAAGCAGGTCCTCCAACTTACAGGGAAAACTTGGGGATTGGTGGCTGAATTGGCACCCCAGCCACTGTAAACAAACCTCACACTGTTCCAGTGTGGTGCTGTGGTGTCACCCGCTGGACTTTGGTCCCAATCCATGTAGTTCGTCTTGCAATGGGTGCGGCAATGCTGCGTCTCTTCTGTGTAGTACAATGAAATTCTCCTCAGAAAGATTGACAATATTATTAAAAAAAAAAAAAAAAAAAATGTCTTTCTTTATTTCGCCTTATACAATTTCTTGTATTAGGAATTTGTTAGTTTTCGCATACCCCTTGGGGTCAGAGCGCAGGGTCAGCCATTGTACAGTGCCCCTGGAGCAATTACAGGTTAAGGGTCTTGCTCAAGGGCCCAGCAGAGTAGGATCTCTTTTGGCAGTGACAGGGATTCGAACCGGCAACCTTCTGGATACCAGCACAGATCCTTAGCCTCAGAGCCTTATGAACATCAACAAAATAATACGGGAAGTCCCTTTGTCACTAGATCCAAGGGAGCAGCCATGGGAGCCATGCTATGTCCCTCGGAACCTATGTTGGCAGCCCCCCTGGGTTGCGTCCGGGCCACTTTCATGGAACACCGAAGCTCATCTTGGTTGGGCTCTGTGGCCTCCGCCAGGGGGAGCTGCATAGAGTTGCATGGCTTAATGAGCCCGTCTGGGCGGGAGTGCAGCCACACCCGGAAGTGCAGCCGGGAAGTAGGTCAACGAGCACCTGCAGCACTTCCGGGTGGGCTATAAAAGGAGCCTGCAGCCACTACTCCGGGCACCAGAGTCAGGAAGAGGAGGACAAAGCTGCCCTGGGAGGAGTGGAAAGAAGAGTGTGACTTGGGGTGATTTTTCTTTGTATTTTGGGACTGTGTTGTGCCTGTGGGGTTCACAGAGAAGACATGCCCCACAGGTGAAGAAGAAATTAGAAGTTCTTTTGTTTATTTTACATGTGCCTCTGTCGTCAGTCTGTGTCGGGTTGGTGCCAACCAAGCGCCAATATCACAATATATATACCAGTAATGGCGCACTGCACGATAACATGCAGTGAATACACTTGACTTGAGCATTCCTAGTTTTCATCCTCTTTCTCAGTACGTTTAGCATTAATTTGCTCAGACGTCGACGCACTTGCTGCTTCCTGAGCGGCCCACTTCTCTTCTTTCGTCGGCATCTTTTCATGTTAATTAAAACTGATTAAGTCAGTGTTTGTGTTGCAATTACTTAGTATGATTTTCTTAACTTTTCACTTAAGCAGGCAATTAAGTGTTCAATCTGCCTCAAGAATGATTTAAGATATGAAGAGGTAGAGGAAGTGACGGCGAAGTTGGGAGAGATAAGAACGACGCCCGAACGCATGCGTCGCATGGCTGCCCTACTGCTAAGAGTTGATTCTACAATAAAATAAAATAACAATAAAAAGAGGAATAACCTTGGACATCAATCATCACCCCAAAAGCAGATAGTAGACATCATGTAGTATATGAGTACCAATTTTCAGGTCAATAGTTCAAACAGTTTGCGAGCTACAGGTGATTTAAAATCCTGGACAGACAAACGAACAGTCACTGGAGTGTATTATATAAGAAGATATATATATAATATAGTGACGTGCCAAAGACAAGGCTGAATCTCAGTACTTCAGCAAAACCAGCTTTATTCAGTTTGAAACAGGAACAGCAAGGTTATTTATTGTAGCGGGATCTACCATTCTGCTATACACAGACAAAGCAAACAGGCAGGGTCTGGTCTCAAAAGACTTCAAAAGTCTCACAATATATATATATATATATATATATATATATATATTGTGATAGTTGCCCGGACACCACCAGTCGGAGACCACATCTTTATAAAACACGCACGTTTATTAAACATTAATTAAACACAATTCCATCACAACACACAATGCACTCAGCAATAATCACCACAAAATACTCAGTCCTTTGCCGCCTCTACTCCTCCAGGGAGCTTCGTCCAACTCCCACTCCCGACTCTGGCTCAATGACAGTAAGGAGTCGGCCCCTTTTATCCCTGCCCGGATGTGCTCCAGGTGGCTGATGACGTCCCTCTTGCAGCACTTCCTGGTGTGGCGGAAGTGCTGCCCTTTGACCCGGAAACACTCCGGACGTCCCTGGCCGATCCCTCCGCCATCTTGCAGAGTGTGGCGGAAGTAACAACATCCGGGTCCCACGAGGTGTAAAGCGCCCCCAGGCGGTGGCCACGGGTCCCAACAAGTCCAACAGTTTGTTCTCCTTTCCCGTGGTCCTCTCCTGCTCCGTGGCAGTTGTGCCCTCGTGGCCCGGAAGTTGTTCTTGCCACCTTCCGGTCCTTTCTGGCGTCCCGGCCAGGTAATAATCCTGGCCACCTGCGACAATATATATATATATATATATATATATATATATATATATATATATATATATATATATTTTAAACAGAAACAAAGATAAAGGTTTGTGGCACAAAATGGTGATCGCCGTATATTGTTGTACACAAAAACCAGGTAAATTGCAAACAGTGTCTTTAAAGATGGGAGTCTATGACCAGACTGGGGAGCAAATGAGGTGGAACCAAACCTGGAAGTGGTGTCATACAGATGGAAAGAGAGGACAGACATTAAGAGGCAACCCCATCCTGCGACTTTGGGTAGAATTGCAAGTTGACAAGCCCTGAAGTAGTCTCCCAGGCACATGTGTGTGACAGTATATATACGACAGACATTCAAAAAGTTTACACACTTTTTTTTAACTCTGTTTATTAAGAATTTCCAAAATAAATTACATCACTTTTCTACATAGTCACCTTCCTTTGCGATGCAATTTTTCCAGTGTCGTTTTTTTTATGCCCTCTTTTTAATGCTATCAGCAAAAAATGTTTTTGGTTGAGTGCATAGCCACTGATGCACCGCTGCTTTCACAGCAGAGTTCTTTCTTCATTCCTCGTGGTCGTGGCTATAGCTGGATATCCAGAGCACTCCACATCCGTCACACTAGTACGGGCCATTTTCGAACATTTCAATCCACTCATAGACCATAGACAACTCTACGAGAGAGAACTTTATCCCCATACTGAGCACACATGCGGAGATGAATTTGTGCTCCCGGCATACCTTCTGCCCACAAAAAGCGTATGACAGAATGCTGTTCCTCTTTGGTGCAATTTATAAGTTTCACAGCCATCTTCACCACAGGGTGACTAAACTGCAAAGGCAGCCAGCTTGCCAGACAGAACTAGTCACATGACACTCTGACACAACCAATTACTACTCCTCCACATACACACAAAAATAAACTATATATAAAGAAATAAATACTTGCAAATATATTTTGTATATATACAGTACATATATAGTATATACTGTGCTGTATATACATACACAGTGTTTTTTAAGTTACAGTATTTCTTACAATATTCTTTTATTATGATTGATTCAATAATTTTACGACTTGTACAGTACATAGAAGTTGCCACTTAATCTACTCGTGTGAGTGCCAATGGTCCTGTACCATTTACCAGATAGGAGGAGTACGAAAAGCAGTTGTGTATAATGGCTGTGGTCTTTAATTATCCTGTTTTCCTTTCTAACACAGTGAGCAATGTATGTCCTGAATATCAGGCGGCTGGATGCCAGTAATGTTCTGTACCGCCTTCACTACCCTCTGCAGTGCTTTCTGTTCTTGACAGGTGCCGTGCTAGGATATGATGCAAGCAGTGAGGATGGACTCCACTGTGTACCAGTAGAAGTTAAAGAAAACAGGTAATAGAAAAATGGTGCCCTCAGATGTCTAAAGGAAGTGAAGCAGATGGTGATCTTTTTTCACAAGATCTGAAATGTGTTGTGCCCACTTTAATTCACCAGTGATGGCCGCTCCAAGAAATGTAAAACTAATCACCTTTTCAGATCATGCCCTCTAATAGGTGGTCTGCCTTGTTCTTCCTGAAGTCTCTGAATAACTCCTTGCTTTTGTTGACATTAAGGGCAAGATTGTGGTCTGGGCACCATGTAATTGAGTTAACAGGTAAACCTCTTCTCTGTAAGGTGTCTCATCATTATTGATGATAAGGCCTATGATGGTGGTGACATTATCATATTTAGTGATGGGGTTGGAGCTGCATCCAACCACACAGTCATAGGTGAACAAGGAGTACAGAAGGTTCAGCACAGTACCCTGTGGTATGCTTGTGTTGAGGGTCAGCATGGACCATCATCCCAGGATGCTTTACAAGTGCTGACGTTTAGTACAATTATCAGCCTGTGGAGTACAGATATGTTCTAGGTCACAGAGCAGGGTGGGTTCGAATTTCTCAGTCTTATACTTCAAAGTTCAAATCCTTATTCCTTACGCCAACGTTTCTCAATCTTTAAGTATTTGCGACCCGAATTTTCATAACAGTTTTAATCGCGCCCCCCTAACATTTTTTTGAAACCCTAATAAAATTTATTCCTATATTTTTTGCTGCCGATACACCACTACAAGTTTAAAATTTCCCTACGAATAGCGAAATTACACCACATATGGCAACATTCGCGCCCCCTTTTTTGTTAGGGGGGGCGCGCCCCACAGATTGAGAACCGCTGCCTTACACCATACTTTATGTAATTCGATATGTTACAACTGAATAGTGGAAAAACAATTTAGGTGCATTATTCACTTGTGATCATCCAATAACAACATTGCAATGAATTTAATTTACCACCTGCGTTTCTTTCATTTTTTACATTGGTCATTATTTTTCGAAGCAATGACTAGTCATTACATTTATCCAGGAAATCAATACTATTCTGAATCAAGAGACAGAAATCCAAATGGATTATTATACAAAGATCAAAAAGATTAAGTGAACTTTCATAAACAGGATTAATGAAAATTAAAACTCAAAAACTAGAAAATACTATAACCACAAATTGTTTATGTGAATTTAATATCTCTTTTATGGAATCTGAAGTTTTTCCATATTTACAGATCTAGCAAGCTAGTGTCAGGGTCTGAGCAGCAATTTGCATCTTTTCAGTTTCCAAGTGCTTACAATGCAGTCCTGACATTAGCCATACCTGTATATGTTCACCCATATCTGCCATTGTTTCATTCCTGGCAAGGACTGAACTAAGCTCTGGCATTACATTTATAATGGCTACCAGGGAGTGGTGGTTTGTTGCATGTTGATTAGACATGTGAATAGAAATTTCACTGTACTCTGTACATGTGAAAATCCTACTACAACTACTTATACTATTACTACTATAACTACTACTAATTGTTCACAAAAATCAAACAACTGCTAAGGCTAATTAAATCCCTTAATTCTTAAATTCAAAAGTCATTAAATCATTTGCTACTTTACAAAGTGAGTCATATGCACCTGTGTCGCCACAATGAAATAACACACCTTGAAGCCGGTGCAGCAGTGACAGTAAATCACATCAAAAATGAAGCAAGATAAAGAATATAAAAAAAATTAAAAAATAATAATTCCAAGAATAAAAGAGGAAAAATATTCATGAGACTCCAAAACTTAAACAGCTTCACATCCTGACAGATGCAGCCTGGCTTAGGTTTGTTTATAGAGCATTCATTCATTCTCCGTATTTCCATAGGGTTGAAGAAGCTTGTGAGAAGCACCTCTGTTGTGTTATTGTTATGATCTGCCAGGCTCTTAAAACCCAGATTGAGGCAAGCATCTAAAATCTAGCTTCAGGCTCCAGATGAGGCCTGTGACTCAAAATAAGCTTTCCCCCTAAGCTCAAGAAACAGGATTACAACATGCACAGGACCAAGAGAAAAAACAGGGAAGGCTGTTATATTCAAAAATCTGAATAGGAAATAGGGTAACAGCTAAACCACTAACCTAATGACTAAAACAAAGTTACTGCTAATTTATATTTTGTGTAAAGAATTATTTGTCAAAATATTAATAACAAGAACAAAAATTAACAGATAAATAAAAGGTATGCTTGAAAGGCAAACCAAAACAACAAGTCCAAGAATCAAATACCAAACAAAAAGTCAGATCTCTAGGAAAATAAGAAAAAAGTCACAGTAATGCAGCCACTATTATCACTGACGTTGCTCTCTATTGGTCTAGAACAGGGGTCCCCAACTCCAGCCCTGGAGGGCCCAAGTGGCTGCAGGTTTTCATTTTAACCCTTTTTTTTTAATTAGTGACTTGTTTTTGCTGCTACTTAATTTCTTTAGAATTAATTTTAATTGAATTGATCTTGAAGACTCAGACCCCTTAATTGTTTCTTTTTCCTTAATTAGCCCCCAAACAATAGTGAGGTACAAAATGAGCCAAATCGTGACCAGCAAAACATGACCAACATTATTGATCATACAATATCTGACAATAAAGAAAGGTGAAGGTCTCAGGAATGTTGATCTGCTCTGGTCCCCAAAACATTGTAACAGCGATCTTAGAAAAGAGAAAATCAACAATTTCAGAAATGTCTGTTATTGCACAATGAGAACAGCAACAAGCCATGGAATTAAAGAATGGGTTTAATTAACAATAAGACAAGGCACCTAATTAGGCAACTGGATGGAGTGAAATTGGTTGGAGTTTGAGGCCCTGACTTAGTTGGTCTTCTGTTGGCTCACTCACTTCACATTTCATTTCTGTTTGTGTGCCATTTAAGGAAATAAATGAAGAAATTCAGGCGAACAAATCTTAAAAAACAAGTCAATTAAAATTAATTCAAAAGAAGCTAATTAGCAGCAAAAACAGGTCATCAATTAAGAAAAGGGTTAGAATGAAAACCTGCATCCACTGGTGCCCTCCAGGACTGGAGTTGAGGACCCCTGGTCTAGAAGGTGACATGGCTGCTGAGCTTGAAGCAAAGTGTAGAGGCTGATTACATGATAGGAAGAAGAATGACAACTGCAGCATCTGCTGCAAATGGGGCTGGAAACTCGGTATTGTATTTGTCATGCATTTGCCTCAGAGGACTCCCTCACAGGTATGTAAGAGGGCGAGAAGGGGCACAGCCACTAACACTGTTTTCTTTTTCTTCTCCAACAGTGCCGAGAAGTTTTCTGGTGAATTCAGTTAGCTCTGCCCCTTCAGGACCCCCCAACATAAAACCTGAGTAAACCTCAGGACAGAGATCTGCTAAAGCCAGACCACTAAAATCTAATTTGATGCCCTGTTGTATGGATAAGTGCCATCACACACTATTTACATTTTTTCTTTATTTCTTCCTTATCCTGGGATGAATAAAACGAACAACCCTGTTGGTGTCCCAAAAATTTCTTGGCTGGCCAGACTGTCATTCTGTCACCTGGCCACATAATGTTGCATAATACGTATTACTATTACTATACTGTGTTCATAAAAGTTACTTATAAACACTTTGAAATCATATCAGTTTTTTTTATTGTCCAGTGCTTTCTGATTACCCAGTATGAGAAAACAACCACATATGATATACTGTTCAACTTGTCTTGATATCTAGTTATGCAGACATCAACCTTTTTGGGGCTTCACCCTATCTTTGGCCCTCTAGACTAAAAAAAACTAATTTTTAGAACATTTTTGTACCATATTTTGTGCAGAAAATTACACCCTTATGATAAAGAGTAAACCAATAAGCAAAAATTATTAGAAGGACTTGAAGTTGAGTGTGCCACATAAACCGACCCAAAGGGTTCACCCTCTAATGGGATTTGAGGGGTCAATGTTTCTCCTTTTCACAAAACACAGAAAAAACTGAGGACTGGTAATATAAGCATCTAGTGTTGCTTTATACTAGTTAGAGGTTGCTAATCTTGAATATTATATGATATTTTTGATATTTGATTCTTTACCGGTGGTCCTAATCACTCCCATAAGGTTAAAAAAGAGAAATTTCAAATGTAAGCAAGTGGGGTATTTATTATCTGAGACTATTTCAAGGTTTAATGATTGTAAATGTGAAGTTATCTTTGATTTTTGCTTCTTCACTAGGGATCTAGTCCTCTGTGGACCTCTATCAGAGGGTGAAAAATGACAAATTTGTACTACAATTGAGAGTATTTAGACTTTAAACATTAAAAATCTAGTCCACATTTTAATATTTCAAATATCTGACACAGCTCTTTTTGTTTATTATGTTCTTTTACCTCATGAAACAAATTGTTATATTTTTTGGGAATACTAATTCAGACTTTTTCTATATGACATAATAATATTTCATAAGCAGGTTATTTATAAGAGTTAAAAACTTACAAAACATGTAGAGCACAGTTACAGACTGAATATTGGTTGATCTTCACTGCTTCCTAAACGTTTCTAACTAATACTTGTGAAATATCAGTGTAACCAACGTCATTCTTCTTCTGTGAATATCAGCCCCTAAACGTGACAATTAGGAAATCTCACATTTTACAATAATTCTCTTGCAGGAATGGATATTTTTCAAGTAATAATATTCCTTAACTGTTTTAAGATGTTGAAATAGTAACACGCATATAACCAGGCCAAACAATATGCAAAAAGACCCTCATCCATTTTTTCATTTTCTGATCTCATATTTTCTTTCCATTATGAGGTCACATGAAGTGAGCTCCAGTCCTGGCCATATCAGCCCTTTGTGGGACACACACATATACACTCACTCAATTTCCTGTAAACTCATTTATTAATATAACCAGATTGTCTCTCGAGGATGTGGAAAAGTACTTGGAGAAGACCCACATGGACAAGAGGAGAACATGGAAGTTCTACACAGACAGTGATCAGGTTTAGGATTGAATTTGGGTCTCCAGAGCTGTGAGGCAGCAATATGTGCTGTAGTGCTGTCCTACTGTCCTGACTGAAAAGCTTTCATATACCAATCATAATGGAAAAGTTGAATAGAGTAAGTTTTCATGTTTTGACCAGGTAAGGGTAATCAATCTAGAAATAAGTTGACTTTGCATAATTAAAAATGTCTCACTTGTCACATATTTTGTTCAGTAAATGGAACAATTCACATTTTTGTTTCTTTCAAAATCACAGTTCCTTTTATAAGCAAATCACCAGCAAAGAGGATATCTGGTAAGAAATCAGTGAAATGCAAGTGGTGGAACAATGTCTGCCTTTGGAAAGTAACAACTTGGAAGGTGCTCAAAAATTATCCTTAAGTTCCACTTTATGCACATGAGCAGGAGTTAAGTTGGAAGAGATCCTCCCGGGCTCCCTCAGTTATCATGGTCTGTTTCTTTTTCCGAGACATTCTTGGCAATACTGTCAATGAAATAATTTTTCATGCTGCCAGCTTTATCTTTTCTAATGATAAAGTTAGGCTTTGTAGAACTGGGCATGAAAGTGAGAGATGGCTTGTCATCATGGTCAGACCAGATAAGATCAGCAAATATAAGAGGAAATAACCGACTGCAATTGTTTCATGACTCTTGAAATAGAAACGTAGCTAAAGAGCATATCATGTGCTGTAGCCAAATGTTGCTGTTGCAGCACAATAAAGTAAATTTTTCTACTGTAAATTTCTGCCATTAGACTTATTACTATGTATTATTGTTTCTAGAGTTAAAATATACACATTTTATGTAGGTATGATCATACAAACAATTTTCAATTGAAGTTGTTCTTCAGAACTGGAGACAGTTCCAGATACTGCCCTTTGGATTCATTTTCATGTGGCCCACATGAAATAGGAAGATGAACTTTCAACCATTGCTTAGGACCCAAAGCAGTTTCATTCCATTGCGTATGACTTTGTGTTTCAATGTAGTGCAGTTTTATTGATTGTCCGGGATATAGCTTCAGTCACAAGGTTGAAGGTTTAATTATTGTCCAGCATTAGATAAAAATTTTGGCCACATCAGCATTAAATATACCACGTACTGTGGGGCACATTTAATCTGACCCAGAAATGAATGGAGTTGTGGTTATTGCTCCATGCACGATATGAGTCCAGATGTTGTAATTACAAAGAACAGGGTGTTCATTAATTCAAGTCTTCCATGTATATAGCTACACCCTGATTAATGTGCAGTAGTTCATGGTCTCAAGGATCTAGCCTGTCCCAGCAGCACTGGGTGCAAATCAAGAATTGGCTCTAGACAAGGTGTCAGTCCACTGCAGGGCACAATGACACACATACTCAGTTAAACTGAACAGAATGGGTTGAGATATGAGAGACAGACCTACAATATGTGAGAACCTACAAACTCCAGGATCAGTGCCTGAGCCAGGATTCAGACCTACAAGTCTAGAGCTGAAAGCCAGACTCACCTTTAAAATGCTCTCTTCCATGACAAATTCAAGGCCTATCCATTCTTATTCTGGAGCCATCTTTTCTATTTCAGCATTGCAGAGGGGCAGCAGGATTGGGAATAAGTCAGGAATTAACCCTAGACAGGACACCAGTCTATTGCAAGATCTGCTCACTCACTCACTCTGACAGATCTGCCAATTATCTTTAACCACATGTCATAAAGAGGTGAAGGAACCAGAGTAAAGAGCTATTTGAATACAGGAACAACACATAAACTCCTCAGAGACTGTCTGAGTTAGAAATTCATCTTTATTCTTCAGAGCTGTAAGGCAGCGGAGCTAAAAATTGAGTTAAAATAGCTCCCTGATTTCAAAGTTTTTCAAAAATGAATACTACAGGGTGATATCTAGACATACTGTAGAAGTCTAATACTCCATCATTTAAACATTACTAAATGTTGAACTACTTTCAGACAAAACCATGACAGTGTACTTAATGAAAAAGACCTATGAAAATGTAAAAATAAAAAGTAACTAATCAGTCACTCTTTCTGTTTACAGTCATACATATAATTGTGCAAAAGAGTTTAGTTCATCCATCCATCCATTGTCCACTAATTATCCGAAGTCGGGTCGCAGGGGCAGTATCCTAAGCAGGGAAGCCCAGACCTTCCTCTCCCCGGCCACCTCCTCCAGCTCCTCTGGAAGGACCCCGAGGCATTCCCTGGCCACCCGGGAGATTTAATCCCTCCAGCGTGTCCTGGGTCTGCACTGTGGCCTTCTCCCAGTGGGACATTGTGGCATAGTGGGTCCCCAGCTCCCATCAAAGGCCATTTTAAATTAAATAATCACCCCGCTCGCAACTTAGCGAGGGGGGTCGTGGTGGTTGTGTGGCTGAAGCAGTTCTCAGGGCGATTCGTGGTGTGGGCGTTTCTCACCTAAGTGCACAGGTGAGAGACCGCCCGCATCCGTGATTGTTCCTGGGGTTGCTAATTTGCTACAGCTGCCATGCCCTCTTAATACAATAGAAGCGCAAGTCGACTAGGGAAGGAAAATGAAAGAGGGAATGAGAAAGAAAGACAGAGGTTGCTGGAGAGCACGAAGCAGGGTGGTGAGAGTGCTGGTGTGGGCAAGCAAGCAAGAGAGAGAGAGAAAGAGAGCGAGTGAACGAGCGAGCAAGTGCAGGCTCACAGGTAGGCAGCTGGAAGGTGAGCCTCAAGAAGGGTGTTTGGCCAACACTCGGTGGCGGAAGGAAGCAGTCGCTCCCGCTGAGCATTGTAGGAAGGAACGAGAGTGACTGGCAGAAGGATGACTGGCCGCGTAAGGCCGTGAAGGCAGTGGGAGTCGGGAGGCTTGGTGGGTGAAGTCCTTGATGTGAGCATCCTGGTCGTCAAGGAAATCAAGTCTTGGGCTGGGATGAGTGTGCGACCGAAGCCAGGAATCGGGAGGCCTCCAGACCGGTTGAGCGGAGTGAAGGTCAGCTGCTGAGAGAGCGACTCGCCTGCTGCAGGGCCCAGATGGGAGAAGCAGGAGAGACGCTAAGGTACAAGAAGCACCGGGCTCTGAAAATGTTTTAAAGGACTGCTTCCAGTGTTGTTTTAACCTTGTTTTTAAAGATTGTTTTTCTATTTATTGTTTTTACTTTCACGTTTTGTTTTAATGGATTATTTATTTAAGAATGACTGTTTTTGGAGGGCACTGCACTTTATGGGCACTTTGTTTTTGTTCTGTTGTTTTAATAAAAGCACTTGACACTTTTGCACCATCCCTTTGCTATGTTGTTGCCTCACTGCTTAGCTCATCTGTAACATTACCGATGGTGTTGGGTTTAATGGCTCCCGGACAGAAGATGGGAGCATGCACAAACTCGCAACTTCACAGACATGCTTGGAACACCCCCCTAGGTAGGCGTCCAGGGGGCATCCTGACCAGATGCCTGAACCACCTTAACTGACTCCTCTCAATGCGGAGGAGCAGCAACTCTAATCCGAGTCTCTCCCGGATAACTGAACTCCTCACCCTATCTCTAAGGGAAAGTCCAGCCACCCCGCGGAGAAAACTCATTTCAGCCGCTTGTATCCACGATCTTGCTCTTTCGGTCAGTACCCAAAACTCATGGCCATAGGTGAGGATAGGAACGTAGATTGACTGGCAAATCATCAGCCTCGCCTTTTGGCTCAGCTCAGCTCTCTCTTCACCACGACGGACCGTTGCAGAACCCACATTACTGCGGATGCGAATCCGTCTGTCAACCTCCCGCTCCATTCTTCCCTCACTCGTGAACAAGACCCCAAGATACTTGAACTCCTCCACTTAAGGCAGTAATGTGTTCCCAACCCAGAGAGAGCATTCCACCCTTTTCCAGCAGAGAACCATGGCCTCGGATTTAGAGGTGCTGACTCTCATCCCCACCACTTCACACTCGGCTGCAAACCACTCCAGTGAGAGCTGGAGGTCACTGAAGCCAACAGAACCACGTCATCCGCAAATAGCAGAGACGAGATTCTGAGGTCACCGAACCATACCCCATCCACTCCTTGGCTGTGCCTCGAAATTTTGTCCATAAAACTTATGAACAGAATCGGTGACAAAGGGGAGCCCTGGCGGAGTCCAACCTCAACAGGAAACGAGTTTGACTTATTACCAGCAATGCGGACGAAGCTCCTGCACCTTCTGTACAGGGACTGAATGGCTTGTAACAACGAGCCTCATACCCCGTACTCTTGGAGCACACCCCACAGGATGCTTTGAAGGGACACAGTCGAATGCCTTCTCCAAATTCACAAAGCACATGTGGACTGGTTGGGCAAACTCCCATGCCCCCTCCAGGATTCTGGCCAGGGTGTACAGCTGGTCCAGTGTTCCACGGCCGGGATACAATCTGCATTGTTCCTTTTGAATCTGAGATTCAACTATCGACCGAACTCTCTTCTCCAGCACCCCTGAATAGACCTTACCGGGGAGACTGAGGAGTGTGATCCCCCTATAGTTGGAGCACATCCTCCAGTCACCCTTCTTAAAAAGGGGGACCATCACCCCGGTTTGCCAGTCCCGAGGCACTGCCCCCGATGTCTATGCAATGCTGCAGAGACATGACAGCCCCACAACATCCAGAGCCTTGAGGAACCCAGGGTGGGCCTCATCCACCCCAGGAGCCCCGCCACCTTGGAGCTTTTTAAATACCTCGATGACCTCGGCTCCTGATATGGATGGGCCCCCCCCTGGAGTCCTCCAGCTCTGCTTCCTCTAAGGAAGACATGCTGGTGGGATTGAGAAGACCCTTGAAGTATTCCTTCCACCAGTCAATAACATCTACAGTTTAGCTCTACATTATAAAATAAGATTGCAGAGTTGTGCTTATGTATAATTTAAGACCAGATGAGTTAAGGTATGTACACAGAGTTGACAGTGAGTCTGTCTGACATATCTAGTTCAGTCTCACCATGGAGAAAAACCATGCAGAACACCTATATGGCATGTGTCCATTAGGGTAGCTTCATTGGGAAGTATCATATTCCAGTCACTCTGGACACTTATGAAGCTCAGCATATGTGTCAGTCAAAGCCAATTATATTTCTTTGAGTGTGCCATTAATGTCCTGCTTCAATAAAAGAGCTCTGAAGTGAGCGGATCTCTTAGTATAAAGGAGACAATGGAATTGCTAGTAACTGAGCCCAGTATCAGATTATCAAGTGATTTCACCTCCATGAATTTTAGTGTATTGGGGAATATGCAGATACAAGATTAAAGGCCAGCAGGCCACGGTCAGACGATTTCTGCTTGCTTTTCCACAAGGACTGTATGGCTCACAGGTTTGTTTTTTGTTGACTTCAATCAGCTTCATGGTTTGTTTTTTTCACACTGGTTGGCAGTGGGTCTTAACTTAGTTCATGCAACCTTATTTCTTTTTAATATTACACTATGTATATAACACATACAGTAGACATAATAATAGATAGGCACTAAATATAATAGAAAGGCAAAAAGATAGAAAATAATTCTCTAAACAGAGTTACTTGCTGGATTCTGAAACAAAATTTCTCAGTAGAGAGGTGTTACTTAACATGGCATAAGTAAAAAGGATTTGTGTAATTTTAATATAAGAGCTATTTAAAAGGAAAAAAATTTATGTAATTTGGTCTACTTTGATTTTACAGCAGAAGATGATGAAAAAAGTAGAACACAGTTAATTGTCAGTCTTTACTTATACAACATGCTCTCTCCACTTTATTCCTGTGGAAATAAAGTGGAAAAGAAAGCAATACAAGACAACTTTTACAGGAGGACTTGCTGCAGTATCTGAGCTGACAAACGTTTGTCTTTTTTTACTATTTTAAGGAATTCTGAAACTGAATATTTATTTGGTCCATAGTCCTAATATTAAATATACAGTAAACATACACATACAGAAAGGCAGTGTATAACATACAGTTAATGAAAGGCATAATATAAGATAGATAGATAAATAGAGACCCTACATATTAACACAATGATAGACAGACATAATAAAAGGCGCTATACATGATAGATAGATAGATAGATAGATAGATAGATAGATAGATAGATAGATAGATAGATAGATAGATAGATAGATACCCAACACATTGATAGAGAGACAGATAATAAAAGGCGCTATACAATATAGATACATTGACAGATACACACCAGCAAAGGCTGAAAGTAAGATGTTTGCTAATTTTCCATAATTATTTACTCTTTCCTGCATGTACTTGCCTAAAGTTTGGGTTTCTTTTCATGCTGATGCAGCTTCCATCCCTGTTTGATTAAAATGAA
Organism: Erpetoichthys calabaricus; assembly: GCF_900747795.2. NCBI lineage: Eukaryota > Metazoa > Chordata > Cladistia > Polypteriformes > Polypteridae > Erpetoichthys > Erpetoichthys calabaricus. Next base: position 136,658,809 of record NC_041395.2, on the reverse strand, counting down.
TCATCCAGGAGCTTCTGAATGAAGTTTGCACAGCTGCACCTTACACGTCTTCACATAAAAAAAAGAACATAGACCAGCCAATGGAATTAATGCATCATCAAAACTCTCATGTCAGAAAGGAAATGGTGCATCACAGCCTTTGTCAGAAAGAACTATTAGAGTGGAAAATTAAGTAAACGGAAAAGAGCTTCAAAATGGGTCACCCAATGGAATGAGGGCATCCGTTAAGTACAGATAAGATCCACATTGCAGCTACAGGCTCTGACTGTAGGTGGTCAATTAGGGACACATTCCACAGAGCCTGCTGTTTTAATTAACAAAGACAACAAGACCCCATCTGATTTGTCAATATTTACTCCAGCACAGCTCTTAGATAGACAGGCAGCACCTTTGTCAGGGGCAAGAGGAACAAATGTTTCTGGTCTTTGTGACTAGGAATATCAGGTGACACACGTCTCAGTTGCAGCTGAGGTGACAATGATTAGGTTCAACTGTTTGAATCATTCAACCCTGGGTGAACTCTGGGTGACTGCTTGTAGGCCTCAGGGTGGCAGGGTGGTGGGGGAGTCAATATAATATAGTGGAAATCACATGAAATATATGAGAAAAAAAAGTGCTGACATCCTTTGTATTCTTTAAAAATAAGTCATTCTGACTTGTGAGGCACAGTAGATTATTTTCATCTACTTATTGTGTGCTGGAAAATAGCAAAGTCAGCGCGACCGAGGAATAACAAAAAATTGTGAGCCACCCTTAGCTTAATGACAAGCTAGAGGAAAGTCTGGAAGGATGGACAAAGGGAAATAATGGACAAGGTCTTACTTCACTGTTGTGTGCCTGATTAGATGGGAACGAGTATTGTTGCATAGTTTTTCATTCACAAAGGCATATAAATACAATTTAAGAAAACAGGGCTACATAAGGTGGCATTATGGTGCGCTGATAAGTGTTGCTCTCTCACAGCTTTTGGAGACTGTATTCAATGCCCATTTCAGTCACCATGTATCTAACGTTTCTACTTTCTCCTCATGTCTTTTTGGACTTTCTTCCATGTATTAGTTTTTCCTCCCAACATACCAAAGGCTGACCTGGTATTAGGCTATTTAGCCTCACTACATTGGCCCCTTTATGAGTGATTGTGGATGCATGCATGAGAGTTTCCTAAAGTGGACTGGTACCCCAGAAAGGAGGCAAAGGTTTGGAGAGAGTCTGGAGATGGAAGACGATAACAGCAGTGTTTCATTAGAGTACTTTGTAGTGGACAAGTGGGCAGGGGAACAGACTTGATTAGGAAGGCCTAGATAGGCTGCTGGATTTATTTAACATTAGTTTAACTTGGAATTTGTATTCTCCCTTTGATCATTCTACCCCTGTATTTATTATTTGTAGAATTAATGCACCTTTTTATGACTTTGGCCCTACTGGCATTTTTCTAGGTAGATGGGGATAATGAGAGTGTCCCATACCTGTTAGAACATGCAGATTGCCCCTGGTAATGCCCATACCTGGAAGCATGATTCATACAATATCTCTGCGATGTTTGAAAACAGAATTAAAAACACAGATTTAAATCAGTGCTTTAACATTGTGCCACATTAACATTAGTTTAGTCTGGTGTTTTAAATTGCATTTAATGCTTTCCTACCTTATATATTTTTGCTCTTGTTTAGATTTCTGTGCCTGTCTTGTGTTTTGACCTATTTTGGGTAGCTGATAAAATGTATTCACCTTAATATCTTCTCTTACCAGGCTTTTCTGCTAGCTCAAGAATCACCACATCTCTGACCTTGATTTTAAAAGTCACACTGAGGGCAGAACTTCTCTTCAAGAGGCCTTACTTTACTACAGGTAAGTCCTGACACCCATTCAGTACCTGTGGCTTCACCAGTGCTATCTGCTGGGGGATTCAGGTACATTTTCACCAACCTGCTTGTTAAGAGTGGAGCGAACCATGTTTAATGTTTTTAATGTAATTAATTAATTGCATTAATTAATAATGTTAAGAATTGGCCTCTTCCTTGCTACCATACATTTTTGAATGAAGTCTGAAATTAAACCAACGCAAACCCATCTCAACTGCCTCTCAGACAAGCTACGAACTTGAGAAATGTCATACGCTGGGCATAAGAGATCCGATGCCTGCCTATGTCTGAGAATATAACAGACTCTGTGGAATGTAAAGTGGGATATATTAAACATTTCCGTATTCACCTGGCAGCACTGAGATCACTGCAGCCTAAAGAGTTCTGTTACAATCAATTGGAATAGCTGCTCATCCGAAAATGAAAAGGATGAATGGGTAGATATCTGGAGAAAGGATAAAAGTTACAAGCTCATCTGGAGATGGAAGATGTGAAGATATGGGAGGACGATAAAAGTAAGGTGGAAAGGATTCAGGCCTGGCCTGACATCATATAATGAGAAATGTTCTGTTGCTTTCATGTAAGCTATTTGAAGAAAAGGCAGGAGGGGAACTGAAGATTTTTGTGAATGCACAATGGTCAAAAAGGGAGCACAGTACAATTAAAAGTAAAAAGTATAATCAAGACGTTGAAATGAGGACTGAATTCATCAATATGTTACAGAAACGATTCATTCTGTACCAAGATCTTGATGAATCACTCTGAATGCAGTAACTTCAAACAATCCAGGAATGTTCCATTTGTGGACACTACAAGCTGGACCTGCTGTTTCTCTATCTATCTATCTATCTATCTATCTATCTATCTATCTATCTATCTATCTATCTATCTATCTATCTATCTATCTATCTATCTATCTATCTATCTATCTATCTACACAAACAAAACCTGCTGTCTTAAGAACCCAAGTACTTGGATAACACAACTGCCCACATCTTTTATACCTACATGATGACATCAGGAGACATGACTCCCTGTTACCCCTGTTGCTAACAACAATATTCCCGTTGCCTATTGTGGAAAGAAAAATTGAAGCCATTTTAAAAAGAAGAGGCCATAAGAACTTTGGGCTGCTAGGTAACAGCACAAAGAAAGAAGGTCCATGTTGCCTGTTTAAGAGAACAGAGAGCAGGAGAGCTATCTTAGAGGCATATAAATAGCTCTTTTATGGTTGTTGAGGGTTGATGAATGCAGGGATGCCAGGAGCCACTAGAGCTAGTGAAGCTCTGGCCTGGTGCTCATGTTACCAAGGTGGATCATACCTGACTCTATGGCTTAGCTTGGAAGTGCTGCTATGATGAGGTTTAGAGATGCTTTCTGAATTCTGAAAGACTGAATTAAGAATATGAGCAGGGTTAGAACAAGGGAACACTACACTGCAAAAAATCAGTGTGAAAAAATAAGAAAAAATAAATAAAAAACAAGAAAAAGGTATTAGAATCAAGCAAAATTATCTGCCAATATAGTGAGAAAGTTTAACTTGTTAACTTGTTAAATTTTCTAAAAATGAGATTATATATCTTACACATACAAATCTACTCAAGTCAGTTATTCTTAAAATAAAAAAAACAAGATCTATTATTTCTTTTCAAGATTGTCTGGCTTGTTAAGATTTCATTTTTTGCAGTGTATATTATGATTTAAGTGCATGAAATGTCACAGATTTAATTTCTGTACTCTTTTTTTTGCAGTTCATAACTGCCTGTACATATGTTTCAGAGTGTCACACTCACAGAGATCAAGGCACAGGATGTCTCATCTCAATAGATTCTTTTTGTTTACTGTACACTAAAATGTACAGTATGTTTTTGCACTAAAAGCAGTGGTAATAAGGAGTTTTGTGTACAGTGTTCATTATATTCCTCTCTGTGAAGTTCTGGATTGACTGTTCTCAATGAAACTTCCTCCCTGTGTGCTGTATTGTGATTTGCAGTCAATTGAGCTAGATTTGCTCCATTTTCTTTATCTTGAAGTGGTGCATGGACACTTGAGGAGTTTATGCTTTTAGATAAAGCTGATGTATTCTTTTCCTTTGACTTCCATACTAAGGTTGCCTTAGCTACTCTTTGTGGTGAAGCCATGTTGAGCAGTCTTTGTCGATGTAGCAACTGTTAAATGTGTCCCTTGTTTGCTCAAGTGTTCCCTTCATTTTATCGGTTGCCTGTTAGATGAGCGATTGACTGAAGTGAGGCTGTTATACTCACAGTCCGCATCACAGAAATGCATAATTAAAACTGTTGTCCAAATCAGGTCAGAGTATGGGTAGACACCTTACAGACTTGAGATGTGCTCAGCAGTCCTCATTGTCTGCACTCATTGCAGTCTCCTTTTTTTATGTAAATGAGAGAGCCTGCACTCCAACAGGTTTGTGAGAAAACCCGTTTGCTGCCAAATGTGACGACTTCAAACAAAAAGGAGAGCTGAGAGCTAACTGATCTGAAATGATAAGAATGTGAGTTGCAGAGAAATAGGCAAGATGAGAGAGCAGAGCTGTATTCTTCACCTCTAAGAGATTTTATCACCTTCTCAGGGAAGAGGAGCTGCAGTCTGCAGAAAAGTCAGCAGGCAGCACATTTGGGGCTCGTACCTTTCACTTTGCAAAGTGGTTTGCTTCAGTCATAGATGTGAATAAGATTTGAAGGGTTAAGAATTCAAATAAGCAGGATATAAACATTTTAGAGATGAAAGTGCACAAAGTGACTACTTATCTTTAAAATCAGTACAATTTATCATCCACATGTCAACAGAACCCACTTTGTCTGCACAGACATGGAACAAATGGAATGAAATGAATAATAACCATGGGGGGTTGGGTGGGCCTAATTGCTTCAGACACACTATAACTTCTGTGTTTTAAAAACTGGAAACCAGGTTTCATCAAGTCTCTCTGTCAATACTAGTCTAAAGGAGATGCCAAGTCACCCTTTCAGACTGCATTAAAAAAGAAGAGAATTGCTTAACGTGGATCTGAATAAGAGGATGATGTCAGATGGTAACCTTTACAATTAGCATTCCATTGGTGGCACACTCTTCCAGACTGCACTCAAGTATTCTTTGTTTGGAAAGGATGATGGTCTGAATAACATACAGGAGCTTCACTAGCCTGCCCTCTTTACTAGCATAACTCTTTTTAATGTAGAAGGCCCCAAAGACATCAACTGTTCAATTGCAGACATTAGAACATTAGAAAACTGTCTAAGGGAACAAGCCATTTAACTCAACAAAGCTTGCAAAAAGCCTGTCCACTTAATTCCTCCAAAATACGGTTGAGTTGAATTTTAAAGTTCCCTTAGGTCCTCCTCTTTACTTCAATACTTGGCAACTTATTCCATGTCGTGTCTATGGTTTTCTGTATGAAGAAAAACGTCCTAATATTTATGTGATATTTACCCTTAACAAGTCCCCATCTGTGCCGAAATGTTCTTGTTGAAGAACAGCATAGATCCACGTTCCTGAGTTCAAAAACTTCTGCCATGTCACCTCAATCTCCATTTGCTTAAAATGAAAAGCCTCAGCTCCATCAATCTCAAATCATAGCTCATACTGTACTTGTCAGTGTCAGAACCTAGCTGCTCTTCTCTGGATTTCTTCTAGCACTGCTATGCCTTCATTGCAGCATGGAGATCAAAACTGTATGCAATAGTCCAGGTGAGGTCGCACTAGTGAGTTTAATAACAAGTATAATAATGTCCCTCAACTCTACTGATTGTGTCATAACATCCTATTAGCCTTCTTGACCTCTTCTGTACATTGTCTGGATGTAGATAGTGACTACTGCTAACTGGGTTGTTCTCACAAGGGGTACTTTCAAGTTTCAGACCTCCACATATATCCACAATTTGTGCTCTCTTACTTAAACAAATGATTTAACACATTATGTAACACGTTTGAACAAGACCCATGAAACAGTGGTGTGCACAGCACTGAGACTCTTCAATTGGAATAATTAACATAACATAACATTCTCAAATTTCCTTAATCCAGTTCAGAGTCACAATAATGTTGGGTAAAAAGAAGGAACTGATCCTGGATAGATCACCAGCTCACTGCCATGCCCATGCACATTCTCACACTCACTCAAGTGCCCCAAACCTGGAAATGACTCCAGAGCTTGGTTTGGTAGAGAGGCCCCTAAAGGTGATCGAAAGGTCACCCATACTTGAGAAACAATGACTCAAGAAGTGAAACGAGAGGTGGGGTGAGGGTTTACAAGTGGGAGGTAGTACTAGGGTGTTGTACCGTGTTAGCCATTATGAATGTAGAGAAAAGCCAAGCAAAATGACACCTTTTATTGGCTAACTAAAAAGATTACAATATGCAAGCTTTCAAGGCAGCTCAGGCCCCTTCTTCAGGCAAGATGTCTAGTGGGAGGTAGAATGTCTAGGGCTGATAAGATAAAATAGGGATCAGGTGACAGTTGTGTGCTTTTCAATACATGGGGTATGTGGTGAAGCCTCCTTCAAACATTCTTGAGTAGGAGCCTCATGCAGCAACGTAACAGTCAGGGAGTCTAGTGGCTTCTTGCCAGCCCTCCATGGTGTCTTTCTTTGTCTCTCTCACTCCTTTATATACAGTGTACAGATGCCAGAGCCTTACCCAGTAGCATGGAGTGCAAGGATTGAAGCAGTCCTGTGTTACACACCAGTACATCTCAGGATCCGCATATCCACACTCACACTCACATGGGGCAAATTTAGTATTGCCAATTACTCTAACATGTCTGTCTGTTTAGATTGTAGGCAGAAAATCACAGAGACACAGGGATGAACAGACAGGATTTGAACCATCAACACCAAAATGTTTAGTTAGGCCTTGACTGAGTCAGTGCATTTAAAACCCAGCCAAGCTGACCATGCTAAAAGTTTGCTGTATTGGCCTTAGATAAATGGCTACATTATGTAAGCAATATGGCCTTATTCAGTCACTCATGCTTATATTTCCTATATTTGACTTCCAACTGCATATGTCCATACTGCCTGACCTGGGCAATGTAAACTGATCATTCAGATCCATTATGCATGTGAGAACCTTTATTGCATCTATGATCTCCGTTTAGTGAACACCATGTCAACAAGTTACACATAAGCAACTATTTTCATGTATTTCTTTCCATTTGGAATACTGGCAGGTCCAATGATTTGCTCAGGGTCATATAATGAGTAAGGAGTAGGGATTGAACTAACAGGTTTTTGGCCTAATGTCTTAGTACTAGGCCACACTACCTAGTAAAATGATTTGGATAGTGTTCACAATAATAATAGACGTTGTGTGAAGCGAAGATTGATTAATGCTTAACAGGGGATATGCAAGATGTTTATTGATTATGCATTTCCTGACTAATTTAATTCACCTGAGATGAATTTGCAATTATTTTAAAGCTGTACTGCACATATTAAATGTTTGGTATGCTGGTCTCCTTAAAATGTTCTACAAAACTATCCTATGTTCCACAATAAGACAGTCAGTCAGTCAGTCAGTCAGTCATTTTCCAACCCGCTATATCCTAACACAGGGTCACGGGGGTCTGCTGGAGCCAATCCCAGCCAACACAGGGCGCAAGGCAGGAAGGACACTAGTTAATTGTCCAAGTCCATATTTTTGTAATAAAAATCTCAGCTTGTTCATATTACAGCTGTTATGAAAGCAACAAAAGGTTTGTTCTTGAAAAACACAGAAATGGCTAGGAAATGTGATGTCACAGAAATAAATGCATGAAGATGATTTTTTTTTTCATAGGCTGGCAGCTTCTCATCTGTATCTCACCATGCCAACCCTCTTTCTGGCCACTTCCCGCGCACTATTAACAAAAGACGCAAACACATGACAGTCATTTTCATGCCAATGTCATTTACTTGCTTGGCTCCGCCACACACACACACACACACACACACCCACGCACACACATGCACACACACACACACAGTCAGTGTATTCTGACACTAAAACCACACTTTTGCAACAATCTTCCATTTATAAGACTTAACATATAGCTTGGTATGTTTGCTGTTACCCACAAAAAGAAAGCCATCTCTATCCTACAGCATGTCACAGTGGTGCCAGTTTGCAGGATGATCTCCATCAATTGTACAAGGCAGTCCAAGATGAAGAATTAGGTGGAAAAAATGGTAAAACTCGGTGGGAGACAGGACGTATGGGTCAGAATTCAGTGCAAAGGTTTGGATAACAGTGCAAAAGATTAGGATTGGGTAATGGTATGGCGGTGGTTATCCAAAAGGGATAGATTGTATAAGCATGGGCTCACAAGGATGGAAACGTGCCCCCGTCAAGGGTGGGTGTAGGGTTTATGGAAAGACATTTGGAAGTCCTTTCAGGTAGTCTTTGAATTGGTACATTGGTCCTATGATTTAGTGCTAAGGGGCAAGGGGACAGGGAGGCTTAATAAAAGACTGGCATTTTTAGTGTGGTTTTTGATAGGCCGGGTTAAACTGGGAATCGGTAAGTGAGAGGGAATTGGATTACACACAATGAATTTATAAGGGCAGCAAGTGTTAAATTGTGGATGAGGAAGGAGATGAGAGGAAGGGTTCGAAGAGACTTTTAAAGGTGGGGCTTTGCTACTGCCAAAGAAAGGTGGAAGGGACTGACAGATTGATGTGCTCTTGAGGGTTGGGAGGGCAAGGAAAATGTGATGTTGATATGTTGGAAACAGTTTTCCTGCTGTGGTGAAATTTGTTGTTTTTAATAGATAGATAGATAGATAGATAGATAGATAGATAGATAGATAGATAGATAGATAGATAGATAGATAGATAGATAGATAGATAGATAGATAGAACTTTATTTGTCACCAGTGGGAAATTTGGCTTTTTTACAGAAGCTCTTTAAATAAATATATACATAAATAAACACTGAGAAATACAGAATTTCTGTAATAGGCTGATGCTTGCACTGCCCCCAGAAGTATATTTGGAGTATGTACAGGTTTGAATTTTAAAATAAAAAAATGTCATGATGTGCAAATGACATCACCCTCCCTTCCATTGCAGGCTGCCAGTTGTTCCTTAGTGCCTGCAGCAATTTCTCACTAGTAGGAGACTACCACAATTCATTGAATAAAGAACTGCATCCTGGCTTCAGTCCTAAATACACTTCCCTTTAATTTCCACTACTGTTCATGATTCACCATTTAGTTGAAAGATTTTTATTGCGTCTATTTTATCAATGCCTTTGAGAATTTGGAAGAGTTGGGTTAGGTCCCCATGAAGTCTTCTCTGCTCAAGACTAAACAGGTTTAGTTCTCCAAGTCTGTTAGAGTATGACATGGCCTTAATGCCTGTGATGCTTTCTCTCCTCTGCAGAGCTTTAAGTGCTGCTATGTCTTTCTTGTAGTGTGGTATCCAGGACTGCACACAGTATTCCAAATGTGGTCTCACTAGTGCATTATATATTCTGAGCATAACGTTCCTCAATTTATATTCAGCAGGTTTTATATTTATATTCAATGGTGGGCAATATTCATGTAAGTGGTGTCCAGAAGTCTCTTTGTTATTTGAGAACATGCACTCTGGAGGTTAACAGCTGTTCTGTACATATGGAGAGTGACAGAACTTGGCATTTGTAAAGTATGATAAAGGTTCAGTAATTGATTAGACTGATTAATTTCATTTGAATAACTTGTATGTTCCACTGCAAAATTTACTTTTGGTTAATTAATCTAACAACACAAGATTCAAAAAATAGAACTTTCTATTTCCAACAGAGGCTGATCGATTCACAAGTGGCATGATGGTACACTGGCTTACCTTTTCTATCATACAACTCCAAGAACCTAAGGCTGATTCCTAGCCCAGTCACTATTTGTGTGGAATTTGCACATTTCCCCTTTGTCCACAAAAGTTTTTCCTCCATCTGGAAGAAAGTTCCTGACTCGCAACATTACACTGGTCCAGAAGATAATGTATGTTTGTTCATGCATGTTCCCCGGAATGTTTTGTTGCCAGAATTAGGCTTTGGTTCTATGAGACCATTCATTGGAAAAAGCTATTCTGGAAAGTAGTAGAACAAAGCATAAAATTCAATGAGATCAGAAAAAGACCGAGCAGATGAATGAATGATATTTTTAATGGCATGAAAATCTCACATAAAGCCATAATCAAAAAGTAAAGCTTTCTCTTTTATCCCATTTTCCAGAGATGTTCAGTATATATAAATTTTTAGCAGGTCTACATTGGCCCAGTGGGTGACGTGTGTGTGTGTGTGTGTGTGTGTGCGTGTGTGTGTGTGCGTGTGTGTGTGTGTGTGTGTGACAGTGGCCTCTCCTGGAAAGGTGCTCCATCCAGGGATGGTTTTCTAATTATTGCTGGGATAGGCAGCAGCTTACCATAACCCTAAGATAATATACAGTATACATAACCCTGTATAATCACATTACAAAATGGATGCATGCATGGTGATTATAAAGCTTGTTCAGAAAATCGGAGTTAGAATCACCCCTGATGGGGATAGAGTCAGTCCATCACCGGGCACATTCACATACACCACCATATTCATTCATACATGGTCTATATAGTGTTGATAATTAATGTAACCAAACATCTTCGGGACATGAGAAAAAAAACTGGAGACCACAGAGGAAGACCCACATAGTTACAAGGAAAACAACAAACTCCACATAAGGATGAGGCCAAGATTTGAATACTCCAGTGAACCTGAGCCCAATACAGCAGTCTCAAGAATGGGTGAATTACAATTAATTACACAAAGCATTGTAACAAATTATACAGCACATTATCTGAATTTGTAGGGGCATTTTTATAGTTAAGAGGCTTATCCTAGGAAATACACATGAAAAATAAAAAATAAAAATCAACCGGCTTGGTTTAATCAAGAAAATTAACAAATTGAAACCATTAGAGAAATGTCAAACAAAGAAAATAGAACTCTCACAACTACACAGGATATTGGGATTTTTAATGAAAAACTCCCTAGACTTGAAGAAAGTCCCTCACAAACCAGAAGCCATTGAGGTAGTAATATTTCTTAAATGATAAGATGTGAATCTAAATAAGCTAGTGGGACAGAGGTGTTCTGGTTATATAGTATGATTTCCACATGAAGCATATCCGGCTTGATCAGGGATATTAAAGACTAAGTTCATTAGTGGAACTTGAACTTGCACCATTATGGTGTTAAAACTACTTTCTTCCAACTCTCCATCCATGTTCTAACCTGTGAGGTTCTCAGAACTACCTTCCAGCAATGATCACAAGAAACAACCCAGGAAACGGTGCCAGTAGCCAGTTTATTATTTACTAGCCAACCTGCGGCTTAGCATACACCGCATAATTATTTATTGATGGGTGAACACTTCCTGAAAGACACAGTTGTCCAAATGGGGTGGGTCTGAGGATACGACTGTGAGTGAATGAAAAGATGGAACTCTGGAGAGAGCAACATACAATTGTCTGTGACTGAAAACTGTTTTTTGGCAAATACAGGAATATCGTTTTGAAAGTTTGTCCCTGTGCCTTATTAATTGTCATTGCAAAGGCCAATCTAACAGGAAATTGTCTGTGCGTAAAAGTAAAAGGCAAATTTGAATCTGATGGGGTCAGGGATATTTGGGGAATAATGACAGTTTGTGAGGTAGGAGCTGCAATTGTTTTACACTCCAGTACATTGTGGTGAATGCTGGTAACAGTCAGTCTAGTGCCTTTACAGAGACTTCTTGCTGGCATGAGGTTTCTGAGAAGCATGACGACTGAACCAATTTTAAGTTTGAGTTTATGCGGAGGCATGCCAGTGGGAGTAAGACTGTTAAGAAATTCTTCGGGGAATGAAAGTTGATGTGCGGGGTCGTCTATGACGATGGAGTCAACGCTGGTGAAAGTTACTTCATCGGTAGGGATAAGTTTCAGTGCCTGTTCATTAAGGTGCAGCGAGTCTTCGTTGGTGACGCTTAATATAGCTTGCGTACTGAGTTGTTCCGGAGTCACAGTTGAGAAGTCGATGTCGCCACATAGTTGTTGAACGGGATCAGAAATAAAAGGAAAACAATGTGAAGGTAATGTTGCAGGTGTTCTGTTTTTCCCATCTTGCGAAATCTTGCGAAGTTTTTCATACTCATAAAGTAGAATAGCATAATAAAATACATAAGTAACCCAGATTAAGTCATCAATAATACTGTTCACTCCAAAAATGCATGTAAATTCCATTTAACCAGCTGTTGTTTCTTAAAATTTCCAGTTAGAGAGACAACAGTGTGATCAGTTTCAACCACTAGCTTACTCATGTATCCATTCTTTTTCAAATTCCCTACAACAGATCAAACTAACAAAATGAATAAAGGTAAAGACCCCTTTCTAAGAAATGAACAAAAAAGGGGAAGTAGTAAACTAACTACAGAGGTTAAAGCATCTTATAACAATACCATCACTTGATCAAAACTACAAAATGAGAGATGAGAACACAGAAAAAGTCCCAAGATTTCTTAAGAAGTGATCATTCTTTGGTTTTGTTACAATAAAATGGGATTTACTGACTTAGGTGCATTGAGCAAAGAACAAGGAATTTTGATGAACTGCTGTTAGTCAACTACTTGTCAATCTTCTTTTTACATAATCCCTTTCACAATTAACTCCCAGTTTAGAATCACAAATTGACGTAAAATTAATGTCTCTGGGACGTAAAAAGAAAAATATGTTTACCAGAAAAAAAATCCAAACAGTCACAAGGAGAACATACCAACCCCACACGGACAGAACACATCTAGTACTTTGGGCTTGAATCCCCTATGTCTATATTAATTTCTGCTGTACAGTTAATTAGAAAACACTTTTGGCCAAAAGGTGATGAGGACATCTTGTGCTCAAAAATTTTAAACCAACTGCCCCCCTCTAGTTTCATTCAAATTGGTCCTGTCCACAACTTGCATATTCATGTTATACTTACATCTTGCATCTGTGTATTTATTGAACTTTATTATCATCACAATCTTTGTTAAATGTTTCCTGGTGATGGTTGTGGTGGCAACCCTCTTGTGTTAGTTTACCAGGCTCCCCTAGCCCCAGAACCTTCTTCCAGGCTTTTCTGGGGAATACATTGACATTCTCAGGGTAGTCAAGAGACATAACTTCTCTAGCATGTTCTGGGTCTGTGCCTTAATTTTCTCCCAGGCATTCATACCTTCCATACCTCTCATTGCAGGTAGTCACGAGGCATTTGAGTACTTTCTAAAACTACCCTAGCTGATTCTTCTTAATCTGGAGAAGTACACTTTATTTTTTGAGGTCCTACAGTGTTGCTGAGTTCCTCACTATGTCATGGAGTTCAGCGACTCTATGCATGAACCTTATATCAGTCTCTTGTACTTGTAATCTCATTCTTTCAGTCAGTACCCAGAGTGTTTGACCGAAGGTGAGGACAGGGATGTAAACTGACCGATAAATCAATGGCTTCATCCATGGAATTAGCTCTCACTTCACCACTATCATCTTGTATAACTTGACAGAACTGTGGGCTTCCTCACCAACCTGTTGGTCAATATCACTATCACCTTCAGTTTCACTTGAGAATAAAACTCTGAGGTATTTTAACAAGAAACCCTTTTCCAAGAGAGGAGCATGACCCTTGATTTGGAAGTTCTACTTCTCATTTGAATTGCACTCCGGTCAACTGAGTACAGTTTGAGTATGCATTAGAGATCACAGTCTGATGAGGCTAAGAGGACAAGACTATCTATACACAGAAGAGATGCAATCCTTAGGTCCCCAAAGTGGATACTCTCTGTGGTATCTTGTCCAAGAAAATCATCAACAGGACAGGAGACAAGGCACCCTTGGAGCAGTCCAAGTACAAGTACTGAATGTAAATGTAAAGTATGCCAAACACAATTTTGGATCTGCAAATAGAGGGAACAAATAATGCAGCAGAGACCCTGATACCACATACATATCTTCCATGGAGTACACTGTCATAGTTTTTTTCAAAGTCCATAAAGCACATGTAGGCAGGTTTGGTAATCTCCAAACATCCCTTAGGTATTTGTACTAGATCAAATATAGATGATACATGACCTATGACCTGTTACATATCTCTCTAAGAACCAAGAGTTGGTTCATGGATCATAGTAAAGACAGACTCCACACTACTAATCCTAAATATGCTATTCGACAAAGTCTCTGTTTCAGGATCCCAGCATAAACTTCTATAGTGAGGCAATGAAGTGTGACCCCTCAGTAATAAGAACATACTCCTCTGTCCCCTTGTTAAAAATGGGGACCACCACCCCAATCTGCTAGTCTTGCGGCACTGCCCAGGCCTTCCATGAAACACTGAGGAAAACATCCTTACAATTTTCATTCATATCTAAAGATCCATTGTATCCTGGCCATTGTGGAGTAATTTAATCTTCTCAACAAGCTCAGCTACAGAGGTGGACCCATCCCTAACTAATGCTTCTGACACTGTCTCCCCCAGAATGGGTTTTTCTACTGGGTTTCGGAGTTACTCAGAAGACTCTTTCCACCTCTTGTCAACAAGGTTAATGTTTCCTGACTGAAGCTGAGAACAGGCAGGGTGACCTGAGTTGTCAAAAGGTTTGCAAGAACTTCTTTGTGGCAATCTAAATGTCACTGTTCTTGGCCCCACAAATTCCCTGCATACATGAGACTTTGTTTTAGCCACTGCTGCAGCTGCCATCCTTTCAATCTGCTGGTACCTCTCAATGAAATCTGGAAACTCCATAAATATCACTGCATGATAAACAACTATTTATTCAGCTTGGCAGCTTCCCTTACTGCTAGTATTCACCAGTGGATCCCAGAATGTCACCATGACAGGTACCAGCAGACTTTTGGCCCCTACACCACTAAAATTCTGAACAGGGTCCACCCAGCTTTTATATCCATACCTCATCCTGAGCAGACACATCTGCTAGTCATTCCCAGCACACCCTCAGTACCTCCTTGAGTCTTACAGGTCTGTACATTGGATACTCCATCATATGACCCAGGTCACCAGCAAGTAGTGATCAGTGAAAGCTTTAGCAGAACTGTTTACTTGAATACCCAGGATATACAGCTTAACACTACTACAAATTCCATCTGTGACATTTGGCCAAAGGTACTCTGGTGCCAGGTTTACTTGTAAACATAATGTTTGTTTTGGACAACCCATTATTGCAACAGAAATTCAGTAACAATTCACCGCTCAGATTCATGTTGGGCAAGCCATTATTCCCAATTACACCCCTCCAGGTACAATATCTCCATCTTTCCCACATTAGTGCTGAAGTCTTACAGTCGGTAAAACCACTTTTGGAGGGCCCTGCACAGGCCAAACCTGTGCTCCTCAATCCACCAGTCCTATTCATACACTCATAAAAGTATAAATACACAATGAACATGTTGAAAAAATTTAATAAACCAAACGCAAAACTCTTTATTTTTACTCACAATAAAAATCTAAGATTATTTGGAGTGCAGATATCTAAAACTGGAACAATGTCTATCCTGCAGTAATTATATCGAAGTCATCAATTGCATGCCAAAAGATATTGCAGAATGTGGGATGTTAATTCAGCTTGGCACCTTTCCTTACTGCTGGTATCCACAAATGGGTCCCAGGGATGCCGCCATGATAGGCATCAGCAGACATTTGGCCGCAGCTCCCTGCATCACTGAAGTGTACTTGAAATAGAAACATTTGCTGGTGGAAAGATGGCAAGCACAAAGAGAGATAAGCAAGAATTACTGCTGTGGGTGTGAGCATAGAAAAATGAAGCAGAAACAAAGAGGATACAAATGTGACAACTTGATGGTCTTTTAAAAGGTTTGTTCTGAAAACAAGTAGCGGAGAAGAGAAGGGCATGGATGGTACTCTTAATGACTGGGATACTAATAAGACACCTCATGGCATTAACAACAAGTGCATTGGCCAGTTATTTAGGTATTTCATCTTTTCAATGCTCCTCTGTATCTGCCCTGATTTGGGCTACCATCAGGGCACTTTGGGGGTTTAGACATGCATGCATACAGTGCATCCAGAAAGTATTCACAGCGCATCACTTTTTCCACATTTTGTTATGTTACAGCCTTATTCCAAAATGGATTAAATTCATTTTTTTCCTCAGAATTCTACACACAACACCCCATAATGACAACGTGAAAAAAGTTTACTTGAAGTTTTTGCAAATTTATTAAAAATAAAAAAATTGAGAAAGCACATGTACATAAGTATTCACAGCCTTTGCCGTGAAGCTCGAAATTGAGCTCAGGTGCATCCTGTTTCCCCTGATCATCCTTGAGATGTTTCTGCAGCTTAATTGGAGTCCACCTGTGGTAAATTCAGTTGATTGGACATGATTTGGAAAGGCACACACCTGTCTATATAAGGTCCCACAGTTGACAGTTCATGTCAGAGCACAAACCAAGCATGAAGTCAAAGAATTGTCTGTAGACCTCCGAGACAGGATTGTCTCGAGGCACATACCTGTGTAAGGTTACAGAAAAATGTCTGCTGCTTTGAAGGTCCCAATGAGCACAGTGGCCTCCATCATCCGTAAGTGGAAGAAGTTCTAAACCACCAGGACTCTTCCTGGAGCTGCCTGGCCATCTAAACTGTGCGATCGGGGGAGAAGGGCCTTAGTCAGGGAGGTGACCAAGAACCCGATGGTCACTCTGTCAGAGCTCCAGAGGTCCTCTGTGGAGAGAGGAGAACCTTCCAGAAGGACAACCATCTCTGCAGCAATCCACCAATCAGGCCTGTATGGTAGAGTGGCCAGACGGATAAGCCACTCCTTAGTAAAAGGCACATGGCAGCCCGCCTGGAGTTTGCCAAAAGGCCCCTGAAGGACTCTCAGACCATGAGAAGGAAAATCCTCTGGTCTGATGAGACAAAGATTGAACTCTTTGGTGTGAATGCCAGGCGTCACGTTTGGAGGAAACCTGGCACCATCCCTACAGTGAAGCATGGTGGTGGCAGAATCATGCTGTGGGGATGTTTTTCAGCGGCAGGAACTGGGAGACTAGTCAGGATAAAGGGAAAAATGACTGCAGCAATGTACAGAGACATCTTGGATGAAAACCTGCTCCAGAGTGCTCTTGACCTCAGACTGGGGCGACGGTTCATCTTTCAGCAGGACAACGACCCTAAGCACACAGCCAAGATATCAAAGGACTGGCTTCAGGACAACTCTGTGAATGTCCTTGAGTGGCCCAGCCAGAGCCTAGACTTGAATCCGATTGAACATCTCTGGAGAGACCTTAAAATGGCTGTGCACCGACGCTTCCCATCCAACCTGATGGAGCTTGAGAGGTGCTGCAAAGAGGAATGGGCGAAACTGGCCAAGGATAGGTGTGCCAAGCTTGTGGCATCATATTCAAAAAGACATGAGGCTGTAATTGCTGCCAAAGGTGCATCAACAAAGTACTGAGCAAAGGCTGTGAATACTTATGTACATGGGATTTCTCAGTTTTTTTATTTTTAATAAATTTGCAAAAACCTCAAGTAAACTTTTTTCACGTTGTCATTATGGGGTGTTGTGTGCAGAATTCTGAGGAAAAAAATGAATTTAATCCATTTTGGAATAAGGCTGTAACATAACAAAAGGTGGAAAAAGTGATGCGCTGTGAATACTTCCTGGATGCACTGTATGCTACTAGATGGTGATAGAATGTCTTGTAAACTACGGGAAGCCTGTTGTAGCAAATCTATGTTGCTGGGAAATCTGCTTTGGATCCTTCCGTGCATGTTTCAACATTGTGCACACTAGTGGCAACACATCCAAACTACAAAAGACATGAGGATTTGAAGAGTGACACTTGCTAGCCATGACATCACCAAATGAATTATTGTGCCATCTCATAGAAAGTTACCAAACTTATCAAACGACCCTTCAGTTCAGGGTAACTGGAGGCATTAAAAGAGCATTAATAATAATGAGAAGTGCAGTTGAAAAATGTATTCACTAAAGTGTAACTGGGGTTTTACTCTGTATGTTTTTAAAAGTGTAGCATGGTATAAATTCTTGAAATCAGTTTCATGTGATACTAGAACTAGATGCAATGAAAACAAATACAACTTTTGGGCCAGAAGTAATTTAAAGTGCTTTGCATAGTGAGTAAGGAGCCACTTCAACCACCACTAATGTGTAGCACCCACCTGGATGATACGATGGCAGGCATTTTGTGGCAGTATGCATACCACATGTTAACTGTGTGGTGGTGAAGGTGTGAGAGATAGTTAGCCAGCCACAGATGGAGGATGAGCAAGGTGCCAAAATGGACTAGATCATGGTGGACAATTTAGCCATACACTCTCATGTTTACAAAGGATGTCCAGGGATTTTTTATGAGTCAGGTCCTCAGTTTTACATCTCTTCCAAAGGACAGCACCCTTTTTACAGCACAATGTTCTTGTTACTGCCCTGGGGCATTGGAATCCACATTCGGACCACAGAATAGGCGCCCCCTGACGGCCACATCAACACTTATTCCAGCAGCAACCCATCCAGCCTTCCATCCAAGTACTGGCTGTGCCCGAACATGTCCAACCTACAAGATGGGATAAACAGTTGTTTGGAGTATTGATTTAAAATCTTTACACTGTCCCATGGAATAAGTCTCAATTGATAGTGCTAATGCATCAGAGATTCAGTTTCTGGTATGGATTCCAAGCCTGGTTTCCATCTGTATGGACCTTGCATGTCAGAGTGTTTTTTTTGGGGGGGTGTATTTCATTTTACTTATTACACACCAAAGACCTGCATGTTAGTTAGGCGTTCGACTCTAAATTGTCCCTATGTAAGTAGATTCAATGACTGGTTCCTTACCCTTAATCAGTTCCTAGCTTGCACCTGAAGTTGTTGAGATAGTTAAATGAGTTTGAGAATGTTGTGTTATATGACTATCCCAAAGAAAAGAATGGATTCTAGAGTCAAATATAAGCAGAATGGCACTAATGTGTTTGTTGTTATTACTCCTATATGAACATTGGCTTTTAATGTATTTGACAGTCAGACTTTTTTATAGGCAGCACAGTGCCCTCACAGGCCTAGAGACCTATCATCAAATTCTGCCTTGGGCATTGCCTTGTGGAGTTTGTATGTTCTCCCCATGTCTGTGTGAATGTGCTCGGTGTACTCTAACTTTCTATATTTCAAATAGGTAGTCACAATTGGCATCTGTCTTAGGTTTTTTAATGATGTTGATTGTCGTCTCTAATGTGGCCTAGCCTGAGTGACTGTGGATAGGTGAATGCATTTTCCTGTCCAATTTTGGATCTTGCCTGGTATTTGATGCTGCCAAGGTAGACTCTAACTCCCCATGACCTTGTATATGGATAAGCAGATGGATGCATGAATTGCCTTTCTTTATATGTTATATAAACTATTACAAAGTTTCAATAAAAGAAAAAATTAAGTTACCTCCCAATTAGTTGTTCTTATGCGTGTTTCTTAACACTTTTTGCCGGAAAAACAAATTCAAATGATATTCAGTGTGCAGGTAGGCAAAAAAGAAATTGTGGTCTGTAATAAGTCAAAAGCAAAATGTTTGGCAGGAAGCTGCAAGTGTGACAAGGCACCAGCAGCTATTGAGTTAGCATAAGCAGCAGCGTGCTCGCTTCGCAAGGCCTCAGCTCTCTTCATGTGTTAACACTGGCTTCCGCTGTGGGTGGCTTTTCGTATTTGTTTCCCCCTAGTGGTAAGACAGCATTCTTTGTCACTTGTTCTTTTCTCTTTGACTTTTAGTTGATATTTTCATTTAGATAACAACATATTGTTATCTTAAATATAGCCATCATCAAATTTGTTTTTGGAAATTCACTCATTATTATTTTTTTTATAATGCTTTGCTTTCATTTTATTTTTCCACTGGGTATAAATATAAGAAAGTGGAGAGGTATTCGCTGCCTTTTTATAGATGCATTCTCACCAGTGTTGTCCACAAGAAGAAAGCAGTGGTTAAAAAGTAAAAAAAAACAAATCTTCTAAATAATTCTTAAGACTAGATAAACATAATTCAGCCAGATAAGCTTTATAGAAATGTGAACCCTGCAAGAAAACTTTGGAGCAAAGCTAAAAAAAAAAAAAAAGTAGAAACCACAAGGAATGAAATGCAAACCACACACAGCGAAATCTAAATCTGAAAATTTCCTGCCTTAAACTAGAGCCCACTGAAAGCTTAGCAGGCAGACATCGCCCAATCCGCCTCATTCATCTATTCATTGCTTTTCTGAACTAACTGTTTCGATGAGTGCGTTAACATGCACACACAAAAATCAGGGTAAGGTGTGACAAAGACTGTTAAGGCAGAAACCATCCATCCATCCATCCATTGTCTCCCGCTTATCCAAGGTCGGGTTGCGGGGGCAGCAGCTTGAGCAGAGATGCCCAGACTTCCCTCTCCCCAGCCACTTCTTCTAGCTCTTCCGGGAGAATCCCAAGGCGTTCCCAGGCCAGTCAAGAGACATAGTCCCTCCAGCGTGTCCTGGGTCTTCCCCGGGGCCTCCTCCCGGTTAGACGTGCCCAGAACACCTCACCAGGGAGGCGTCCAGGAGGCATCCTGATCAGATGCCCGAGCCACCTCATCTGACTCCTCTCGATGCGGAGGAGCAGCGGCTCTACTCTGAGCCCCTCCCGGATGACTGAGCTTCTCACCCTATCTTTAAGGGAAAGCCCAGACACCCTGCGGAGGAAACTCATTTCAGCCGCTTGTATTCGCGATCTCGTTCTTTCGGTCACTACCCATAGCTCATGACCATAGATGAGGGTAGGAACATAGATCGACTGGTAAATTGAGAGCTTCGCCTTGCGGCTCAGCTCCTTTTTCGCCACGACAGACCGATGCAGAGCCCGCATTACTGCGGATGCCGCACCGATACGCCTGTCGATCTCACGCTCCATTCTTCCCTCACTCGTGAACAAGACCCTGAGATACTTGAACTCCTCCACTTGGGGCAGGATCTCGCTACCAACCCTGAGAGGGCACTCCACCCTTTTCCGGCTGAGGACCATGGTCTCGGATTTGGAGCTGATTCTCATCCCAGCCGCTTCACACTCGGCTGCGAACCGATCCAGAGAGAGCTGAAGATCACGGCCTGATGAAGCAAACAGGACAACATCATCTGCAAAAAGCAGTGACCCAATCCTGAGTCCACCAAACCGGACCCCCTCAACGCCCTGGCTGCGCCTAGAAATTCTGTCCATAAAAGTTATGAACAGAATCGGTGACAAAGGGCAGCCCTGGCGGAATCCAACTCTCACTGGAAACGGGTTCGACTTACTGCCGGCAATGCGGACCAAGCTCTGGCACCGATCGTACAGGGACTGAACAGCCCTTATCAGGGGGGCCGGTACCCCATACTCTCGGAGTACCCCCCACAGGATTCCCCGAGGGACACGGTCGAATGCCTTTTCCAAGTCCACAAAACACATGTAGACTGGTTGGGCAAACTCCCATGCACCCTCCAGGACCCTGCTAAGGGTATAGAGCTGGTCCACTGTTCCACGACCAGGACGAAAACCACACTGTTCCTCCTGAATCCGAGGCTCAACTATCCGACGGACCCTCCTCTCCAGGACCCCTGAATAGACTTTTCCAGGGAGGCTGAGGAGTGTGATCCCTCTGTAGTTGGAACACACCCTCCGATCCCCTTCTTAAAGAGGGGGACCACCACCCTGGTCTGCCAATCCAGAGGCACTGTCCCTGATGTCCATGCGATGTTGCAGAGGCGTGTCAGCCAAGACAGTCCTACAACATCCAGAGCCTTGAGGAACTCCGGGCGTATCTCATCCACCCCCGGGGCCCTGCCACCAAGGAGTTTTTTGACCACCTCGGTGACCTCAGTCCCAGAGATGGGGGAGCCCACCTCTGAGTCCCCAGGCTCTGCTTCCTCATTGGAAGGCATGTTAATGGGATTGAGGAGGTCTTCGAAGTACTCCCCCCACCGACCCACAACGTCCCGAGTCAAGGTCAGCAGCGCACCATCCCCACCATATACAGTGTTGACACTGCACTGCTTCCCCTTCCTGAGACGCCGGATGGTGGACCAGAATCTCCTCGAAGCCGTCTGAAAGTCGTTCTCCATGGCCTCCCCAAACTCCTCCCACGCCCGAGTTTTTGCCTCAACAACCACCAAAGCCGCATTCCGCTTGGCCTGCCGGTACCTATCAGCTGCCTCCAGGGTCCCACAGGACAAAAGGGTCCTGTAGGACTCCTTCTTCAGCTTGACGGCATCCTTCACCGCCGGTGTCCACCAACGGGTTTGGGGATTGCCGCCACGACAGGCACCGACCACCTTACGGCCACAGCTCCGGTCAGCTGCCTCAACAATAGAGGCACGGAACATGGCCCATTCGGACTCAATGTCCCCCACCTCCCTCGGGATGTGGTACTGGGTGTAAGGGAAGAAGCATGAATAAAATGTCAGTTTACAGTAGTTTTCATGCAGCAATCTGCTATAGATACGTTGAAAAAGTGTGATCGGGTGATGCAGTGGCCGATGTTCAAGGCAGAAACCGGGTATTTTAAAAAGCCTTGTTGACATGCATGTGTCTACTTATTGCGTTTTCCTATGACAAAATACTCCAGTATTTAAAAAAGGTGCTAAACAAAAGACTAAGCATAACATCTACCGTGAAACCAAAAAGAAGTACGGAGCCTGTGTTTTTAACAAGTACCTGTTTTTTACAAGGTATATTTCTTATTGCTGCTTTGTCTCTGTTATTAAATTCTAAGCCTATATATGTAGCTTCATGAAACTGGCCAGAAACACAGCCAAACGAGACAATTTTCTTGTGATTTATAAGTACGTGTTGTCTTTCGTGTGCTGAGTAAATAACATCCATCTCCTTTTTTACCTCCACAACCTGAGCCTCCATAGATTTGTGGTATGAACATCGGCCACTGCATCACCCGATCACACTTTTTCAACGTATCTATAGCAGATTGCTGCATGAAAACTACTGTAAACTGACATTTTATTCATGTTTCTCTTAGCAGATCTGCTTGGCTGTGCAATGAGCCCTGCAGAGGAGCGGCATTCCAGTAGGTTTGCTTCTTCCCTTACACCCAGTACTGCTGGAGTAGCCTAATAACAACGCAGGCATTTTTACTTCAGTAGAATAAGTATCGCTTTAGGTTACTCATTACTTTAAAAAGTAATTAGACTATGTATCACATATTACTTCTAACCCTAACCCCCCAACACTACTCTTGAGATTGTGCTGCTGAGCTTAGCACTTAAAGTTGAGCTCATCAACATAAATTTAGGGATTTCAGACAGGTTATTTCAACCACTTTGACTGCTGAATGTGTGTGCGAAACTGACACAGTGTAATAGAAATGTGCATAATAGACATGCGCAGAATACAAAATCCTTCACTATAACCTGTTTAAGGGTTTACATGGCTACCTAACCAGGATACTCGCTTAGAAACCTACATGTGTTGTAGATTTGCCTTCTAACCAAGGTACATACTAGGCATGGAGTTGAATCCACATCCCTGGAACTGTGAGGTAGCAGCACTAAATACTGTGCCACCATGCCTCTCTCTATCGTGTTCGGTCACATTCAACTCATTATTATATAACACTGCCAATTAGTCAGGCTCAGAGTGCTGTATGCTGTATGTCTATCCATGCACTGAGCCCATTTAATCCAGTCTAAGATCAAGGGTTTTGTTGGTGCGCAGGCCTACCAGCATGACACCCTCAAAGGCAGAATCCTGAATACGGCACAGCCTCAGCATTGCCTAAGGTGCTGGAAAAGCAAGTCTTAGGACAGCAGAATGGTGTGCTGCTCTAAAAAAGCATCACAGATCACGACTGGGATTTAGACTTCGATGAACAGGCAGGACAGAAGTCAAGGCAAACAGGTAGAATGAATTATATTTTATGTTTGTGTGCCAAGAGGCAAGTTAGAAAAAAGACAGAAGTCGAAACGTGAGACAGCAGACATAAAAATAATGCAGATGTAGGAAAAAGGCAAAACTAAGTTAAAAAATAAGCAAAGCTCACAACCAGCTAAAATGACTAAACAAAACAAAATCCAGGAACTTGGGAGCACTAAACTCTAGGCTTTCACAAAGAGAAAGGAGTACAATGCCACAGTGAAGACCTCTAGTTAGTCCCCTCTATTATTTCCAGTTCCCCTCCCACCACGTGACTAAAGCATGATTAACAATACATAGCAACAGACCCTGACAGAGGAACCAGGGGCAACATGCAGTCAAAAGGAGGAGCAACGAATGGCAGCATCAGGCACAGATCAGGAAGCAATCTTGGAAAGGCCTCAGTCATCACAGGACTCCCTGACACACCCACACAGGACCAGTTAACATATTGGCATACTGGCCAGTAAACCCAATCTTTACATCTTTGGGATGTGGAAGTAGAACTGGAATACCCAATGAAAAACCCAAACGGACAAGGGGGACTTTATCAAAGGCATTGATAAAGTAAATCCAGGAGAAATCCTTTCAGTTTAAGGGTGAATCACATACTCAAGAACATCAGTGGAAATTAAGGGCAAGAGCATTTAAGACTAAAGCCAGGAAGCACCTCTTTATGCAAAGGGTTGTGGGACTCCGGAACAAACTACGGAGACATTTGGTTGAAGCAGAAAACTTGACAACCTTTAATAAATATCTGGATGAGATATCGGGACAGCTTAGTTATTAGCTAAACAAATGAGCTTGATGGACTGAATGGTCTCCTCAAGTCTGTCATTTTGTTATGTTTCTATATGCACATTACGCTGAAACAGTGATCAGAACAGGATTCTGCTCTCACAACTGGAACTGTGAGGCTGCAGCACTGATTGCAGTCCATCCATGTCACTTCACTGTAACATTCAATTCAATTCAAGTTATTTTTATATAACTTTTTACATTGCTCAGAACAATATATATATTTACAAAAATACACATAAACTGTATAAGTTTATGTTACGTTTTTTCTTTTGCAGCCTTTCAGGTTCTTAGGACTCCTAACATTCTCAAACCTATTAATCCAGTTCAGAGTCACTGAAAACCAGAGCTTCTTCCAGCAACTCTGGGTGCAAGTGTTGGGCCATCCTGTGTGCAGACATAGATTGGCAAAACCCACACACTTCTGATGATGTGGGACGAAACTACAGATGTAGCAATATCATGTATCCTTCATGCAGACAACAACCAAGCACAGGATTCCAACCTATATAGCTGGATGCATGGACCCACACCGCTAACCACTGTGCTGCCACGTTACCCTCCTGACAACTGTAATGTAGAGAAAAGCCAAGCAAAATGACACCTTTTATTGGCTAACTAGAAAGATTACAATATGCAAGCTTTCGAGGCAACTCAGGCCCCTTCTTCAGGCAAGATGTAATGTAACAACTGTAATGTAAGCAATGTAAGGTGCACTAAGGTAAACGAAGCTAATGGAAGCTATCACATTGGAAGAGGAAATTCAAGTGCCAACTGGTGAAGACTGAAAAGGTTATTATCACAGCTACTCTTTTAATGTGCATTACTTGGAGGGTGTACCCTGCAGTAGAATGGCATCCCATCCAGCATTACTTCCTGCCTTGTACCCCACTCTGCCACAACTGCCTCTGTTCTACATAAACCTGAACTGGATTAAGTGGGTTTGAAATCAGACGGATGGATGGCTACTAGTGACTGACTGAGAATTTCAATTGCCATGATACTTGGGTCTTATTTGAGGAGGAACGGAATTAGCTTAATATATGACCACAACTGGGTGGCACGGTGGCGCAGTGGGTAGCGCTGCTGCCTCGCAGTTAGGAGATGAATATCCTTCCTAAGCTTCTCTTTTCTCATTTTTTAAGCAACTAGATTCAACCATAACCTCATTTATTTGGAACTTAAAACATCCATGTATCCAAAGAGCGACCCTACAAAGACCTAAGGCAGAAGGTGGCATGGCTGTATCTAACTTTCAGTTTTATTACTGGGCAGCAATCATACAAGCTATAAAAACCTGGACACAAATAGATGAACATACACAGGCTTGATCTGCAATAGCAATAAAATCCTGCAGTACTTCTTTATATTCCCTGCTTTGTGCCCCAATAAATGCAAGTTATCGCAGATATACTAATAACACAATTGTGCTTCACTCACTCAGAATATGGAACCAATGTAGAAAGCATTTTAAGATGGAGAATCTTTTATCTGTGACACCTCTGCATGAGAACCACCTTTTTCAACCCTCACAAACATATGCAGTTTTTAATATCTGGAAAACATTATATATAGACAACATCTTTGCATCCTATGAACAATTATATTCCAAATGTAACTTTCCACTAACACATTTCTTTCACTATCTTTAAATTAGAAACTCTGTTAAACAGAACCTGTCTGATTTTCCTCATCTCCCACCTTCCTCTATGCTGGAAAAAATATTGCTCAGTTTCAAGGACTCAGTCAGCATTTCTGTAATATATAAAACCATTTTACAGTCCCTCCCTTTCAAAGATCCAAGAGGACAATGGGAAAAGGATCTCTCACTCAACATATCAGAAAAGGAGTGGAAGGTAGCAATGCAGAGAATTCACTCGAGCTCCATATGCGCAAAGCATGCAATTATTCAACTCAAAATTATATATCGAGCACATCTGTCTTGCTTAAAACTGTCCAAAATGTTTCCAGGGCAAGATCCAACCTGCGAACGCTGCAATCACGCTCCAGCCTCACTGGGTCACATGTTTTGGGCCTGCACCAAATTAACATCATTCTGGACAAAAATTTTTAAGTGCCTTTCAGACAGCCTTGTTGTCACAATCCCTCCTAATCCACTAACAGCTGTGTCTGGTGTACTCCCAGAAGGGCTTAAAGTGGAGAAGGACAAACAAACTGTGATTGCCTTCACTACACTATTGGCACGCAGACTTATTTTGCTAAATTGGAAGAATCCTAACTCTCCCTTTTTAAGTCAGTGGGTAACTGATGTTTTATATTATTTGAAATTGGAAAAAATCAAATTCTCAGTTAGAGGATCTGTGCAGAACTTTTTCAAAACCTGGCAGGATCTAATCAATAATATTTTAGAATAAGCTCTTAAAGCACCGGGGAAGTAGATTCTCTTTCCATTTCTTTTCCTTCTCCATTTATCTTTATCCGCCTAAAAAGGAACAATGGAATATTGATTCCCTTAAATTTGTAAAGAATGCAGTTACACTAGTCAACGGCCAAGGCACCCATCAGCCTATGCCACAGGGGCCCTACTTTGTTATTGAAAATGATTTATTATATTGGGTCAGTGAGCACGAGGGGGGGATGCGGAAGCTGTTGCTAATCCCATGAACTTTCCAGCGGCAGGTTTGTGAGTTAGTGCACACCCACCTCCTAGGAGGCCACCTGGGCACTGAGAAAACCTTAGAGCGTATCAAGCTCTGGTTTTATTGGCTGGGAATTAACAAGGAGGTTCACCGCTTCTGTATGTCTTGTCCTGAGTGCCAGCTGTGGCAAATTCCTAGGAGGGACCGTGCTCCTCTTGTTCCCCTTCCCTTGATTGATGTCCCGTTCGAAAGAATAGGGGTCGATATAGTAGGACCCCTGGAACCCTTGGCCCGAGGACATAAGTATATATTAGTCCTCGTGGATTATGCAACCCGATATCCAGAAGCTGTTCTGTTGTGCTCAGCTAGCTCTAAAGCCATTGCACGGGAACTGGTAGGGGTCTTTTGCACGAGTTAGCATTCCTATAGAAGTCCCTACGGACCAAGGGACGCCGTTTACCTCAGAGATGTTCAGGGAAACGGTTAAGTTACTTAAAATAAACCACTTAAAGGCCGCAGTGTATCATCCTCAAACCGACGGTCCAGTGGAGAGGTTTAGTGAGATTCTCAAACAGATGCTTTGCAAGGTGGTCAGCGGGGACAGAAGGAATTAGGATCAGCTCCTCCCCCTCGTACTCTTTGTCTACAGGGAAGTCCCGCAGGCCTCGACAAGGTTCTCACCCTTTGAATTATTATATGGACGACAACCCTGGGACATATTGGACATTTTAAAAGAAGGTTGGGAAGGAGAGGCTCTTCCTTTTTACTAATATTTTGGAATATATTGCGCAGTTACGCAATAGATTTGAGAAAATTCATATTAAAAAGTCACATGGAAGAGGCACAAGCAGCACAGGCCCGCTATTATGACCATGGCACAACGCTCCGGGAGTTCCAACCGGGGGATCGGGTCATGGTGTTGTTTCCCACCTCCCATTCTAAACTACTTGCCCATTGGCAGGGCCCATATGAAGTTAAGAAGAGGAAAGGGCTCGTTGACTATTTGGTGAAACAGCCCAATCGTCGGCTGAGCGAGCAGATATATCATGTGAATCTGCTGAAACCATGGAAAGAAAGGGACCCTGATCCCTCCTCCGGCCAGCCCCGCTCATTCTTTGCTCAGACCAACACACTTAACTTCGGCTCTAACTTAAATACCTGACAGAGGTGAGAGCTTGAAGCAGTTATCTCGTCTGTCCCGGAGGTGGTAGACAAAAAACCCAGAAGGCCTCTCTAGTTGCCCACGACATTGTGACCAAACCCGGGGTTTATAGTCCGAGAGCGCCCCTATCATCTTCCTGAGGCAAAGAAGGCTGAAGTGGAACTTGAAATCAAGCACATACTGGACTTAGGAGTCATAGAGGAATGTTATAGTCCCTGGTCCAGTAAGTACATCCGTAAGTGGAAGAAGTTCGAAACCACCAGGACTCTTCCTAGAGCTGGCTGGCCATCTAAACTGAGCAATCGGGGGAGAAGGGCCTTAGTCCGGGAGGTGACCAAGAACCCGATGGTCACTCTGTCAGAGCTCCAGAGGTCCTCTGTGGAGAGAGGAGAACCTTTCAGAAGGACAACCATCTCTGCAGCAATCCATGAATCAGGCCTGTATGGTATAGTGGCCAGATGGAAGCCACTCCTTAGTAAAAGGCACATGGCAGCTCGCCTGGGGCCTCATGTATAACACCGTGCGTAGAACTCACACTATAACATGGCGTAAGCACAAAAGCAGGATTGTGCGTACGCACAGAAAAATCCAGATGCAGGAATCTGTGCGCACGCATACTTTGACGTTCTTCCACTACATAAATCCCGATCAGCGTGAAAAGTAACGCACGTGCACGCGCCTTCTGTCCCGCCCCAACTCCTCCCAGAATTATGCCTCTTTGAATATGCAAATCAATATAAATAGCCTTCTGTGAAAAGATAATGGGAAAAGCACGGGAGAAAATATAAGAATTTCAGCGAATACCAAGTGGAGGCAAAGGAAAAACGTACTATTTGTTGGTTTAAACAGTGATATAATCAACAAAAGAAAGTTTATCGAGTGACAGAGTGTCGGAAAAACTCGAAAGATCAAATTCACAAAGTCACACAGTGCCCGAAATAAAAAAGAAATCACATATCAAAGTCGCTGTGAAAAGGCGAGTCGTAGCCCACCGTCTGAGTGTCATATGAAAGCGTATTAGGGTACAAACAAAAAACATAGGCACACAGTGGGAAAAAAGCACGAAATGTCAACTTTAATCTCAAAATTTCCACTTTAATCACGTAGTTTATTTTGCCATTAAAGTAGAACATCATAAACTTCATCTTAAAATCGTTTATTTTACTAGTTCCTCAAGTAGCACGTTAAATGTTTTGTTCTGTGTTTTATTTTCTATGTGCTCTATGTGTGTGAATCACTACGTGCTTCCGTTCTTTCTCTTTCTCCGACAGGACACAGAATGCATTACATTCGAGATATTACAGCTCTCTGAATAATTAAAATACTGAGATGTATACGTGATATCATTTTCATGATGATAGGAATGAAAGCATGTTATTAAACATGGGAACACAGTGGCGCAGTGATCATATCTCACGCAAGAGGCTTGCTGCACCATGTGTGACCTTCGATGAAATAATTTATTACAGAAGTACTGTCTCTTTCAAACGTACTAACCTCCAATTCCTGTCCATACTTTTCTTTCTCCAATCGCCACACAATCAGCTCTGTAATAGACGTTAAGCCATTTGTAAGCTTAGAACGCTGATTCTTCAAAACTTTTAAGGAACACTGAAATATCTTAGTAGTACATGTTTAATTATTCTATCTGTCTATCCTTCCAGTGTCGCCTCAGCACCAGCAAGAATACAGCGCAAGGCAGGAGCTATCCTTGAACTAGCTATAAGCTGCGGCACCGTGTCCTCACATGTTTAATTATTAACAATACAGATTATTTAAATGAAGTTAAAGTTTTATCTGTATACTATAAGCAACATATTTTGCTGCATTTCATCTTAAAAATGATATTGTCATCATACGCGCTTTATAAAGTAGCGCAGGTTGTGCAATATTATAACTGTAGTGTAAGTTTACAGTGAGGTGATTGTACTTATAAGTACAAACAGTTCTACAAGGAGCACTTGATGGACTGATTGAGTTCTTGGGATGAAACTGTTTCTGAAACGCGAAGTCCGTACAGGAAAGGCTTTGACGCTTTTTGCCGTGGTTAAGGTAGTGTGTAGCCTACTTGAAACTGTATACCGATAATTCTCTTTCCGATCATCTGCTGCTGTGATTCACACTCAGATACAGTGATATAAATACTCCGAGTGGTGCAGTGAGAGTAATATGGAAAAAGATGATCCGCAGTGGCAACCCTTAACGGGAGCAGCAAAAAGAAGAACAAGATGCAGTGAGCGTAACAACGCTAAAGCAATTATGGTATTTGGAATACTATGGCTATTCCCTGGCCCATTATATTGCTACAGGTTAATTACAATCAGATGCATTACACTAATAAACAATATGCAGTTAATTTCAGTGTATTTATAAAGCCGCGTCAGGAATGTGGAGCTAAGAAAGAAAGGATGAGCACACAGGAACAGTAGTTTGACCATTCTGTGGACCATTATGTTGCTACAGGTTAATTACAATCAGATGCATTAAATTTATGAACGATATGCGGTTAATTTCAGTGCATTTGATAAAGCCGCCGCCGTGGATGTGGATCTAAGAAAGGGTGATCACACAGGAATAGTAGCACTGCTTTAACGCTGGGTGCCGCCAGTCTGCAAAACCGAGCAGAGAAATTGCGTACGCCAAGGTATGAGTTACCGTGGAAATGTGCGTGGCTTTACGCCAAGTTTAGGTTTTATACATCGCGATTTGAGCGTGGAAAGGTTCGTACGCAACATTTCTGTGTGTACGCACCGTTTATACATGAGGCCCCTGGAGTTTGCCAAAAGGCACCTGAAGGACTCTCAAACCATGAGAAAGAAAATTCTCTGGTCTTATGAGACAAAGATTGAGCTCTTTGGTGTGAATGCCAGGCGTCACGTTTGGAGGAAACCAGGCACCGCTCATCACCAGGCCAATACCATCCCTACAGTGAAGCATGGTGGTGGCAGCATCATGCTGTGGGGATGTTTTTCAGCGGCAGGGACTGGGAGACTAGTCAGGATAAAGGGAAAGATGACTGCAGCAATGTACAGAGACATCCTGGATAAAAACCTGCTCCAGAGCACTCTTGACCTCAGACTGGGGCGATGGTTCATCTTTCAGCAGGACAACAACCCTAAGCACACAGCCAAGATATCAAAGGAGTGGCTTCAGGACAACTCTGTGAATGTCCTTGAGTGGCCCAGCCAGAGCCCAGACTTGAATCTGATTAAACATCTCTGGAGAGATCTTAAAATGGCTGTGCACCGACACTTCCCATCCAACCTGATGGAGCTTGAGAGGTGCTGCAAAGAGGAATGGGCGAAACTGGCCAAGGATAGGTGTGCCAAGCTTGTGGCATCATATTCAAAAAGACTTGAGGCTGTAATTGCTGCCAAAGGTGCATCGACAAAGTATTGAGCAAAGGCTGTGAATACTTATGTACATGTGATTTCTCAGTTTTTTTATTTTTAATAAATTTGCAAAAACCTCAAGTAAACTTTTTTCACGTTGTCATTATGGGGTGTTGTGTGCAGAATTATGAGGAAAAAAAATTAATTGAATCCATTTTGGAATAAGGCTGTAACATAACAAAAGGTGGAAAAAGTGATGCGCTGTGAATACTTTCTGGATGCACTGTACAGTATATATATATATATGTGTATATATATATGTGTGTATATATATATATATATATATATATATATATATATATATACACACACATGTGTATCATCTATACCACAAAAACAGAGAAGCATGGAAGACTAGAAACCTATCTGCCTCCTTTGATATGCTGTAAGCACTGTTGAGCTGTCAGTTGACACCTATAAGGCATTTTGTGGAAGTGGCCGTGATGGAAGACACTTAAGAAAGAATAGTTAAAAGACTGATATAATGAATTGTAGCCTGCACTCTTACATGCAGCAGCTAGAAAAGACATTTCATGGAAGACTTGAGGAAAAGTAATAATGAGCACAAAAGAAGAGAATGCTTGTTCTAAAGCATGTTAGACTGCAAGAAGTGATCATTTAATCTGAAAGATTGTCTGGCTGTCATGAGGTTCCAGTGGCAAGGACACTGCCAGGGTGGTACAGAGCAGCATAAGATCACACTGAGAGGAGTGAAAACAAAATCAGCAGTAGAACAGTTCCTGAGTAGGCCAGTGTGAGAACGGAGGGTTTGCTAGGGAGTGAAATGCCACATGTGTGCAGGAACCCAGGTATGGCAACATGTAGGGGTATTAGTATATGACAGAATGAGAAGTAGATTGGGTGGGAATATGTAGTATCCCCCCAGGATGCTAGACAGTGGACACTAGAACTAGAAAGTATGAGAGATACCTCTTTCTCTGTCAGGGGAGAGACAGAGATAGTCAGGCCAGGGAGGACTAATCAAAGATGTCAAGATGTTCCGGTTGCGATGGCAACACTTAAGCACTTGCTCTGTAAGTCTTGGCCAATTTGCCCATTCTAGAGTGAGTCCGGGATCAACAATGTCCATCATGACTGCTAATGGGCAGTCCATAGTCTCTGACTTGCTGGTGTGGGCCTGTCTGGTTCCCTTTATGAGCAGAAGCCTGAGAGATCACTTCAGGGGAAACAAAAGGTACATCTGGAGTTATGAGACATAGTCCTAGCCTAGTTTCCCTGTAGCACAAGTAGGGTCTCCTTTAATCGTAAATATGTTTGATGGGCTTAGCCAAAACTGATGTTTTTTTAAAGCCATATCATGGCTGACAAATTTCTGGGTTAAAGATTAACTAGTGAAAGAGAGAGAAAGAAACCATCATCAAGACAAATAGTGAGAAGGAGAGAAGTGAGGTGAGAAAGGGATGGCCTGTTGCGATTTTTGCGATGGGCAGGCCAATTGACCAGGTAGACAGGGATTCAAGATCCTATTGGAGAGCCGCAGTGGCTGCAGGTTTTTGTTCGAACCCAGTTACTTAATTAGAAGTCAGTCCTTACCAATAATTGATCTTATTTAAGTACATGGTTTGGCTAACTAGAAAGATTATAAAAGGTGTCATTTTGCTTGGCTTTTCTCTACATTCATAATGGCTAACACGGTACAGCACCCTAGTACTACAGTACATGGTTTGTTAGTTCTGTAACTCCACCATGTCAGTTCATTCTTAAACCATAGATTTTTTTTCCTTTCTAATGAAACACGTATCATCCAAGTGATTTGAATCCTAAAACAGATTAGTAATTTTCAGTTCTTGACTTTCTCTTCAGTTTCCTTCTGAGTACTTCATTAAACCAAATAGTGAATGATGAATATACACGGGTGGAAATGGAGACAAGCTAGATGTAGAACTGCTGGTTCTTTTGTCATTTGCAACTTATTGTTAATAAGGAACACTTAAACCAATGAATACCGCTGTTTAAGACTAAAATAAGCAATTAAGGGTTCAAAATCTTAACAAGCAAGACAACTAAAATCTAGCAGAAAAATGTCACTTGAACATTAAGTGCTTCATCAGCAATGAATGATTTCTCATGAAGCAAAAACCTGAAGCCACTGTGGCCCTCCTGGCCCAATGTTGCTCTGCCCTGATTTAAAAGGTAAATAGCACTTAAATTAAATGAAGTAAATTAGTAGCAAAACTAGTCACTAATTAAGAAAATGGTTAGAATGAAAACCTGTAGCCACTATGGCTCTCCAGGACCGGAATTGGTCACCCCGTTCTATAGCCACATTCAGAATGACAATATGGTTTTATTTTCATCTGCTTGCTTATGTTCTGTTCTGTTATCCCTCCATTTTACAGTTCATCCTAAATAAACACAACATTTTTAAATAATTTGTGCTCTGTGTCATTATTTAGGGTTTACAGTTTTGACACAAGAGAAGTTCTTTGTGTTACACTACAAGTTTAGCCTGTGCTAGCTTTAT
This sequence comes from Erpetoichthys calabaricus, assembly GCF_900747795.2. NCBI lineage: Eukaryota > Metazoa > Chordata > Cladistia > Polypteriformes > Polypteridae > Erpetoichthys > Erpetoichthys calabaricus. The sequence goes on along the minus strand of NC_041395.2, from coordinate 136,624,597 downwards.
ACACCACATATGCTGTATATGTGTATATATCTATATACGTAAATAGAGAAAAGGGTAGCACCTTGGTTGGTAGTACTGTCCCACAGCCCCACCATCTTTGTCAAATATGCACATTCTCTCTGTGGTTTTGATGTTTTTTTCTGGGTATTTTGGTTTCCTCCCACATCTCAAAGGTGTGCAGGATAGATTAAATGATGACTGTAAATTTGTCCTGTATGAATGAGTAAAGGTACGTGTGTGACTCTGCGCTGCGATGAACTGTTGTAATATTCATTGTTGGTTTCTGCCTTATGCCTGATGCTGAGGCTCTGCCTCTCCACAATGCTGGTTTCTAGAAATGAATTACATGTCATTGTGTCTTGAGATGGATGACTAATTTAAAATTAAACCTTTCAATGACATAGTGACAGTGATGAGAATAGTATGTATTAGAGTCACTGGCTTTCCCTAAACTAAATGTGCAAGCTGATGTCTGAAAACTTGCAATGACTTCTGATTCTCACAGTACTGTATTTAGTGTATCTCATTTGAATGGTTGCTTTTATATGGTTCTTATTGGAATGGTTGCTACTTTAAAGGGAATGACAGAGGAAATCTAAACCAAAGCATGCTGAAGTGGAACGACAAAGGTGCCACTTAAGAAGTGAAGTATAGTAAGTAAAATGTAATTGAGTGAATGTGCCCCAGTGCATTACTGTCTTTTCAGGAGCTGATTTTTACATTGTGTTTGTTATACCTTCAGCTTCTGTTAACCATATATTGGATGAAGAAGTTAAAAATGGACATCTGGATAAAGTTAATTAAAGTGTAATATGCCTTCTCAGTCACATTTGGCCCCATATAAAGAGCTAAAGGAGACTTCATCCTGCTGTATACACAAGAGCCCCCCTTCTCCTTTTTAACCTACTGCTATATAATCATTCGGCAGATGTGTATGTGTGTGTTTTTCAATTGAATTTTATTTGTATGTATTTTTCCATCCATCCATCCATTGTCCAACCCGCTGAATCCGAACACAGGGTCACGGGGGTCTGCTGGAGCCAATCCCAGCCAACACAGGGCACAAGGCAGGAACCAATCCCAGGCAGGGTGCCAACCCACCGCAGGACACTGTATGTATTTTTTTCACTACAAAATCATTTAATGCAATCCAAGTAAATCCCCTTATGTAGCAAACTTCTATGCGCAAGCTCAGAATGCTGCACACATATACAAGTACAGTATGTTAAAAACAGAGCACATTACATGAACAAAATTATAAAAAATAGTGCTGTACACAGAATATGGATATTCAATATATAAATATTTGGACAGAGACAACTTTTTTCTAATTTTGGTTCTGTACATTACCACAATGAATTTTAAATGAAACAACTCAGATGCAGTTGAAGTGCAGACTTTCAGCTTTAATTCAGTGGGGTGAACAAAACGATTGCATAAAAATGTGAGGCAACTAAAGCATTTTTTTTAACACAATCCCTTCATTTCAGGGGCTCAAAAGTAATTGGACAAATTAAATAACTGGAAATAAAATGTTCATTTCTAATACTTGGTTGAAAACCCTTTGCTGACAATGACAGCCTGAAGTCTTGAACTCATGGACATCACCAGATGCTGGGTTTCCTCCTTTTTAATGCTCTGCCAGGCCTTTACTGCAGCGGCTTTCTGTTGCTGTTTGTTTGTGGGCCTTTCTGTCCGAAGTTTAGTCTTCAAAAAGTGAAATGCATGCTTAGTTGGGTTAAGATCAGGTGACTGACTTAGCCATTCAAGAATTTTCCACTTCTTTGCTTTAATAAACTCCTGGGTTGCTTTGGCTGTATGTTTTGGGTCATTGTCCATCTGTATCATGAAACGCCGCCCAATCAATTTGACTGCATTTAGCTAGATTTGAACAGACAGTACATCTCTGAACATCTCAGAATTCATTCAGCTGCTCCTGTCCTGTGTCACATCACCAATAAACACTAGTGTCCCAGTGCCACTGGCAGCCATGCACGCCCAAGCCATCACACTGCCTCCACCGTGTTTTACAGATGATGTGGTGTGCTTTGGATAATGAGCTGTTCCACGCCTTCTCCATACTTTTTTCTTGCCATCATTCTGGTAGAGGTTGATCTTGGTTTCATCTGTCCAAAGAATATTTTTCCAGAACTGTGCTGACTTTTTTAGATGTTCTTTAGCAAAGTCCAATCTAGCCTTTCTATTCTTGAGGCTTATGAGTGGCTTGCACCTTGCAGTGCACCCTCTGTATTTACTTTCATGCAGTCTTCTCTTTATGGTAGACTTGGATATCGATACGCCTACCCCTGGAGATTGTTGTTCACTTGGTGGGCTGTTGTGAAGGGGTTTCTCTTCACCATGGAAATGATTCTGCAATCATCCACCACTGTTGTCTTCCATGGACGTCCAGAGTTCACCAGTGCTTGCTTTCTTTCTCAGGATGTACCAAACTGTAGATTTTGCGACTCGTAATATTGGAGCAATTTCTCGGATGGGTTTTTTCTGTTTTCACAGCTTAAGGATGGCTTCTTTCACCTGCATGGAGAGCTCCTTTGACCGCATTTTGTCTGTTCACAGCAAAATCTTCCACATGCAAACACCACACCTCAAATCAACTCCAGGCCTTTTATCTGCTTAATTGATAATGACATTGCGATGGACTTGCCCACACCTGCCCATGAAATAGCCTTTGAGTCAATTGTCCAATTACTTTTGAGCCCCTGAAATGAAGGGATTGTGTTAAAAAAATGCTTTAGTTGCCTCACATTTTTATGCAATCGTTTTGTTCACCCCACTGAATTAAAGCTGAAAGTCTGCACTTCAACTGCATCTGAGTTGTTTCATTTAAAATTCATTGTGGTAATGTACAGAACCAAAATTAGAAAAAAGTTGTCTTTGTCCAAATATTTATGGACCTAACTGTATGCATGTCATTTTCTAAACCACTGAATCCAGACCAGGCTAGTTAGGCGTGAAGTCTATCCCAGCTAGCATAGTGCAAAAACACAGGAACAAACCCCGGATGGGACGAACACACAGACAAACACAACCACACACCAAACACACACTGGGACCAATTCACCAACCCCACATGTCTTTGGATGGTGGGAGGAAATTGGATCATCTGAAGGAAACACAAACAGACACAGGGAGAACATACAAACTCCAAGTAGGGAGAACCAAGCAATGACACGAGCCATGGTCTCTTTACTGAGAGACAGCAGCACTACCATTGTGTCACCATGTCACCTATGTACATATAAATAGATGCATACCTTTATACCCTTTAATAAATTTAATGTGCCTAAACATTAATTATTAAATTAATAAGTTTGAATATATTAAGCTAAAGCAGACAGGCAAATGGAGAAATACAAAACAAAAATCTAATTTATCTTGTTTTTATTGTAAGTGTGTTTATGAGTGTGCCATTAGTAGGAAAACTATGACTCCCATGAATAGATAGATAGATAGATAGATAGATAGATAGATAGATAGATAGATAGACAGATAGATAGATAGATAGATAGATAGATAGATAGATAGATAGATAGATAGATAGATAGATAGATAGATAGATAGATAGATAGATAGATAGATAGATAGATAGATAGATAGAAATAGATAGATAGATAGAAATACACAAGCTAATATCTGTGAAAACTTGCAATGGCTTCTTCCCCCACAGTACTTTGTGTATCTCATTTGAACAGCTGCTTGTATATCGTTCCGAGCATAACATTTAGCTAAATGTAATGAAGACAAAAGAACTTTCCAATGACTTTTCAAGTAATGCTGACCATGTGCAATTACTGTTCCTTAATGACAAGGAGGTAGAGAGGGTGGGTCAGCAGTTTTAAGTTCCACAAAACTGTACCAGAGAGCACATTAATCTTCAACATAACCTACATAAAAATCAGCAATGTTACCAATGAGGCTGAAAATCAGTGAAGTGCAACCCACCCCCGGATCCTACACTGCACATGTCACACAGAGAGCATACTGGCCTCTCATTCCTGGTCTGGCCTGGTACTGAGTGATTCTCTGTGGACAACAAGCGTAATATTAAAAAAATAATCAGACCAAGGTCTGCTCCCAAGGTCTGTGGAAGGCAGTGTATGGGGGTTAAAGGACTGTTTGACCCACAGGCAAAATGGAAAGAGGCCAACATTTCAGAGGGCCTCAGTCACTACTCACCAGCTGCTTTCACATCTTGTTGCATGGTAGAATACATGTGAGCCTGAAATCTACAAAAGATGAAGCAACCTTATCACAAATGAAGGCAAACTGGTGAAAGAGACAAACACGACACAGCAACATCAGAATTGTATTTTTAATCCCTAGAATGACTACAACAATGTTAGCAGGCTTTTAAAGACTGGACAACAAACGGGAGTATGGGTATTAGATTTTAGCACATCTTCCATCTGTTGGTGTGTCACATGTTATTGTGTCATATTCTGAATGAAGTGTATGTCCAAAAGTATATACGCCACCTTGTGCTGTTCAAACCTTACCAAGCGAAACATTATTTGCATTCATGTATTCCTCTAGGTGGAGCAGTTCTACGCCAGAGTGGACACCATTTTGTAACCAATAAATGAACTAAAAGATGGGTGAATGGATATTTCCAATCAAAAGTGTTCAATGGTCAGATTGATCTATGTTCCCTTTACATAGTGTCTTTCATAGTGATTACCATCTCATGGAAACTAGGTTACACCTTAAAATAAACACAAACATAACAATACACTACAAGAAATAAGCAAATGATGACTCAAAGTTAAATGTCAGTACACACACTGAAAAAATAAATAGGCTGTGTGATGCAATGATCGCATCTAACTTGCAGCTAGTGGATTCTGAGCTTGCAGTTCCATGTGGAAATCTAAAATGAATACATGGATTTGTGTATATTCTGTACTGTGTATGCAGTGGATAGTGTGCTGGCTTGGTGCAATGGGTGGCCAAGGGTAAAGTTGCACTAAAAAGTAAAACAGGACTGAAATGTGTGCTGCATTATTGAGAGGACAGTCCTTTGAAGTAGAGCTATGCAGAACAACTAGGGGGCAGTTAAACTCTGTAACACAGCTGGATACTTAAACATCATTTCATTGTGGTACAAGAATGGGGTATTTGAATAATGGATAAAGTATTTTCTAGCCAGAGATTTGGTGGAAGCCTGGGTGTAGAGGAGGAAACAGCCAGTAGCTCTTTTTGATAACCCCTGAACAGTGTCTCACATGCAGTAATGGACTAACCGGTGGCACTAGTGGCAGAAGTGTGGGAATATGCATTATTAAAATGAAATATAGCAGCCTTTTGTTTAGATACCAAAACATTATGTTTTAATATCCTCATTCAGTTTTGCAAATAACTGCTGAGAGGGGCAATTCTTGAAAATGTTCTGATAAAAATGTAATGAAAGCCAAATATTTTCACGGTTAAACATATGGTTTTGAAAAATTGAGAGTCATCTCCTGATGAGGACTGAGAAAAACAAATTTAGTTTGAAAACATCACATGCTCCAGTTCTGGACAACAATCATGTGTTTGTCAACCCATGGATTAGACCATGGAGTACAAACTGAAAAATTGTTTAGGTAACATCATTTGTTACACTAACTATTGGTGGGTAAGCAGATAAAACTGGTTGAAGTTACAGAAATGGAGGAGGGTATTGTGGAAATGTCTTCTCTCAAAGGTACTTGCCAATGCGCACTTCTTTACTTGTTTATAGGCCAAGGGGCATTTTTATTATACAAGCTAAGATGTAATAATTTCCTGAAAATATGGATAATTAGAAACATATTTCTTTTCAGTACTGAGCAGAGTGAGCACTGCATTTGTGTCACACAGCTAGATGTCTTCTTTCTTCCAATTGCTCCACTAGTGCAATAAAAACATGGTATCGGGTATATTGCATACAGTCAAGATGTGACATTCTTGGCTCCAGGGATCCTGACCCAAGGGCAGATCAGGAGGTCTTCTAAACTAAAAGCTTCTGAGAGAGCATACAAGGTAATTCTCAAGCCATGCAATTTATTAAACCACCACTATGTGAGATAAGGAGAGCCTCCAGGGGCATAACAGAGGTGCCGAAAGCAAGAACAGTATTAAGAGTGATATAAGCCCTTCTGCCTACAAGCATAACAGAAATTACAACCAGGATGTCTTTGATTCATGTCTTTTCATATGAATGCAAGATTTCAAGACTAAACAATCTCATCTCAGGTTCCATACTATGTCAGCCTAATAAGTCATGTCATTTTCTAAGACACTTAATCCAGACCATGGTCTCAGGGGTGCCAGAGCCTATCCCAGCTAGCACACGGCACAAGGCAGGAACAAACCCTAGACAGGCCACCAGTCCATCGCAGGGCAAACACACCCTCATTAGGATCAATTCAGTATCACCAATTCACCTAACCTGCATGTCTTTGAACAGTGGGAGGAAATCGACAAGGGTAGAACATGCAAACTCCATGAAGAGGAGACCCAGGACGTGAGGTCTGGTCTTCTTACCAGGCTCCACCACTGTGCTCTGTCAACCTAATAAATGTCACGCAGAAACAGACAGAACAGGGCAGGACAGATGCCTCCTTCCTCACCAAACTAAGGCAGAATCATCTAAAAAGGGGGTTTAATAAGGGCAAACTCTACCAGTCTGGGTGTTCAGTTCTGACAACAGCAAGCTGCAAGGAGAGAGAAAGGTTTAGATGTAAGAGACTGTTGAGGGTGGGAACAAGATTACTCAGAAACAGTCATTCTTAGATCTACATATTGCATTAATTCAGTTCTTTTGCCTTCATTTATAGTGTGCCTACCTAAATTTAGTGAGTTAGCAAAGTGTTTTTTATTTCATTTAAACTGGTTAGGGCTCATTAGAAAATCTTACCAAAATATTTTATATGTTTCTTTTATTCATGCCAATGTTACAAATTCAACTATACAATATATGTTACTTATTTGAAATTCTGAATGGTTAACTAGTCATAAAATAGAAATATGAAAGTTTCTTACTTTATAGACACAATAGGTTCACACATACACGTTGGATTACGTTCTTGTATGATCTGACTGTCATACCTTCTGTGTATAATTTGTACATTGTCTCTCTGTAGGTTTCCTCCCACATCCTAAAAATGTAATTGTTATTTAAACTGCTGATTCTAAATTAGCCCAGGTATAAGTAAGTGGGGGAGTGTGAGAAGCAGCACTGCTGCAAGCACTGGCACTCCATCTAGGATTTATTGCTGCCTTTCACCTGAGGCTTCCACGGATGGGTTTACAGCTCCCTGTGACCCTATAATGTGCTCAGAAACATTGATGAATAGAACTTTTAATTGTAAAATACTGTTTTTAGTGAGAAAAAGTTAAATTCCACTTGCTGTTCCCTTAAGGAATCAGAGAAAGTTTTTAAAAAATGAAAAAATACAGTGTTTTTTATAGCACCCATGGATAAGGGAATTGTTTTATTCCCAGTCCTAGCTGATGTAAAAATTTAAAGGAAAACTTTTCTGGTTTCTCTTTTTATAAAAATGGTAAACACTCTTTTTTCTAATTAGAAGTTTGCATTTTTTAATTATAATAATTTTTAAGAGTAGGGGGCTTTGCCCCCTGCTCGCTTCATTCGCCCAACCCGGGGCACGCTACGCACTAGGCACTTTGTGTCTCTGCCGCTCACATTGTGAAGAGGGGGGCTGAATGCACGCTAAGGAGATGCAGTCGCTCCTCTGAAACCCCCTCTTAAATGGTGATACAATGGGAAACAAATAGTTTTTTTTTTTTACCTCCTCCTTGCTCGATCAGCTGCTGCTTCTGCTGCCATGCTGCGTGATCTGCATGTCGTGCTGCGCGTCGAACATTTAAAAGCCTGTACAGCAGCTGTCCTTTTGTCTCACTGCTTTGTCTCGCGGGACGGTAAAGTGTCTCAGAGAAAATCACATCTCATCTCCTACCAAGCCTTCCAAGATTTTTTTTTAACATAGACAGATGTCACAGGCAAGTGGCATCGTCATGCAGTGGTTGGTATTGCTGCTTCATGGATGCATTGAGGGACGAAATTTCAATTTGTATTCTGGCCTCTGACTCAGTGAACCTTACACAAATTTTCTCAATGACAGGATGTGTGTTTTCCTCCCACCCCCATTTAAGTGAGCAAATTATTAAAGGATGCCTTTAAATAGGTGCACTATTTAAGTGTATGCCCCATCATTAAGTCCAGGCTGGTACCTACCTGCCTTACACCCAGTGTTGTTTCAATAGGCACCAACTCACCAAGACCCTTTAACACAAAAGGTGGTTTCAGAAAACGGATAACTATATTACAGTGTAGACTGTACGTTGTGCTAATTACATTAGGCTTAGCAGAACAGTTTACACTTAATTGTTAAACAGCTATTTTCTAATGGAACAAAGACCATTTGGAAAGCACCTCCTCCATGTGTCGCATTGTGACTAGCTACTTCCAACAAAAACCAGTTCTGGCAAATGTAAGCCAGTTAATGTATTCCTCTAGCACCATGACAATTAACCACTGTTAAGCAATTCATGTGATGAAAATGGGATTATTCTGAAATGGCTTAATGTAAAATAATAATTAACCGAATCACCTGCCTTCTCATATTTTCACAGCTTTAATCTCAACTGCATTTTTTCATATTTGACTTGCCTGTCTTCATGGTACATGTCTTGCTAAAGCCTCATAACTTGTAATTGACTGTACTGGAAGTGTTTTACGATATCTACAATAGTAGTGCACAAACTGACCTAATATACTACTCTGATAAATATAGGATCATTTTATTTATCTGTGGTGGGCTGGTGCCCTGCCCGGGGTTTGTTCCTGCCTTGCGCCCTGTGCTGGCTGGGATTGGCTCCAGCAGACCCTCGTGAGCCTGTGTTAGGATATAGCGGGTTGGAGAATGACTGACTGACTGACATTTTATTTATTTATTATTTCCAGGCAACGTGGTTGCTAGGAATTTCTCTTGGTGTAATATCTATATACATAACAAGGTAAATACAATTAACACAATATACAGTACATGACACTGTTACAACATTATATACTGTAGTAATGAAAAAAATATATTGCACAAAACAGAAATATAAAAAACAATGTAGTAAAGTAGAATTGCACTCCTATTACCCAGTGAATATATCAGGTAAGTCTTTATAAAATAAACATTTCCTCATTTGGCTGACACCTTTTTCCAAGGCGGCTTATAACATTTATGATACAATTGGTTTCATTTCTTTTGGTTTTCTGATTGGAGCACAGGCAGCTCAAGTGACTTACTCATGGCCACACACTGTCAGTGGCAGAATTTGAATCCACAACCTAAGGGATTGAAGTCCAAAGTCTTAATCACTATGACATACTGCCTGCCTTAACACAGAAAAACACATAATTTTAAAGGCAAAATCAGGAACAGACAGAAATGAAACAGAGCGACTGAAGTGCGAAACACTTTTCTGTGTCCATTAGGGAATTGGTAACATTTCCTGGATGAGTATACCTGAAAGAGATGGTGGCCTGGGTGAGTACATTCTTGATATCTCCAGCATGTTTCCTGACCGTAGATAAAAGCAGGACCTCAACAGAGTCTAGGTTCAGTCCTACAATCTTTTCTGCTGTCCCCACAACATACTGCAGTCTATGTGTCAAGTGAGCAGATGCATTGCCATGCCAGACTGCTATGGAGAAAGTGAGGATGGTTTTAATAACAGCTCTGTAAATCTGTACCAGCACTGATTGGGACAGATTAAACTTCTATATGCTAACAGAGAAAAAAGCATCCACTGCTGAGATTTACTGATAAGAGCAGTTATGTTTTCAACCCAGTTCAGACTGTGAGTGATTATTGTGCCAAGAAATTGAAATGATTCCACCCTGTTGACGATGATGTCATTTATAACTAGGGATACAGAAGTGAGAAGTGTCTCCTAAAATCCACAAACATTTCCACTATTTTTGAGGTATTCAAGTTAAGATCTCTGAGGGTACACCAAATGGCCAGCCACCTCCCTTCCGATATGGCACCTCGTCCCTATCTGAGATCAGGACAACTAGGGTGGTGTTACAGTATCTGTACACTTTAGCAGTTTAATGGTGTTAACACTCCTATATCAAGTGCTACATTAATTCATCTGCAGTATTCATATACAAGGAAAAAGACAGAGAAACAAACACACACACATATGTACAGAAAGACAGGAGAATTTTTACCAAAGACTATCATTAGAAACCAATAAACATTTTTGTGAAAAAGATTTACTTTTCAGAATTAAAGCTAATAAAGTAAAATGTAAAATCACATGGACTTTTGACATATTTTCCAAAGTAAAAATATAAAAATCATTACACTAATACACAATAGTCATTAAGGCAGCCTACAGATTCCTGAATATTCTTTGCTAAGCAGTGATACAGAATGAGTCAGTTGAGACTTCCAGGCCTGCGCAAGGAACAGGTTGAGAAGGAGGGCGGGGCCAGTGGTCCTTGACGTCATAAAGCACGACTTTTAAATTAGAGTCCTTTTTTTCCTAAACGATCTTATTGGCTGAGAAACAGGAAGTGGGTGGGGATTAGCCGTTGGCGTTTTCCGAGCATGGCCGTGCAGTGCGGCGTTCGACTTTTCCCAGAGTGCCGTGCGGAGTTTTCGCTTAGCCATCTTGTTGAGTTAGTAAGTAAGTGTGAGTGAGTGAGTGAGAGAGAGAGAGAGAGAGAGAGAGAGAGAGAGAGAGAGCGAGAGCGCGCGCGCGAGTGAGAGGGGAAGGAAGGGAGGTAGGCAGGCAGTTTGTGAATTTCACTTCTCTGGAGTTCGCGCAAAAGGGACATACTAAGGGCTTGGTGAAGTGTTCTAGTAGAATTGTGTGTTACAGTGTTGGCTACTTTTTACTTACCACGCCGGAGATAAAGCATCGATGATCATATTGGCCGGACGGAGCTGAGTCTGTACTTTTCTCGACAGGATGTCTTACGTACTGATCCCAAGGTAGAGCGGAGAAAAAGTGTTTAAAAAGACAAACCAACTGGATTGGACTCGACCCGCCTCAGACTCGAGTATCCTTAGCGACCGGGCATCTTTATCTGCGACAGCGGCCTGCTGACAACTTGGGAGCCGGGCGATCAGCTGACAGAGCAGGCCGGCTGGAAGTAGAGGAGAAAGGAAGTTAAAAGTCGCAGAGACAAGGTACGGCAGCAAACGGGGTCGATAAAAGTTGGAACTGTATATATGCTGAAATGTATGGGCACTGAAATCATAGAGAAGCAACAGGAGGGAAGCAACTCAAAGATGTTGTATGGTCGCTTTGCTGGCGGCAGTAAACTGTGAAATCGGTTTCCCTCCCCCCCACCTTTGATTTTTGATCAATTGTAAAGTTAACAAGAGGAGAAAAGGGGAGGGGGTGATATCTTTCCCAGTGCTCAATATGTCTAAGATGCCGACTAAAAAAAAGAGCTGTTTCCAGATTACAAGTGTCACCCAAGCCCAAGTGGCAGCTAGTAGCATAACGGACGAAACCGAGAGTCTGGATGATCCGGACGAATCGCGGACTGAGGACGTCTCATCGGAAATCTTTGATGTTTCTCGGGCTACAGATTTCGAGCCCGAGGAGGTCTGTGAAAGGAGTTCGTCTGAAGAAACTTTAAATAACGTGGCGGAGAGCGAGGTCACCACCTTGCTTATACCTCAGGATGGGCAGCTGGGGACGGCAGGAACCGCACCTCCTAATGGGACTTTTTCTCAAAGAAGTGTCCTTTTGACAGGTCACCTCGTCACCGCTAATATTGCCCAGGTTTCGGCAGTCATATCGGGAGGTGGCCAGCCCCAACCTCCCACTGCTCAATCAGGAGTGCTGCAGCCCATCGCCTCGACCATGTCCTCTGGGCCTGCTACCGCTTCCCAGGTTCCTCCTGCCGTTGCTGCTACAACTTGCAGTTCACGTTTCAGGGTCATTAAACTTGATCATGGTACAGGCGAGCCTTTCAGAAGAGGCAGATGGACTTGTATGGAATTTTATGAAAGAGATTCAGAGGGATCAGTTATCACCAGGACTGTGGATAGTATTCGAAATGCTAATGTTTTGGATCATAATACAGACAGAGACAGTGGGTTGGGTGCCACTGGTGGCTCTATCGCGGCCCCCCTCAGCACATTCAATGCAAGGACCTGATGCTGCAGGTGACAATTTATTAATTGCTGCCTCCCAGTTGCATCAGTCTGAGGGGACCACTCCGTCATCTCAGCAACAAACCTACAGCATAGGACAACCAAGTGTGGGCGGGTCTGTGGCACATGGTTGTTTTCAGCCACAAGTGTATTCTCCGCTAACTGCACCCAGCCAACAAATGCTTGTTCCTCCGGTGCAGACACCGGTCACTACACAACCATCAGCACCACAAACTCTCTTGCCCCAAGTACACAGTGGGATAAGTATTCAGTCACAGAGTGTGCCATCACAGCCGCCTGGCATAGTCATGCCTTCACAACAGCCAACAATACAGAAGCCCGCCAGTGTTGTACCAGTGACTCAGCCACAACAGTTTCCTTTTCAGGGTCAACCTCCGCAAGTTCCCCCTGTTCATCTGTTGCCAACACAAACTACTTTGGTACCGAGTACACAGTCGGATTATCTGCAGCATCTGCCTATCATTCAGCAAGCCCAGCAAAATGTGCAAGGATCAACAGCTCAGACTCTTCAAGTTTCTAGTCTTCCAGTGGGCCAATCTGTTATCCATGGTTCCTCACCAGTGATAACACCTGCTGCCCCTGGAGCTCAACTGTTAGGTCTGCAGACTCAGCCAGGTGATTCAGCAGGCCAAGGTGCTGGAGTCATCCAGGGCACATCATCAGCTCCTACTCTGTGTGTCTTGCAGCAACAAGGAGGAGGTGTGGTACAGCAAGGTGTAGGAGCTGTGTCTGTAGTTGCACAACAGCAGCCTCAGCCTATGAGTCAACTCCAGCCTCCAGGGGTGGGTGGAAGCAGTCAAGTTTCAGGAGTGCCCAGCGGTCCTCACCCCGTTGTTGCTGCTATCCAAAATGTGCCTGCCATAGTGCCCACTATTGGTATGACAAGTGGGTCTAGTAGTGTGCCTGCTGTAGTGCCCAGTGTGTCCAGCACTCCAGCTACAATGCCAAATGTTCCCTCAACAATAGGACAATCATCACTTCCCAGTCAGTCACAGTCTCCTAGGAGTACAACGTTATCATCACAGACTGGGGGACAGATCATGCAGAACATAGCAAATATTGTACCCAACCTTCCCCAGACTAACTTTGTCCAGTTTCAGGCCCAGTCTCAGGCTGCAGTCAGTCAAGCAGATGAGAACAGAAGGATGTCTGATGTCCTACCTCAGCCTCCTGTTATTTCTGGGAAAGAGCCTGTGAAGCCTTCAGTTCCAGAGAATCAGTCTGCAGCCACCCCTGTTAACAACCTTCCATCAGTATTAAGAATTCAACTTCCCATTGACGGGGACGAAGAAAGGTACGATAAAAGTTTTATATTTTAGAATGTATATACTGCTTGAAGCACATTGTGGCAGTGCCTGTTGGGAGTTTCATAAGGCAAACAAAGCTCACATTATATGGGGCCTTTTCAGTAGTGAATACTGTTTCGTGGCAATTTATAAGCACAGAACCAGTGGAGCTGTAAACATTTTTTAATACAAAATTAGTGCTAGTGGGCTAGGTGACCTGAACTGTATGCACCCAATGCTTTAGCCTCTGTTTAATCCACATAGCATGAAGGGAGTGATGGCAGATATTGTGGGTTCCTTTTCCTCACAGTTTCAAGCAAGTTTACTATGGAGTATGTAGCTTGCTGATTTGTGACAAATATATAAACTCTAGAATCCATAATTTCATTTAGTGATATACTGTATATTCCTTTTCCCTCTCTACTCCTTATGCCTAACTCTAGTTTCCTTACGTGACATATAGTACATTTTAACAATGATTTCACTGTCCTTTTTTCTTTCAGCATTCCTTTTTTTAAGTAAGTCTCTATAGATTCCTTTAGTGACGTATCATACATTTTTAAAATTATTTCATTGTTCTTTCTTTCAGACCTCCTCTTTTTAGCTTGCTCTTTAAATTCCATGCACGTATAGTTTGCAATCAGAAGATGACAGAGTGACAGACATGCATGTGCAGTATTTTTGTGGGGTGGTGTTTAAGTATGACAGCTTTAGTCCTAGTAGTTTTTCAGGTAGAGTTTTGTATAAAAAAGGAAAGTCTGCTTGTTTTGTTGATCCATTACTGATATTTGCCATTTAAAACATGTTACTTGTCTTTATTTTCTCCAGTGTGTCATTTGTTTTCATACAGTAAACTTCATAGAATCAATTTGTTCATTGTTCTGAGTATGTAGAGCAGTGAGACGGATAAGAGAAAATTTAAAGGAATCAGAGGTTCTTAATAATTTTGGCACCGTATTTAAATTGGTCTATTTTCACTACCAGCGGTACTCATTTCTAAAGTTTATTATCGGTGAAGTTAATGAGATTACTCGTAGTGTTTCAGTATGTTCCACAGGTTGCTTTAATGACAAAAACTTACATAACTGCAGATTGTGAAAGTATAACTTTGGAGTTGGTACTCACCAGATAGGACGGTGTTTCTGTCTGTCCACTTATTTTTAGATCCACTTAAATGTAGTTAATTGTTCCAGAAAAGTAGAGATTTCCTTGACATTGTGAAGCTCAAATCATAGACCAACTGTGGATGAACTGGTGCCGATGTATTGTAGGGTTACATTTATTGAAGCAGGACCAAATAAAATTCACCAGTTAATAAACACTAGAGTACCTGAAGAAATTCCACCTGGATGCTGAGAAAATGTGCAGACTCTAGGCAGTGACCAGACCTGGGCTTCAATCCCAACATGACAAAGTTTTGAGGAGACCGCAAAATGTATTACTAATATTTAGTTTGCTAGTTGTGCATCTATCCATTTTTATTTTACTTCAAGGTTGTAGGAAGAGAGTGGGATAGAGAGTGACAGCCCTCTCTGGCTGAGATGCCAGGCATTCATAAGACATATTGACGTACGGGCCTGGACAATTTTGGGTGACCGGATGAACTGACACTATAACTATGAGTTGTGAGAGTGTGAACAGAGGGAAAGCACAGCCTCACTTTAGCCATGTAAAGATTGCTAGACAGTTGTTTTAGACTTAAAATTAATATTACTCTGATTCCATTCTGTTTTAGACTTAAAATTAATATTACTCTGATTCCATTCTACTACTTCCTTTATCGAAGCATTTATTGAATTGTGGTAAAGGGACTTTCCTCATGTAATGCCCCATCTGGTATTTTCTAAAAATAGTTTGTGCACTTCTTTCAGATATTGTTGTATTAAAGATTCAGATATGTGCATTGTATGTTGTTTAAACCAAAAAACTTTGCATAAGTTGCCAGTGAGTTACTAATTTTGTTAATTTTTATTTTAATTAATGGCATTAGTAAATGAACCTTTGCTAATGTTTTTGCTTTACTTAATATTCTCAAACTTGACTCTGAGCCTAAACTATTATAATTCAGTTCTAAAAACGGTTTTTAATTTATTGAAAATTAAGTCACTTATTATATTGCCCAGCAGATTTCACTTATTGCTTATTCATTTCAGTACTTGTTTGATCAGATTTAAAGTACCAAATTTTACTGTAAAAATGAAGAGGGGGCTCACTGGTCAGCTATTTATGTTCGTGTCATGTTAAAACATTTAATTTTAAATCTAGCTGTGTTTATGCATGCTGCAATTTTATCACTTTAGATAATTTAGCAGCATTTGTTTTTCCAGAAAGCATTGTGCTAATGCTAATGGCATTGTGGCCTAGTAGATATGGTGTTCTTAAAATTTAGCAAACCAATATGTGTATTAAGTCATGTTGGTAAGGATTTCAGTTTTGAACCAATATAGTTTTTTCTTTAGATTCACAATCCGTTAAATCTTTGCCTCTTACGTATATGATTTAGATACTCAAGACTTTAACAACCTATCTTGGTTGCATTTCTTGTTCACCTGCTAACAATTAGCAAGCAAGGATTGAAATAATTAAGAATGCTTGGTAGGGATTTATGTGGGTAGCAGTGTTCACTTTTGCTGAGATACTGTTACCTTTTATATATACTGTACTGATATGGGTACACTTTCAAAAATGCTAGTCTACAGATGTATGTGGCCGGATAGCATCTGATAAAGCAAATGTTAAATTTAGCAGCTTAAGGATTTAACAGAAACTGACACCTTTAAGTCCTGCATTACCCTGAAGGTATGAAGCGTTCTCATATTTCACTTGCTGCTAAAGGAGATATTCATTTTGGTATCTGAGTGGTTGTCTTTGTGGGAGGGGAAACAACAGACTTCTGAACAGCATTTCCCAGCAGCTTCAGGTCTTGCTCATTGCAGAAAGGTGTGTGCTGAGATGCTTGGTTATGAATGTTTCATTGACTGTATTCAGTGTTACAGCGTAAAGACTATTTTTACTGTTATATATTTCCAAGTGCAGCAATACTCTATACAAGTATAAACTTAAAACTCTCTTTCTGAAGGCTAACTTTTTCAAATAGACCAGTTATTAAATAATATTTAAGCAAATGATCTTTTTTAATTAAGCCACAGCATTGGACTGTACAAATGCCCCTCGTAGAACATAACAGCTTAGAGTTTATAGGTAAGACTATTCATGTTCTTATTGCTATGAACAAATGTATGCTGTCAAGTTGTACGTGACTTCACAAATGTACTGTTCCTGTTGATTTGAATGAGGTACATTTTATGAGGCTTCTCCTGCAGTCTGACTTATCTCTTTCTTATCTTGCTTGGTACAGTTGTCAGTCTGTGTTCCGACTAAAGAGCTTTAGTTGCTCAAACTTAATAGAGGACCACAGAAGAGAGAAGGATCCTTTCCTCAGAATTCAACCTTTAATTGGCAGTTTTTGTGAGCATTCCCAAACTGTCATAACTCCTAACAAGAGAAAACTCAAGTCCATATGAAAGGCAAGAGTTTAATTGGAGTGCAACCAATATTGACAAACCAATACACAGGTTGAAGATCTGTTATAGAAATTTTTTTTTTTATTATTTTTCCTCTCTCTAGAATAAAAAATGTACCATTATTATTATTATACAGTAGTGATTAAAATAGGACAGCACATTCACTCAAATGGGATACTAGTACACTACAAAAGAGCATGTAATAGTAAGCAGGCTCCTTATGCAGTCATGTGAGAAGCATGTTGTCCTAGTGCAGATTTATAATTTATTTGATAGCTTTATATAAAGAATTCAAGCCTAACAAACACTGCAACCCCTAAAAACCCACAGACACCACTGATACTACTTGGATGGATCTGTCAAGACCAGCATTGTTGTGCCCTTGCCCTGCAAACATTCCAAAAATCTGAAAGTGAATTTCAGTAGATAGTATTTTTCCTAGTGATGATTTATGAATGGTTATTTGTGCTGAAATTAAATGCAGTCCAATGTGTTAACTAAATTGAAATGTAATGTATATGCATGTGGTGCTTTTCATTTTGGCACAGTTTTCTTATCATAATTAAAAAGATTTCAACCAAATGATAGATTGCTTTTAATAATGACATGCAATTTTTGTGTCAATTTAGTATGTAAAAAAACCCAAACTATTGCATTTTCATTTATGCCCATAGCTCACATGTCATAACTAAAAGCAAAGTAAATGTATTGCATTCTGGTTAGCAGCAGCTTGAGTATATTACATTTTGATTTGAGACCACACTTTAATTGTGCCAAAATTAAATGAGATTAATTGGCCAAAGGGGGCATCAACATTTGGGGCAAGAGGCATTCCAGTCACTAGTTTGTACAATCAGAGCTAAAGAAGTCGAAGAGGGAATTGATAAGGCAGGGATCTGCCTTTTCATTGAATTGATGGAAGCTGGTGTCGTAAATGGCAATTTCATTTCCTTTTGTGTCGAAAGATGGAAAAAATATGCAGTATATTGAATTTTCATAGAAAGTATAAATAAAAAGCTACATATAAACCAAGCTCCGTGATGCTAACAAATGTTTCACTATATTCAGAATTTAGTTAAAACTACTAACAACTCGCACTTTGAAAATGTAACTGCACAGCTTATTTTAACATGTTTAAAAATATTTTTTGTAGCTTAACATAAGAGTGACATTTTTCACCAAGACCTAAAGCATACTTTTTACCAATTACGTCCCATTCAATAGTGATGAATCTTATGTCTGCCACCAGAACACAGAAATGTTTAAAAGTGGAATTCCTCTTACCCCAGCTATTGACCTGATTGGTCATTTGGTTACATTTTAATTTTAACATGAATAAGGTGTGGCCTCAAATCAAAACATAGTATATTTGAGCTCCTGCCAAGTGTAATTCATTATGTTTTAGTAATGACGTGATCAATGGACATAAATTAAAATGCAATATGCTTTTGTGTTGTACTTTAAAGTGGTATGGAAAAGACACCTTATAGTAAAAAGCAATCAATCATTTGGTTAATTTGTTTTTTAATTACAGAACAATAAAACCATGACAAAATTAAACACACCACACACACACACACACACACACACACACACAAAAACATTACCTTTCTTTCTAGTTAGCATATTGGATTGCACTTTAATTTTGGCACAAATTATCTCCATAATGATTGGCTATTTTCTGCCTTTAGTTACAATTACAGTGCTTTTGGAACTACTACCGGTACTGTCTTGGGAATGTTTTTTTTTTTTTTTTTTTTTTTTTTTTTTAACCACATTAATGGCCTTAGGGAAGAATAAAGGAAATGAGAGTGAGACAGATTGAAGCCAAATTAAACATTTGCAGTTTGAATTTATTTTATAATATTGTCTTTGGATTAGCAGGGTGAATATTTTTCATTAAAAACAAACAACACAGAGAGTAGATACAATAGAGAAATTCAGAATGTATCTGTAACAACCACACAGTGACATCAATACAACAGGTTTTTTGGGGTAGTTTAGTTGCGCTCCTTCATACATACGGCAACATTTTTCACATTTTGAATTCAAACTAAATTATAAAAGAAAGACAGAAAATTTAAAGCATGTTATTTGCTGGAATTGCACCAAAATTTTAAATGTTGAACTGTGAAATACAAGCAAATTTCCCACATTCATAAAACATAATTACACCGATGCTTGCGCTCATACTTCTTTTTTGTCCGCCTCACCTTCCACATTTGAGGTATAACACTTACTTTTCATTTTTGTAAGCAGTTTCAACTTTTTAGCCTTTTTTAGAGTCTACCATTCAGAAGTGTTTAGACAGAGGATAAAAAAACATTTAAATAAATTTTAAAAATCGTATTGTTTAAATGGGAAAATCAACTCATTGTTCTGGATGCTCTTTTGGCAGGTGTTGGTGGTAAAGTGATTTGTACCTTTAAGTAAAATACTGTAATTTTTAAATTAAAAAAAATGGTCTAGCATCTGTATTTTTGGTATAGAGTATGGCAATTCTGTAGTTTATGTAAGTCTTTCTACTATGGTTACTTTTCCAGTTTTGGTCTTTTAAGATACAGATGTTAGATACAAAAATTGGGGCACTTGAAGTACGTCACAAGATTTCTCTTTATCATCTGATTCTTCGTGTTTGATTTTTGTTTTATGTGCATTACAGGTAGTATCCTAGTGGTATATATTCTACTACTTAGATACTTTATTAATCCCCAAGGGGAAATTCACATACTCCAGCAGCAGCATACTGATAAAAATCACTATTAAATTAAATTAAAGAGTGATAATAATGCAGGTATAACAGACAGTAACTTTTGTATAATGTTAACGTTTACTCCCCCTTGTGGAATTGAAGAGTCGCATAGTGTGGGGGTGGAACGATCTCCTCAGTCTGTCAGTGGAGCAGGACAGTGACAGCAGTCTGTCTCTGAAGCTGCTCTTCTGTCTGGAGATGATACTGTTCAGTGGATGTAGTGGATTCTCCATGATTGACAGGAGCCTGTTTGGCACCTGTCTCTGTGCCACGGATGTCAAACTGTCCAGCTCCGTGCCTACAATAGAGCCTGCCTTCCTCACCGGTTTGTTCAGGCGTGATGCATCCCTGTTCTTTATGCTGCCTCCCTAGCACACCACCACGTACAAGAGGGCGCTTGCCACAACCATCTGATAGAACATATGCAGCATCTTATTGCAGATGTTGAAGGACGCCAACCTTCTAAGAAAGTATAGTCGGCTCTGTCCTTTCTTGCACAGAGCCAGTATTGGCAGTCCAGTCCAATTTATCATCCAGCTGCACTCCCAGGTATTTATATACTTATACATACATTCATACATACATTATATACGTATATATACATTATATATAAATATATATATATATATACTTGCATTTTCGTTGTAATATTCAGGCTAAGAGTGATTTTTATACAAACTTAGGTTTTGGATGTTGACAAGTGTTGCTGAAGAAAGGTTGATCAACAGTAGGTGGTTTCTGCTGCACCATACACCTTTATTTGTAATGTTCATCTATGTTCTATTTAAATTTGCCAGTTAAGGAGTGTGAGTGATTGATGTTACTAAATCAACAGTTATTAGGTACGTATACTCTGAATCTTTACTGTGCTGAGATGGACAGATTTTGTGTAGAAAGAACAGGTGACTAACCCTGCATCTGGAAGTGGGCTGTTTGTGCAGCATTTAGGTAAGAGGCAAGTCCTTTTTTGACTTGAACTTCAGTCTTTTCCATCAGTTGTCATGCATTCACCAGCAGCATGTCAAATATCTGGAAATCATTTTGGCATCGGCCTCCCTTCCAGTACTTGTGAGATATTGTTCTTCTATGCTCTGTGAGTTATACATAAAGCACCTGGTCTTTGATAATATTTACAGGTTAATGAAAAAAGAACATTGAAAGAGTAGACTAGCTTCTTGGAGGTGCCTCACATACACTATATAAATGCCCAACTCCGTGTTTGCCAGTTATGCTGTTGATCCATTGCAAGGAATTTAAGCATGTAGTCCTAAACATTGTCGCACAAGTGTGAAATATGAGCCCAAGTCCAAACAGTGCCAACAGCACACTCAGGGGACAAAGTGAATTGTGCACTTTTTCAAAGGAAGTGGGTTGTAGTCATGTTGTGTCATTATGGAAAATTAGCTCCAGGTCTATTCTCAAGAGCATCTGCTAGAACTGTTATCTCTTTTTGACTTGTCGGCGGATAAAATGCAAACCTCCAGCCTCATCTACCAGTCATACTGGTAAAAGTTAGCCTGGAAATACGATCCTCATATGTTTTGCTATTTAAAATAGTATTTGATTTTTACAATTTAAAAAAAAACATGCAGTATTTGTACCTTGGGTTATTGAATCCAGGTTTTAATTAATACAGTGCTCAAAGCACAGTGTGATATTGAAAAAGAAATAAATTTTGCTCTGAAACCTATTGTTAATGCCTTTTATTGTATTGAAAACTATCATGTTAATAGCACCGATACTTTCTGATATGTTTAAAATCAAAAACTGGTTTTCTGTATAAAACTAACTTGAAGTGGAATTAACTTAAAAATATTAACTTTTGTATACCACCAAAATTGTCAGTCACTACAGCTGTCTCATCCATGCCCGGATGTCTATAGACAGTGTTTGATCACATGGGAAGGGCCACTAGCCCTTCATGATTACCTCCTTATTGACTGGACATGGCACAATTGCATTCCAAGAACAATTACTCCAATTCATTCCTTTTATTTCTTAATGATAACTTGGCCTGCATTCAGTTACTTCAGTTACTCTTTCATTTACATTTTTTGGGCAGTGGATTCTAGGATCATGAAATGTTCAGTATCATGCCTCCTGCTGCACTGTGTTTCCCCAGCCCTGGCCCATTATTTTATCTTTTAAAAGTCTTAACCTTTTGAAATTACCCAGCATATTGTCGCCATTTTGTGGTATTAGATTTGAAGGGCAAAATCATTTCAATGGGCAGATAGCAATCATTGTTTTTTTTAAAGCTTTCTGAAAAGTGAGGAAATTTATGAGGCCCTTGATTTGAATGCACAAACTGTCTAATCTTGAAATTCAAGATATCAATGGAGATTGTATTTCTGTGCCATTTTATATTTGAACTCAAGGTTGCACCTAACAGTACCTGGCAAAAGTCAGTGTTGTCATTTTTTATAGCATTCTGTTGCAAGGCTGTATATTTTGGCACTAGAGATGTTGAGATGTAAATTGATTACTACCCTTGTTCGTTGGAAAGCCAAATAAAACTGAAATTCGTAGAAAAGGTACTCTGGAATTTTTAAGCAGATGTCTTTAGTGAGATTCAGTTGAACTTGTATGGAGGAGCACGTCCTACATCTTTTAGGGAGAATGAGGACATAAAAGCTCAATCGATTATATTTAAGACTCGGATAGTGGAAATGAGCTTTGAGTAAAATACAGTTGATGCCTGTCATGATGCCCAAGATCCAATGGTGGATATCAAGAGTTTGAAAAGTTACCAGAAGTGAGAAGCATCTTTGTATTATTACTGTTAGTATTTTCTGATTTGTCAGGGGTACTGACAGACTAAGAAAGTTGCAGCTGTTAAAGCGCTAGCATCAATACATTAATATAGAAGGAGTTTGGTAAAGGTTTGTTGCATGAGGTCTATGCTTCTTGAATGTACTTACAGCAAACCATTTTATGAATCGGATACCTTAGGCAGGACACTGTCCAGATTTCTAAGTTGGAGGAATTATTGACTTTGATTTTATAGATGTATAGAGTCATCAGTGTCACATGTACAGAGTACAGTGAATTCTTTTTTCCATGTGGACATCCATCTTTCTTACCTAAAGTAACTACTTGAACAATTCTGCCTTCTTTATCTGAAATAACTACTTTACTGTTAAACTCATGTATTCTTCAATTGTAAAATCTCAGAATATATTGTACATTTACTTGATGTAGGTTATTGCATAAGGCGCACATCAAGGAGCTCCATGCTTTCATTGTAGGAGACTGTGTTGGAGGTGTCTGATGAGACTTTGACTGTTTCTGTGGTTGAAATCAGTGCAGTGGTTGAAAAGCTCCACAACGACAAGTCTGTAGGAATGGCTGAGATCCATTTGGAGTTTTTCAAATTGCTGAATATCGTGGTACTCTAATGGTTAAAGTAGCTCATCAGGGTTGATGGTCACTTTTAAAGTAGTTGGGAATCCATATTACTAACAGAGAATGCTAAACCGGATGGACGCAGGGACATCCGGCCATGGGCCGTAGCCGCAAAAAGACGTACTGCGCAGGCGCACCAAGAAATGAGGCTCCGCGAGAGGCGGACGCGACCACAGAAAAAAGGAGTCAAACGCAGGCGACGCACAGCGCCGCACAAAACCCATTGCACACGAAACTAGCACACAAAAAAAAGAAGCCGCTCGCGCCCACCTGCAAGCCACCCCCCCCCACAGGCACCGGACGGAACACACACAAAGAGGACAATTCAACAAGCCCCTGGGACACAAAAAAAAGAACCCAAAACCACCCCACCCACCCTACAAGCAACGGACGGGACACACACAAAGAGGAGGATTCAACAAGCCCCTGGCACACAAAAAGAAAGAAGAAGCTTGCGCACCACCAATCCCCCCCCTCCCGCTCAGACACCGAAAAAGCACACGGCGCCGCACGAATCACAATGCACACGAAACGGGACCCACACAAACCGGAGGATTTAACAAGCTCCTAACGCAACAAAAAAAAGAAGCCGTGACCACCACGCCAGGCCCATTAGAGACGAGACATGGCACAAGAAACGTTCACAACAACGACGAATCAGACCCACAAACACAATAACATCAATAAGAAGTGACACCCAAAGCCCCATTTCTAAAGGAACCGTCCATATTAAACATACGTCATCTCAACACCTTCACACTAGGCTGCATAGGTGGATCTCCTTACAATAAAGCACTATTAACCGTTCAACTGCAGAAAAGGCTCCATATTAACAGTGAGTGCGATCCTCCTTATTACTTATCCATATTTCGCATGCTGAGGAACAAACAAGTCATGAATACACGCTCACGGGTACAAAACGATTCGGATCGGATAACGGGACCAAACACACGAACCCGCATGAAAAAAAAAAAAATACACAGCGGCTCATCTGCATTACATCCTACAATAGTTCATTTGATTTTGCATCTACCGGAGTAAATATCATGTCACCAAAAGGCAATGACCCATACTGCTTTCGCGTATGTGGACAAATATTACATCGCATTGGAACAGTGCACCCTGAAACAAATCAAGAACGCAAATATGCACAAATCACATCAGCACCTACAAAGCTATTCTGAAACCGCGAAAGAAAAAATGTCTCGGCTCCAAAAACACATGTCACTCCTTATTCCAAATACCGGTCCCAATCACATAAACATCGGTATCCACTATGACAATTCACAGTAACAATGCACGTGACATCCGTCTTGCCACACTATTAATTATAGATGAATGTACAATGGCATCCAGTCACTTACTCAACACCATTGATAAACTTCTACAAACGTTGATGAATAAGAATATTCCCTTTGCGAGAAAGGTACTTTTATTAGGAGAAGATTTTAGACAATGCTTAACTATTACTCCACTTACAATCCGCTCAGCTATTGTTCAGTCCACCTTAAAATACGCGGACAATTGGCATTGCGTTGATGAAAAATAATATTCCCTTTGGAGTGAAGGTACTTTTATTAGGAGTAGATTTTAGACAGTGCTTAGCTATTGCTCCACATACCGTGCGCTCAGCTATTATTCAGTCCACCTTAAAATACGCGACGACGTCATATAAACAACACGAGACCGAACTACAATACATATACAGGCGCGAGACCTGATTGGTGATAATACGAAGAAACGAACAGTCCGCATAGTAACAGTGAGTTCGATCCTACTTATTACTTATCCATATTCCTCACGATAAAGATCAAACAAGTCATCGATTCACGATCACGGATACAAAACTAGACGGCTCGAGTAACGGGACCACAAACACGAACCCGCATCAAACAAAAAAATTCACCTCGGCGCGCTTCTAAAACCGCGGAACAAAAAATGTTACACGAACAATTAGCTTGGCTTTCTAAAGATACACTTGGTACAAAACATGCGATTTCCAGATCACGAATATAACAATTGGTTATTACAACTAGAACATTGTACCCTCACCAATACAGATAAACTTCACCCAGATATTATTACAATTCCTCAACCCAAAATCTGCTACGACTTACTTACGGAGATATTTGGAACAGCAGTCTCATTAGACAAAATGCCCCTTTTAACACAACGCACTATATTATGTCCAAAAAAAAACAGGGTTTATCCAATGGCACACGTTTAGTCGTCAACACCATGACACACAATGTTATTCAAGCAACAGTTCTTACAAGATCACATGCTAACAATACTGTTCTTATTCCTAGAATTGACCTTACGAGTTCTGACCTAGAATTACCTTTTACATTGAAACGCAGACAGTTCCCCATTAAACCTGCATTTGCCATGACCATCAACAAATCACAAGGGCAAACCATTGACAAGGTTGGCATCTACCTCTCTGAGCCCGTTTTTGGACATGGACAACTTTATGTTGCCTTCTCACGTGTTCGACGTTCATCTGACTTTAAAGTTAAAGTTATAAATGCTCCATGCCAAGGAAGACTCATTCAAGGACAGGACACCATCTTTACTACTAATGTTGTGTACAAAGAAATATTCCACTAAACCATTACTCTGTGCCAAACACTGTATTTTTGGCTTTCTATATGCATCATCCACACCTGCACACTATTCTATATCTAATTCATACATCTCACTCTTTGTCATGCCCCAACGCCAGGGGTTGGCGAGCGAAGCGAGCAGGGGGCGGAGCCCCCTAGTAAGACATATTCCAGTTACAGAGAGTTCACATTCTTTACCTTCTTTGAGAATGTCTATACCAGAGTACTGGATCAAGGTCTTTTGCCAGTTCTTAAACCCTGAATGCAGGAGAAGCTTTCTTGATGAACAGCTTTTACACACAATTATTTATTTTGGTTTCAAAGTATATTGTATGTCACTGTTTCATGAGTTCTCAGGGCAGGGGAGATTGTTATTTTATGAATATTTGAGTACTTGTGGGAGTTTGCCAGTTTTAGTTACAAATTACTTATAGACTCGAAGTTATGGTTTATAATACAGAGTGTAGGATTTTCTTTTCTAGCATTAGATCAATTTAATATTACAGTTGCACTTTGTTTTGTTTACTGTTTGTGATTCTGGATTTGGATTTGGAAGCTTTGAGAATATAAGGCTTGGGCACCAGGGAACTATATGTCCAGTTTGTTGGTCATTTGTCGTTGTGGTCTCATCTGAATGTGATCTCTGATGTATACTGTAGCATTTTGCAAGAATATGATATGAATAGGGATGAAAATTGACACCTTCTGTTCTGTTCCTGACTGGGAAAAGTGTGGCTTACTTATTGCGAGCAACAGGGGGGGGTATTTTGACTTTCAGAAGGCTTTTATGTCTTGATTTTCAGAAGGCATATGATAAGGTCCAATATGAGAGGTTGGACATCAAACTAAAACAAGTTTCTATGTAGTGCGTAGATGGGCACAAAATGATTTAAAATGCAGGAAGCAAAGGGTTATGATGCAAGGAAACTTTTCAGAATTGGGTGATGTTAAAAGTGGAGTTCCTCATGGGGATGTGCTGGGGCTGCTGCTAAGAGCAGCTCCACTAGAATCCGCCAAATCCCTACAGAGGAACCTGGATAGAATATACTGTAGTTTAGAACAGATTTGTGGCAGATTAAATTTAATGTAAACGAATGTAAGGTGTTACATGCAGGAAGGAAAAATGTTAGATGTGAGTACACAATGGGAAGTCTGAAACTTGAAGATACCTCTTATTAGAAGGATCTAGGGGTCATAATGGACTTGTCACTATGAACATTCAGACAGTGCACGTAAGCCATTACGAAAGCCATCAAAATGTTAGATTATAGCACAGTGTGTAGAGTACAAATCAAAGGAGGTTATACTTATTTAAACACATTGCCCAAAACAGATGACTCGGAGGAGATCCTGCCCGTCTTCTAATGGAATGGTGAGGCCTCATCTGGAGTACTGTGTACAGTTTCAGTTTCTGGGCCACAAAAAAGATATAGAAGTTCTAGAAGAAGTCCAGAGAAGAGTGACTTGGTGATTCCAGGACTGAGAAGTATGCACTGTGGAGAAAGATTGAGGGAGTTGGCTCTTTTCAGGTTAAGCAGATGGAAATTAAGAGGTGAAATGGTCAATGTTGAAACCTAAGGGCAACATATACACAAATGTTAGAAAGTTTTTCTTCAGATGTAGAATCATAGACCCATGAAATGAAATAATAGGTAGTATGGTAGAGAGTAGGACTTTAGGAACCTGCAAACTCAATGATGTGTTATTTTGGAAAAATTAGGTAGATAGGGTTGGTAAGCTTTTTTTATGCTGAATGACCTGTTGTCATCATAATTTTTAAAATGTATTTAACTATCAACCATGGAATTTAAGTTTTGCAAAAGAGTGTACATGCCAGTAATGTGACATTCAGTATCCCTACTGGTTCCATATACTGTACTAATATCTAACATGTCAATATATGTATATAATATATATATAATATAATATGACACACTCGTACTAACTACCCAGATGGTATTGCAGCAGCCCTCCACCTTTCACTTTGTCACTTAAGCTAGTTACCCAGCAAGAGCTGTATTAGAAGAGTGACAGCCTTCATTTTGATAGTGGTTCACTTCACGTATAACTTCTTTTTCAGTCTGTGGACCAGAACACGGTACGGTCCTGGGCAGCTAAAGGGTTTTCCATAGTCTGTGTTCTGGTTGGGGTTCTTATTTCAATCCTGATTTGCATTGCCCTCAGTCTAGCCCCTCACTTTAAACCAGTTTGCCATATAATGTAACTAGAAGTCTAAGGCACCATAGTTTATAGTTCTTGGTGTTCTTGGTATAAGCAACTCCTGCCGCCACACCTTGATCATGATCCCAAGAGGTGGTCCTTATTTGCTATATTTTGTATCTTTACATGACTTCAAAAACTAGACATAATTTGCAGAACTGATTTAAAGAAATGCCAATTTTATATTTATTTATTTCACTGAAGAGCTCATTACTTTTAAATGTTTTGTTCTTCAGTATGGAAAATAACATTTCAGTGTATAGTTTGTAATTGTTTATCAAGTAATGCATTTGTTTATTAGTGTACAAATTCAAATTGAATAAAAACAAATGCATTCATGTGTTCTATAAAATAGTTCACTTTCACTTTTTTCTCATTTTCCATTTACCAATGGTATTTTTGATACTGCTCATTGCCTCTATAAAACAGAGGTGATTTTGTCAAAGTGGAATGTGTACCAGACACTGAAAAGTAACAGGAAAACTGCAGTAAACTTAAAAATTAAAATGTTCTCAAATAGGAATGTAAAATAGAAAATATCATTACAAATGCGAAAAAACATAACATGCGTGTACAAGTAATAAATAGCTGATTCTACATGTATTTCAATAGTTATTTATTCCTTCATTTTAATTTTGGCATGGAATTTCCTCTATAGTTGACCTTGGTGAACTGGGCTGTATTCCAAAAATTTCATGAATGGCAGCAATTGTGAATGAACCATAGCAGTCAAACTTTTTTCTTTCTTTCATTTGGTTGTAGTCACCTCAGTTATATTAAATTTTTTAGTAAATCTACTAATGAAAGTCCTTTTTCAAAATTTTGTAATTAATTGTAATAGCTAACATAACTTTGTAATTCTACTCTTAAGATCATTGACTTATTTCTTATTTAAAATGCTTGCATCTCAAAAGTTGTATTTTTATTTTTCTTACTGTGGAGTGTTAGACTATTTACTCATTTATTTGCAGAAAAAAGATGTTCATTCAGTTGCAATGTGGAAAATATAAACAACGTTTATACTGTAGGTAAAAGTTGTATCTGTGAAATTGTCAGTTACCATTAATCAACACCAGTTATTTACACTTTTATGCATAAAACAATGCACTTCATAGGCGATCATATTGGGTTCATGCTTGATGGTGTAGTCACAAAATGTGAAATATGTATAGTAGTTGCATATACATTTGCAACATAGTTCACACAAATCAGAGTTGGGGCAATTTTGTTTTCTCTTTTGATCCTTCTCATTTTTTCTAAGGAATTAAAGGTTACTTCTGTTTGTTGTTTTTTTTTTTTTTTTTTTTTTTGATTGAATTGCTAAATTGGAAATAAGAGTGCTCTTTTGTATTTGAAGAGTTAATATGAAGGCATCATTTTAATGTGACACCTTTTACTGGCTCTGTTATTCAGTTCTTGGCACTAACCTTGATTATATTCTTAAATAGAATTTTATGTGCCGGAGTCTGTTCATTGTTTTTTATGAAAATTGGCATTAATTGTTATATTTAGTTGTTTATTGCTCCTCCCATCTACAAAAAAAGTGTTTATACTAGTAAACTTCCTACTATACTTGTTCCTCATAATTTTAAGTGGTCACCCGTGAAAGTAAATACTGCTGATTTAAAATAAAAAGAGGAAATGTTGGTGTATGCTATTATCACAGAAAATAAGTAAAATTAAATTGGTAACTTTTCTTAAATTATTCACAATGGTTTTCAAAATGTCTTTCTAAATTGACAACTTTTTAAAAGATGAAATATTGAGACAAATTAGCTATTAGCCATGCAAATAAGCTTGATGAATTAAATATTCTTCTCTCAGCTGTCAGACTTCTTTTTATTTTAATTCAGATAATGCTAAATAATCTACATTTAATTATATAAGAGAGAGTGAAATGTACACCTCTTTTAATGTGCACTTTTTGGGTTAAAAAGGAAACAAGTGACATTTGAAGAACTGAGCATGCTGATGTTGCAGTTATCCCTGCAGCCTCCCAGCTCTTGACTGTTTCAGGAAGTTTGAATCTGAGCTTCATTCTCTCTGTAGTTTTGTACATTTTTCTAGTAAATGAGTGATCTGAGCTTTGTAATGTGGACTAGCATTACATAAAGTAAGTTGTCTCAATTTACCTTTTCCGTGCTACCCCAAGAATCAAAGTAAAAGGGAAGCCATTGTCGTAAATCCTATAGACTTGTCTTTAACGTAGTTAATGTGAAATGTCCCATATTTTTTACTGCAAGTTCTTCTTCAGGAACATTTAATAATTCTGCACAGGACTAGCAAGTGACAGCAAGTAGCTATGAATAAAAATATATAAATAAAATTTTAGGGGCGTTTGTTTTTATTGTTGCAGTTTTTAGTCTCCGTAAATGCAATGTAGTTAAATATCTCCTTTGGTTATATACTGCATATGATTAGAAGAACTTCATTCACTAAAAAGGAGAACAGCAAGCATGCTTTTTAGTATTTTAAATTTATCATTATTCACAATTGTGTGTAAATTGTCAGTAGCATTTACAAACTGACTCAGCTTGTCACAAGATAATAAAATCTAAAAGACTGTCTTCTGGTGTCATTTTTTGTCAACAGTCAGACATTTTAATGTCGGATATCTCATTTGCAGCACACAAGTCATAGTACTGTCCACTTTTTCATTTGAGTGCTGTTAACAGTTTCATATAGCAAGACTCCATTTAAAATTGTTTGTCCCCATTTTAAACTGAAAATCTTTGGACAAACTAGCACATTGTAGATAAAAGCCACTGGATCTTTACTCAGCATTAGAGAGAGAACCAAACAACAACATCTGGCATTCCTAGTGTGATACAATTCAACTAAGAGCAAACTGCCTAAATGGGTAGCTTCCTGCCATTTTCAGTTGAAAGTGATTAATGGTCCAAAGCCAAACTCTAAGGCTGTCACTTTCAATCTTTATTTTTGTCCACATTTATAAAATGTTGCAGCAGAGTTTCATGATGGTTAATATTACTTTATATTGGTAGTGCAGTATTCTTAAAGTGTTTCTTGATTCTTGCAGTGTGAACATGTTGATGAAGACTTGAATGGATTGTTTTTCTATATAGAGTAAAATAAATTATTTTATGTGTTAAATGACAATATAAAGAGTTCTATGGGCACAGATGGAACGTAAACAAGGGAATTTTGGTATATGGGAATTTTGTAAGAAGGGAGCATATTGCTGACTTTGTCTTGTTTGAACTTTAGTTAAGTTCTGAATGCACAATAGATAACATATCCTCTGTGAACTGGAGGTCTTGTTCAAAATATCAGTCAGAATGATTGTTTAAGAAGGAGTTTTTAAATAGTCAACAATACCTGTTATGACAATGTTTCCTATAAATATTAAATATGTCTTGGTGCACAAGTGTTTTTTTTTGTTTTTTTTTCAGAAAAGCATTTAAAGAATAAATGTTAAAATATATATGTGTGTGTATGTATGTGTATATATAGTTTGTATGTATGTATACGCATATGTGGATTTCAGTTTCACCAAATAACAAATCTTTTAATTGTCGCGGATGCACCTTTTCTTTGGGAAGAAACTCTACTTTTCCCTAATGGCAATACAAATTAGACAATCTACAAGTCTCAGACTTAAAGTTTAAATCCGAACAATATATTCGATCTCTTTTTGCTGTTCCATTATTTCACTGAGTAATAATTTCTGCTTGTTTCCGCTAATCCGATCTTTACCATCATTTTTTTTTTGAGACTTTCGAATTTTAGTACTTCCATTATCTCTAACTTGCTCTGCATGTGTATCACGACAATGTTTTTGAATTCTTTACGACATTCCACTTTGTCATCTACTCTTTGTCTTTTATTTCTGGCCCCAGGCGTGATTAAATCTCTTGGCACAAAGTCTCATCTTGTGGGACTTGAAAGTATCTCTCTGAAAAAGTCAGCTCTTGTCCTAGGATTTTTTTCTATTATACTAGAGATTATATATATATATATATATATATATATATATATATATATATATATATATATATAGTAACAAGGAGCTATATAGGCACATGACCCGACACAGACGCACACCGGAGGCACTTGTAAAAACAAATAACTTTTATTCTTCTTCACCTGTGGGGCATGTCTTCCCTGTGATCCCCACAGACACAACACAGTCCCAAAACACACAAAATAAAGTACACCACACTTTTTTTTTTTTTTTTTAACTGGGTCCCTGCCTTGGAACAGGCAGAGAGTCTCATCTGGGATGCTGGTGTAACAAGGAGCTATATATAGGCACCTGATCTGACACAGACTCACACCGGAGGCACGTATAAAATAAAGAACTTTTTATTTTTCTTCACCTGGGGTGCACGTCTTTCCCCCTGACCCCCACAGACACAACACAGTCCCAAGTAAACAAAAACGCCAAAGCAAAAAGCAAACACACTCTTCACCACCACTCCTCCTCCCGACTCTGGCCTCAGGAATGGTGGCTGCTGGCTTCTTATATAGCCCACCTGGAAGTGCTTCAGGTAATAATTAACCTAATTTAGGCTGCACTTTTGGGTGTGGCTGCTTCCCATCTCACACGGGCTCGTTAAGCTATGCAGTATACCCTGGCAGTGGCCACGGAGTCCAACAAGGCTGAGCTCCGAAGTCCCATGCCTGTGGCCCCGATGCAACCCAGGGGGGCTGCCACCAAGTGTTCTGGGGGAAGTAGTGTGTAGCCTATGGCAATTCCCCGGACCAAGTGTTGAAAGGGCATCACGGCCATCCGTCTATATTATATATATATATAATATAGATTGTGACACAGACTACGAATGCAGGTGTAATGTAATTACCCCGATATACATACTGTCAATAAACGAACCACACGCCGTGGGCAACGTTAGGGGCATCAGCCTCTGACGCTGGACGTTCCGAGGTTCGATTCCCGAGAGGAGTGCAGTGGAGTTTGTACGCCTGATGAGCCATAATGAGGGCGAAACACGTGTCGCGTACTCTTTGCATTTATTTGACAGTAAACTATTTAACCCATTCTGTGATCTGCTCCTCACCAAACTGAGGGCACCGTGGCGGACGCTAGCAGATTGCTGGCCAACCACAAGCGTTACCTGGAAGGTAACCACCATACAATCAGATTGTGACACAGACTACGAATGCCGTGAATATATATATATATATATATATATATATATATATATATATATATATATAACAGTTTGCGAGTAACTTGGATTACAAGTGTTTTGCAAGACGCGCTAAAATTTTTAATAAATTTTGACTTGATAAACGAGCGAGGTCTTGGCAATACAAGTAGTATGTATACGCTTTGTCTGCTGAGTGTCATGTGATCGCAGCTGAGCTGATGGTTCTTCTCTCTCTCTCTCGCTGCGGGATTGTGGGCAATCATCTCCTATTCTCCGTCTGAGTCGACGTGCCTCACTTATATAGTCAACATCCGTATGAGCATATACTGTTTACTACAGCATTGTGACTGTGTGTTTGTATGTGTGTGCGTGCGCGTCTGTGTGTGTGCTGTGACGTGACGTGCGAGTCCCCATCTTGCACCACAAAACACGAAGCCGAGTCTCAGTACTTTAGCAACACCAGCTTTATTCAGCTTGAAACAGCAACAGCGTGGTTTATTTATTGTAGCGGGATCTGCCACTCTCCTATACACAGACAGCAGTCAGGCAGGGTCGTGGCCAGTAGTACTGTGCCCTGAGCATTTATAATGTTCCTTGTTCTTTGTATCGCCCCATCGACGGCAGGCGCTTATAGCATGTCCGCGATCTTTTCGGATTCGCTTTTATACGCCGAACTGCTACAGCGCTGGGAGGACTGTGATTGCTTTGGGATGCTCTTCCGCGTGTTGTCCCGTTGGGTGGAATCCACAAGAGTTTAGAAACTCACTCACACCAGCCATGATTCATTTCAAAGGTAAATCATTTTTATATGAATAGTTTTGGGTTGTGGAATGAATCATCTGAGTTTCCATTATTTCTTATGGTGAAATTCACTTTGATATACGAGTGCTTTGGACTGCTAGCACGTTTCTGGAATGAATTATGCTCGCAAACCGAGGTTCATGTATGAATGAATGAATGATATATAGAAACCAAATGCTTCTAGCCAAATAATGCAGCTTGATTTTTACTGAATAAATCTGCTGTGTAGGAGGTCTCAGCAATGGACCTAGCAATCAAAAACTGTGTTCTAATGATCTCTCTCTGCTTGATAATATATTTCGGAGAAAAACGTCTTGGCAAAACAAGCCTATTGTAGTTTAATTATATTACTTTTAGGAGATAACTCATTATTTCACTCAAAATAAAAAGATTTAAATTAATTTTGCCTCACTTTAGTGTAATTGTTTAGCTAAAAGTTGTGAAGTAATGAGTATAAATTTTCTTTGGAAATTACTTTCAAGGGTCACTTTGTATATGTTGGAGAAAGAGCAGTGCTGGGAAACAATTTTTTATCTTAAACCAGTAATGCTCATATCAGAGTTGTTAAGTGCCAAGCAGCTTGGAGTATGAAATGAAAACCTTATCTTGCTAGATGTTACTAGCAAAATGTGGAAAAAACAAGGTAGTAAGAACTGGTTAACTAGTACTGTTTTGTTTGAATCACCGGTATGTCACTAATAATGTACACACATGACTTTTTTTTTAATATGTGCAGTCCTGCCTTGGCTGTATTGTTTCTAGCTGAAGCCTGTGGTCTGGGATTGGAAAAGGTGATGGGGCAGCATCATTGTTGTATCTCTCACCTGCTGTGAAATAATGACCTCTGCCATTTACTGTTAATCTTGTTCCTATTTTATAGTAATTGTGCATTTTGTTACTATTGTGAGAGTGGTTTCTTTTTCTATGTAATTTTTAAACCGGATTACAGATTTGTCATCCTGTTTTTTAATCTTGGTTGGCATTTTTAAATTCATTCTAAAACAAAGATAGCAAATTGCTATTTGAAAAATGTTTGGCATTTTGTATTGCCTGCTCTTAATTAAAAAAAAAAAAAGCAGCATTCTGTCTTACTGAATTCTTTGATCCTTATCATTTGGGGCATCACCAGCTTTTACTTTGGTTAAGAAGCCCAGTGGCTAAGCTTTAGAGCAAAGGCAGTTAATACGTCAGTTAAGCTGTACCTTTATGTCATAAGGAAGTGGGTGAGCCTGTTCATTTAAGTGTAAACATTGTATTCTCTGACCTCTTTGTGCAGTTTTCAACTTTACTCAAGTGGCCAAATGGCTTTCATTTTAAATAGTTAATCATTGATTGTGCACAAGGGAAGTTATAGTTACTTAAAGTAAACAGATTTATAAATGTCATATGTAATATTCATTTTCCATGTACAAAAGAAGTAAGAAACTTTACAAAGAAAAAATAATAAAGTTTACATTTTGACAGAGTAGTAATGAAATTTCATGGAGTGCATTGTGGCTGACACTAGCATGTTAAATTAAAGTCTTAAAAGTCATGGTCTTTAAAAACTACAATATGTGATTGGTTTGCAGTTAGTGTTGCCTGTGTTCATTTAGCTTTGTACCCTGCACCAAATTCCTATTGGAATTCCTTTGGATGCATGATGGCTAGTGGTTAGAGCTTATGTCCTACAAATCCAGTGTCCTGGGCTTAAATCCCATGTCCTTTTGCCATCTGTGTATAGTTTGCATTTTCTACCCATGTTATTGTGGGTTTTTCTTAGGAATCTGTGGTTTTCCCCTGACATCCTAAAGACATGCATGTTAGATTAATCAATATATCTAAATTGTGCCAGTGTGTGAGTGGGCCTTGTGGTAGAGTTGTTTCCTATCCAGGATTCAGACCTGACTTGCACCTAGTGCTTCTGGTTTCTGGCCCACCTGTGACAATGAATTGAAGTACATGGGTTTCATAAAATATATATTTTAACACAGTGGATACATATGGAAAAAAATATGCTATACTAGAACAAGCCACGGGTTTCATATATTGAGCCTTTAATAAAAAGGTCAAGCTCTAAATGTTATTCACATGGAGTATTTGCTATCATTTGTTTTAAACTAAGAAAGTGCCCCAAAGCAAAATTGCAAGCCTGTAAATACCTGAAGAAGGGAGCACTCCTAGATGCTATTTACTTTATTCAGTATACTGAGGGGAAATTGACTTGGTGTCATGTTAAAGGTTGCAGAAGCAAGTAAAACAGGCGACTTTTGTTCTATAACTTGAATATACAGAACTGTTGGTATGCGTCCCCCAAAAAAGTGGCTATGCTGATGTGAAGAAAGTCCAAAATGGTTCTTAAATTATACACATTCAGCGGTGGTTGTCAAGATTGAGATTTGAAGTAAGTTTTGATTGTTAAATATGTCTTGCCTAAGATACTGTGTTTTAATATGCTATTTTATCCTCTAGGTCAAGGGTGTCGAACTCCAATCCTGGAGGACTGCAGTGGCTGCAAGTTTTCATTCTAACCCTTTTCCTAACCAGTGACTAGTTTTCTCTGCTAATGAACTCCTTTTCCCTTCATTGTTTAAGAATTCAGTCCTCTGAATTTCTTCATTAAATGGCAGCCAAACAGAAATGAAATGTGAAATGAGCCAACAGATGACAAGCTGAATCGGGGCTTCAAATGCTAACCACTTTCTTAATGAGAAGCTGATTCCTGCAGTTAATTAAACCCGTTATTTTATTCCATGGCTTGTTGCTGCTCTCATTCTGCCACAGCAGATATTTCCAAAACTGTTGGCTTTTCTGTTTTCTGTAAGATCACCCTCAAGATGTTTTGATGACCTGAGCAGGTAAACTTTACTGAGACCTTCACCTTTCTTTATTTTCTAATTTTCTGTGATGGGCACAGGTGAGCTGGTCATAATGCGGCATGATGTCTCATTATTGTTTGGCTGCTAATTCAGGAAAAAGAAACTACAAAGAAGCCCGAGTCAAGTTAATTAAAATTAAGGCAAAAGAAGTTAATTAGCTGCAAAAGCAGGTCACTAATTAAGAAGATGGTTAGAATGAAAACCTGCACCCACTGCGGCCCTCCAGGACCAGAGTTTGACACCCCTGCTCTAGGGTAGTGGTTTGAATTATACTTTAGCAAAAACTTATTCAGTGAATGATCCAAGTTTCAAAGTAAGTAAAATTAGTCGATAACTACAACAATGGGCTCCACAACATCCTTGAGACCCATGCCCCAGTTAAATCACGAGTGGTCTCTTATGTAAAATCTGCCCCGTGGTTTACAAGTGAGCTTCGACAGATGAAAATAGCTGGGCGAGCCCTTGAGCGGCGTTTTGTTGCAACCAGTTCAACGGTCCACAAATTAGCTTATCAGGAACACCAAAAAAACTAATCCAAGGCATTGACCACTGCCAGATCTCAATTCTATTCAAATTTAATCAGCAACAGTCCTGTAAATTCCAAACAACTTTTTTCCGTGATAAACCATTTACTCAATCCTCACACCTACGCCTGTAATAATTTCACAGAGGAGCAGTGCAATAATTTTATTGAATATTTCACCTCTAAAGTGGACAGCATCCGCTCCTCATTTTCTGCCTCCAGCCCTCCATCGCTGGATGTTTCTACATCAAAGCCAATGGGCTGCCTCTCCCAGTTCCTCTGTACCACAGTTAAAGAAGTTGAGGGCATCATACAGAGGATGCGACCTTCAACATGTTCATTGGACCCTTTTCCTACTCCTCTGGTAAAAGCTAATGTATCAGAAATAAGCCCTCTTATTGCTGACATCATTAACCACTCTCTCCAGAGCGGCTTAGTCCCACTGGCCTTGAAAATCGCAAAAATTAGACCTCATTTAAAAAAATCCTCTTTGGATCCTGAAGTGATAGCAAACTATCATCCAATCTCCAACCTTCCATTTTTGTCTTAAGGTTTTGGAAAAGGTTGTTTTGGTTCAGCTTCAGGATCACCTCAAAAAATTCAATCTGTTTGAAATTGAAAAATTTCAGTCTGGTTTCCGAACTACTCACAGCACAGAGACAGCCCTGATTAGAGTCACCAATGACCTCCTGATGGCTGCTGACCATGGCTCTCCATCACTCCTTATCCTCCTGGACCTTACAGCTGCATTTGATATGGTAGATCATAATATTCTCCTTCATCATCTTCACTATACAATTGGACTTTCTGGCATTGCTCTCGAGTGGTTCGAGTCCTATCTTACAGACAGGACTGAGTATGTGGCTTTGGATGATGCTAAGTCTCATACCCACACTGTCACCTGTGGAGTCCCACAAGGATCTGTCCTTGGGCCGACCCTCTTTAATATCTATATACTACCCCTGGGTCACATCATCCGCAAGCATGGAGTTTCATTCCATTGCTTGGATGAGATTGAGGCCTGGATGTCCAAGAACTTCCTCAAGCTGAACAGCACCAAAACTGAAGCTCTTTTAATTGGCACCCCCCATCAACTTCATTCCTCTGTAAATTGTATTTCCTTTTCTGACTGAACCATTACCCTCTACCCTTCTGTTACAAATCTGGGTGTCAAGTTAGACTCCCATCTGTCATTTGATATACATATCCATCACCTTTGTAAAATTGCATTCCTTCATCTCCGAAACATAGCCAAACTCTGTCCCTACCTCTCCCTATGTGGTGCTGAAAAGCTGGTTCATGCCTTTGTCTCATCTAGACTGGACTATTGTAATGCACTCCTCATCGGGATACCCAACAAGAGCCTTCAAAAGTTCCAACAAATGCAAAATAGTGCTGCAAGAATCCTGATGAGGGTGCGGAAATACGTACATATCTCGCCAATCCTTCGGTCACTTCATTGGCTCCCTGTCCATCTCCGTATCGAATACAAACTCTGTTTGTTTACTCACCAGTGTATCCATGGAAATGCTCCACAATATCTTAAAAGAACTCCTTATATTACAATCCACTACAAGAAACCTCCATTTTACAAATACCTACCATCTTCGCCCCCCTGTGACCAAACTTCATACAATGGGAGATCGAGCCTTTGCAGCCGCTGCTCCATAGCTCTGTAATGCCCTACCAGAGAGCCTAAGAACACAGCAGATTGTGGGCTGTTTAAAAAAAAACAGCTAAAGACTTTTCTATTTAGGAAAGCTTATTAACAAGAATGCTATAATTATTGTTGTTTTATCTCTGATTTTATCTTGCCTTTCCTTTGTTTAATCTTTTTATGTTGCACTTTGAGATTTACTGCTAATATAATGTGCCCCTATAAAAAACATGCATTATTATTATTATTATAAAAGATTTGAGATTTATTTTAAAAGAGACACTTCAATATGTCAGCTCATTTACTAACTAATAGAAAATAAAAATAGTCAAATTTTAAGTAAAATTAAAATAGAAAATTTAATAGAAAAAACCTTGTAAACATTACATTCTGAAACTTTACAATATTCACAAAGAGTTTCTGGAAAGAGAGGTACTGTGGAACCTCAGTTCACAAACGTCTCAGTACACGTAAAACTCAGTTTACGACCAAAATGTTTGCCAAACTTTTGCCTCGGTTCACGGCCACACACTCTGTATATGAACAAGCCAGTTTCCCTTTCGGTTTGTGAGCGCCGATGATTTCCGCACGTGTTGCATTGTTCTTGGTCAGACGTGCGTGCTTGCACGTGCGTGCTTTCGCTGTGAACTCTTTGTGCTCTATTTCATTTCCCTTCTGGTTCGTACGTGGCGATTACTGTATTTAAGCACTTGTTCAGCCCCTCCCTGTTCATTGTTGACTGTTTCTTTTTTTTTTTTTTTTCAGAATTCAATATCTTAATCTTCTTTATTTATTTATCTGGTTTGTACAATGCTATATACTGTATATGCTGCCGTTCTTTATTATATTCTGTAAGTGCCTTGAGCATGAGAAAGGCGCTATATAAATAAAATGTATTATTATTATTGTTCTCAGTCAGACATGCGTTCTTTACCTGTGAACTCTTTGTGCTCTACAGTATTTCGTTTGCTTTTGCAGTTAACCATGGCTTCTAAGCAGGTGAAGAGTGGTGAGAAAGTTTTGCAGAAAATTAAAATCGAAGTAAAGAAAGAAATTATTGAAAAGTATGAGCATGGCGTTCGTGTTACTGATCTTGCCGCCAAGTACAAGAAGTCAAAATCTACGATTTCGACTATTCTAAAGCAGAAAGAATCTATTAAAGCAGCTGATGTTGCAAAAGGAGTTACAGCGTTAACCAGGCAGAGGCCTCAAGTGCTGGAGGAGGTGATAAAACTGTTGCTAGTGTGGCTGAACGAGAAGCAACTTGCAGGGGATAGCGTAAGCGAGGCGATGTTATGCGAGAAAGCGAGGAAGATTCATGGCGATTTGCTGCAAAACTTATCCTTCTACAAGTGGCGAAAGTGAGGAATTTAAAGCCAGTAGAGGATGGTTTGAAAAGTTTTGCAAGAGGAAGTGGCATTCATAGTGTGGTAAGGCATGGAGAGGCTGCTAGTTCCGACGCTGAAGCTGCGAAAGAATTTGTGAAAAATTTCACAAAATTAGTGGAGGATGAAGGCTACATCCCGCAACAAGTCTTCAACTGCGACGAGACCGGATTGTTCTCCACCCAGCTCCTCCTCACTTCATGCCAGAACTCGACTCATGCAAGGTTAGTTTTTCTTGGTGGTATATGGTTAGTTTTTGTATTACGGATTTTTCAAATGTTCATTTTTCGGTTCGTATCGTGAATTGTTGTAATGTTACTTTTCTCTTTTTTTCAAATGTTAATTTTTTTCCCTGTGCTTAAAATGAGTGTTTACAGTTGTATTGTTTTGATTGGGTTGTAATGCTATTAGCGTGAACTCCTGCAATGTTTCTTTCTTGGTTACTTATGGTTGGTTTTTAAATAAAGTTCAGATTTGTTCAAATGTTCCTTTTTTTTCCTTCTGTTCTTAAAACTAAAAAAAAATGTTTACAGCGATCGGGTCATAAGGCTACAGTATAGCGCGAACTCTTGCAATGTTAGTTTTCTCTGTTGTTCAAGGTTTTCTCAGTGTTATTCAATGTTTTTACATTTAGTTTACTATTACGCTGTGCATTCTATGGTTTACTTAACTATATTTGTGCTTAAACTTAAAAAAAAATATATATTTACAGTAATCCCTCGCTATATCGCGCTTCGCCTTTCGCGGCTTCACTCCATCGCGGATTTTATATGTAAGCATATTTAAATATATATCGCGGATTTTTCGCTGCTTCGCGGGTTTCTGCGGACAATGGGTCTTTTAATTTCTGGTACATGCTTCCTCAGTTGGTTTGCCCAGTTGATTTCATACAAGGGACGCTATTGGCAGATGGCTGAGAAGCTACCCAGCTTACATTTCTCTTTCTCTTGCGCTGACTTTCTCTGATCCTGACGTAGGGGGATTGAGCAGGGGGGCTGTTCGCACACCTAGACGATACGGACGCTCGTCTAAAAATGCTGAAAGATTATCTTCACGTTGCTATCTTTTGTGCAGCTGCTTCCTGAAACGACATGCTGCACGGTGCTTCGCATACTTAAAAGCTCGAAGGGCACATATTGATTTTTGCTTGCTTGTTTTTCTCTGTCTCTCTCTCTCTTTCTGTGCTCTTGACGGAGGGGGTGTGAGCTGCCGCCTTCAACAGCTTTGTGCCGCGGTGCTTCGCATACTTAAAAGCCAAACAGCCCTATTGATATTCCTCTGCCTTTATGACAGTCTCTGCTCCTGACTCCTTTGAAGAGGAAGATATGTTTGCATTCTTTTAATTGTCAGACGGAACTGTCATCTCTGTCTTGTCATGGAGCACAGTTTAAACTTTTGAAAAAGAGACAAATGTTTGTTTGCAGTGTTTGAATAACGTTCCTGTCTCTCTACAACCTCCTGTGTTTCTGCGCAAATCTGTGACCCAAGCATGACAATATAAAAATAACCATATAAACATATGGTTTCTACTTCGCAGATTTTCTTATTTCGCGGGTGGCTCTGGAACGCAACCCCCGCGATGGAGGAGGGATTACTGTACATACAGTTTGTATGGTCTGGAACGGATTAATTGTATTTACATACAATCCTATGGGGGAAATTGCTTCGGTTCGCGACCAAATCGGTTTACGACCAGAGTTTTGGAAGGAAATATGGTCGTGAACCGAGGTTCCACTGTATATTTCATAAGATCTGAAATATATAATAAAAAGAAATTTGTGTGTAATGATGCTTTTTATGTCTAGCCTTCTCCTGACTGTTCCAGCAGTTCTTTCTTGTCCACAGTTCAATGGTAAGTCAAAGAGAAACCATGACAATTAACATCCTTGTCTTTTACCCTTAATGCAAGGGAAAATAAGTTTACATTATGTTTATACACAGATGCCGTTTAATGTGATGTAATGGACTTGGTACAGAAACAAAAAACTGGGCTAAATCTAAAATGAATAACTTGAGTAATGCTGAGCAGTGCTTTTCATTGTCATTGAAAGTAATTACATCTGGCTGATGATGAATGATATTTAAGAAAAAATAATGTATATTAAAAATGACAACCTGATATAAATCCTGCTTGGTTTTATCTCATAATGTGAGGCAATATATTCTAGTTTATACAATGGTACTTTATTTTTTATATATTTGGTTATTTTTTTTATAGCTTATATTAATATTGGTGGGAGTGACAAGAATGCGTACAAAATGAGCACTTTGGGGGTTAAAGCTGTGTAAAACACTTTGAATCACTTTGAAATGGATTAATTCAGAGAAGAATGTTTTATAAAATGCACTAACTGGAGTGTCAACAGGGAATGTGGTTTTACCACTTTGTATTTAGCTGATTTCCAGCCCAGTCCCCTAGAGCAAAACGTAATAATGTGATAGTTGAATGGATTTCATGTTCAGTTTTTGGGATCCGCTGTGCCTGCATATTTCAGTTGCCATTCTCGTTTTTTAATTTTTGAATCACTTAATCCAAACACATTATAACAGCACATCTCAATCATACAAATGAAAATGGCATGGCCATGATAATAGAGTGCCTCAAAAGTAATTCATGAAACTCCATTTTCAGCCTTTACCTGAGCAAGAGCTCTTTATGACCGGAGAGCCCAATGTAAAGTGCTTCTTTCTTTGCATCAGATGAAACAATAAGTAAAATAAAAAAGGTTGAGCATAAACAAGTCATGTATGTCTTTTAAAATTACAAAAATGATCCCTTGTCAAGCTCTGAGAACATTCTGAACAGGTCCTTAGTATTTAAATTTTTCAATTTCCGATAATGTAAGACATCACCTTCCCACTCAAGTTAAAAATGGTGGGATGAGATTCTTTAAGTTGTTCAAAATACAGTAAGTCTTCATACAAGGAGTGTAAGATTTTTCATAGCACACTTTTATTTTGTCTGGCATTACTCTAAATGATGTTGTTAAAGTGTTAGTGATATTACGATTCCTTCCCCTTCAGTCTCAAAGATCATGAAGGAGTAAGTCTCTTAAAATCTTGATAAACTCTACAGAAGTTGTCTGAGACTTAATCCACACCAACCAGTATCACCTCAGGGATAGATAAAGGTAAAAGATGAGAGAATGAGACCGGTTACATTAATTTTTTCATCTGAGTATCAAAAAAATTATGTTGCTGAAAAATTCTTTATAAGATACAAATATATTATTAATTTAGAAATCTCCAAATCTCTCACCATATTTCATAAACTGAATACTACTTAAAGTGGCTGAAATATTGTCATTTAAAGGGGCAACAGACAGGAGCTCCTCTGCCTTAAATTATTCCCTACTTTGGTTCATTAGTTTTAGTAAATTCATTAGTTTTAGTAAATTGTGAAGCACTGGGTTCCTGGTAAATTGGCAGTGATTATTGTTGATTGGAGTGCAGAGCATACAAAGAAGATCTGCAAGTGGATTTCCGTTCCATTGCTAACCAAGTATAGAGTTCTGCTAATAATGAATAAGTATTTGTAGCCCAGTAAGAGAACAGAAAGTTAGTTAGTGATATTACGCCCTCTGCTTTAGAATTCTGTAGTGTTTTCTTTTTTAATTTATGGCTGTTTTGAGTTCAATATAAATAATGTTGCAATTGAGTCTAATTTCTTAAAGAATGATGTGTTCAAGTATATAGGGTATAGGTATAGGAGCTTTGATGGTATTAATTTCCCTGGCTAAAGTAAATTGGAGTTAGGACCATCTATTAATTTCTTGTTTTTTTTAATACTCCTACCA
The DNA here is from genome assembly GCF_900747795.2 of Erpetoichthys calabaricus. Classification (NCBI taxonomy): domain Eukaryota; kingdom Metazoa; phylum Chordata; class Cladistia; order Polypteriformes; family Polypteridae; genus Erpetoichthys; species Erpetoichthys calabaricus. Next base: position 136,580,451 of record NC_041395.2, on the reverse strand, counting down.
AAGAAATCTTTGTATTTCTTTGCAAAAATTATTCCTAGGTGTTAAACTTGCACTGACACAATCGGTGAAAAGTTATCTAGCCTGGTCTGACATGCCGAAAAATTAAAGTTTAGTACTAATGGCGTACAAGAATATTGGTTTTGATTCTAAAGCACAGTACTATCGACATAAAGTTAGATTTTCTCTTCATGTCCTTCCATTATAATCCTTTTTATTTCTAACTTCTTCTAGAGATAAATAGCTAGAGGTTTGGTAGCAATTGCAAACAGCATTGGTGACAATGGACACCCGTGTCTGGTTCAGTGTTCTGGTTTACAATATAAAATAGTACAAATTCATGTTATTAATACAGGTCTAGAATTCTTTTCTACTATAAAGTGATTTAATCCACACAGGTATGTCATGTTCAAACCAGAATTAGAGTATACGTTATGTAGCTATCCTTGTTCAGCTCTATTAAAGGCTTTCTGTGCATCCAAAGATTTTAGCACCTCCTCATACTCTCTATATGAATACTTTACATTCCAGTTCTGCAAGCAAATATGTTACATTAAACAAGCCTGAAGGAAGAAATTTCTTCTATCTTCTACCTAAAAATCTTTGCCAATATCTTAAGTTTATTTTTCAGAAGTGAAATTGGTTTGTGCCTTGAAAAACAGTAATTGATGCTTGGCGTAATGTTTTTTGGCAGAATTTTATTTTTTGTACTGTATTTTCATTAAGCTTTGCTAACAGTACCAGCTGTATTGAAAAAATTATCTAAAAATTCTACTAATTAGCCATCTGGGCCAGTGGTTTTCCTGCTGCGCAAAGGGTTTATGGCATCCTGGTTTTCAGAGAGCCTAAGTGGTTATTCAGTCTCTTCTACACACATATTATCAAGCTGAGGTATTTGTATTTTCTCAAAAAAGCCCTTTGATTGAGCCTCTCCTTTACACTGTGAGGAATTTAAGAACTTGAAATATTCCTTAAATGTGTTACTTTTTTTTGTGCTTCCTAATTTTATTTCCAGTTACTTTGTTAATCTGTTATTGTGTTCTGAACTTCTTGTTTATGTATTCATTGTGTTAAAATGTTGTTAGCGTTTTGTGCATGTTCATATTGGTGGTGATGTGAGTTAACAATTTTTTTTTTCTTTTATAGTCAAAAAATTTAATTTTGACTGTAGAGCCAACCTTTGCCTCATTTGGTGACCTAGGGTGTTTCCTGATCAGTACTAGAAATCTTGGTAATCAGCTCTGATTAATTTCTAGATTTAAAGGATAATTTGATATCCAAAAACTACCCTCAATGTTTACCAGAATGTTCCAAAAGAAATCTCTAGGTAAGCATTGGTCTCTAAGAAAATATCGGTTGGTTTGGAAATAATTTTTATGAAGTCCTCATCAGCTAGCATTAATGCATTAAATCACCAGTGGTAAGATGGATTTATAGGGCATAATGGTTTGAGGTTCAAAATAAGAGGAGCGTGATCAGATATAACAATAGGTTTGTATTTGCAAGTTTTAATAGTGGGTGGTAAATTATTATTGATTTAAAAAAAATAAATAAACCTATAGTTAAGTAACTGATTGATATATTGATGCAAACAAAGAATTTTCTCTCAAATTTAGATACCAAAATCTTCATGAGCCAGAGAGATTGTGATCCTTAATAAACTGTGTAATTGTCACTGTAGTTTTAAAATTTTAGTTGCAGAGGATGGATCAAAGTCTGGATTTAATATAAAATTAAAGTCTCCAGCCACTGGAAGTTAATGTGTGCTCATACTGGGAGCTAATTCAACTTCCTTATGCATGAATTCTCTGTCAATTTATTGGTGTGTATGCCACCAAAATAGATAACCCTTTAGCATCGAATGCTGCTTCAGTGGCTATCAATGCAATTGTTTTATGAATTAAAATTCTCACACCTTGTATTTCCTTATCATATATATATATATATTATAAAAGTCAATGTGTTTATGTATGTATGTTCCAGCATCGTGTCTAAACAGCTGGAGCGATTTGCATGTTTCTTGGTACACATGTTTCTCATTGGTCGACTAAAAATACTGCAGGGTGAAATCAGGGTGAATTAGAATGACCACCAGAGGGCGCACTGGAGGTGACTGCCAGCATTTTTCATGTTTGAGTGCAACAGCACCCCTGTTGCTTTTGAAATTAAATAGAGTTGGATGGCTCCAAGCATCAACTGGATGATAACATACATAGACCGCAAGACAAGCACATTAGTGAGTCTTCATTGTTTGTTAATTTATGTTTATTTTTAAAGTTGTGTGTGTTTTTTTTTTTTTTTAATTATATTTTTCTCAAACGATTAAAAAAAAACACTATTTTCCTCCCGGGCAACGCTGGTTATTTCAGCTAGTATAGAATAAAAACATTTCAATCCAAGTGGATCCTTAGTTATTAAATAAGTCTCTTATAAACATGCTTTCTTAGTCTGTATGGATGCAAGATGTAAGAGCACTTAGTTCTTCTAGTTCTTCTTCAGGTCAGAATTGAAAACTAATAAACAGTTTATTAGTTGGCCTTTTAGGAAACATTTTTTGATTTTTAGATAAAAATAAAATAGTTTTATCACCAATTATACATTTTCATTGCCGGATGCCTTGCAGCAAGTAATCTAACTATTAAATTAAAGAATAAGACAGTAGAGGAACTAGGTGAAAAAGGATAACTTGCTTTCTTTTCCTCCTCTTCCCACGCATATTACAAGTAGTCCAAGGTGAGGGTCATTTTGGCAGCCAGTTCACATAAAGAGACACCAAAATAAGAACAGGAGCACTGCGGGAAAGTAAACAAACATATACTGTATGACAGAGAACTCTGTTTCAGTGTGCCCCCTTCAGAAATACACAGTGATATAACAAGTAATTCAGTTTACCTCAAGATTTTAATACTGCAAAGCTTTTGATCCCCACACATTTCACTGAAATACCAGAGCTTAGTATTTGTTAGTTTCACAATTATTTTTCTTTCTAGAACTGTCTTCAGACTTAAATTAATTTTTTTACATTTGGCTTCCACCATTTGTTCCATTGTTCAATACCTGACATGAGCATATGGTTCACATTCTCATGGTATACTACAAACACTTTAAACTTAAATTTCTTCTCGGATTTGCTCATTTTATTGTCTATCCTACCTTCAGTTTTCTCTTGTTTTGCTGCAGCTTTCTTCAACACTGTACTATGATGGCATTGTGTAGCCATTTGGTGTAGATGCCAGAGTGGTTCATTATGTTTGGGGTTTTAAGCCATTGTCACATTACACAACTTCTAGTTGCAGGAAATGTTAGACTTGCCGACTGCAGTTTCTGATTTTCTCAGTACCATGTCCATTTACATGACTGAAAAGCACTAGGCATGTCAAGTTTAGTGAGTGCATGATGTCTTTCAGGCACAGTCAAGCATGCCCCTTTTTTTGACGGCTAATAGCCTGCTACCTGATGGAGCCAGTACTGTACTAAAGGTTAGCGGGTATGGCAAGTACCTGTTTTTTTTTTTTTTTTTTTTTTTTTTTCTTCATTTTAAATCTGTCTTGATGCGTAAAACGTGAGACCTGAGAGAGACGAGCTTCTCTTCTGTTTGTGAGATTCAAAAAACTTCCTTATTCCTCTTCGCTGCATCATCTGCATTGTACTTCAAGACTTAATGTTTGATTTTGTTGAAGCGGGTTGCAGACTTGTTGGAGTGAGTATGTCAGACTAGGCAAATGGCTTCTATGGAAGCGTACCACCAAATGCCTACAATTCTCTTAAACAATGTAAATGAAGATCACAACTAGAAACACTGTCTAATATGACATAGTCCTTAGATGGAAATGATGGGAGTTTCTGGTGTGGCTTTGCAGCTTATATGTAATGAACTCTTTAACTCCCCGTCCCTCTTCCAGACTCTCCACTGACTTGTGGCCTTTTATAATGGAGGAGTTCAGTTGATTGGGCCTATGACAGGCCATAGCAAGATGCTCATGTTGATGTAGACATCGGTGGCTCTTTAAAAGTCTTTTCCTTCTCTTTAAAGGCTTTCAGTTTCCTTCATTTTTTGACATGGTGCAGGATATATTTAGAAGTTCCACTAGGATCTCAGATATATTAGTAAAAAAACAAAAAAAAACAAAAAGCAAGTTCACGACTCCGTGGCATAACTAGAATTTGATGGGCCCAGCTGAAAAAAATAAATGTGGCCACTCTCCTGAAAAATAAATTTAGCCAATAAGTGATGTCAAGCATAAACATTACATAAAAGGTCATTTGTCATAATTAAGCTTTATACTAGAGTTGTGGGAATTATGACGCCATTAACCTTTGCATTCTAGTAGGGAAGCATGTTAATAATAAAGTCTTATGAAACAACATCCATGCAGTCACCGTGGGCCTCTCAGCCCCATGGACCCCAGAGCAACTGTCCCAGCTACACTACTTATAGTTGCATAGTTATGGGAGCACTGTATCAGATGACTAGCTCTGAAAACAGTTTCTGTGAGTTTAACCCATAGTAGCAAGTATTTCCAATGTATATAGCAGTCTGTTAGCTTTCTTGAACTTGCTTGTTAAAATTTTGCTCTCATTCTTTTAATGATCTGGGTGTTTGAGCAGCATACTAATTAGCATATGGGTCAACATGACATTTAATGCAGCAGTTGTTCTTGAATATCCAGTGTCATTTGTAACTTTGTCTGCTACTTTGGTAATGTCAGTATTTAGACATAATCAGAGGAGTAAACTACACAAAGTTAATCAATTAAAAAGGAGACCGTGACAAGAATGTACTAATGTTTCTAAATGTACTATTTAAGTATTTCTAACTTTTTTTGAATACAGAATAAAAAAATAAAAGGAAAAAAGAGCATAATGAACAATCAAATTAATTAACACTAACAAACACTCATTAATCATGACAATGATTGGAATAAAAACCTGCAGCCATAGAACTACCTCATGACTGAACTTGACAAACAATGGCCTCTTTTTTATTACAGCATTCCAGTGTGATACTTGGGATGTCAAACAAATCTTCTAACACGTGGATGTATATTTCTGGTCAATACAAGATTAAGTTTAACTGTAAGAACTAGTAATGTCTGTTTGCTTTTTGTGTTGCAGGAATATGAAATTCTGTTGTAGAATTTATTCTTGGTTTATAGAAGGCAGGCTTTGGTGAGATAGCCCAGCCACTATTAATATTTGAGAGTTATTAGGATGGTTGTACATCTTTTAGGCATTCACGTTTTGAGTCAATTAGTAAAGTCACCTTGATGTGGAATATATTTTAATGACTGTTACCTGATGATGCTAACTAAATATTTGAAATAATATCATATAAAACAGTGATGGCAGTTGAGCAGTACTTTTGTGGGCAAATAATGTTTCTTTTTAAAACCGCACTTGTTTTTTGTGGCACAACTATAAAAACCTAATAAACCTGCTCTGAGCACCTTTGCAGTTGTTTTAGACTATTGACATCATACAGCTATAGGTTGCTGAAGGGCATTATTGTGTGTGTTTGTTGAAAAGTGAGCATCTAGATTTTCCTATGTGTAATTCCAAATTTAAAATGAATTCTGCTGTTTTTCCAACTTTGTTTACACTTGGTTGAGATCATTGTCTTTGTTTTATTCATTTTTTGTTTAACTTGCTTGCAAAGTGGAAAACAAATTTTCAGGAAAGAGGCCTTGTGAAACTTACTGTTAGGATTCTTGGAAAGCTATGGTAATTTTCTGTGCTACTTTTTAAACTTTGCATCCCATCATCAAGCAGTTTTTAGAGCAGAAATTATTCAGGCCAGATGCCCTTGTAGGTGCCAGCCTCCTTCAGTTGCCTTTTACAACAAATCATTCTAACCCCAGCTCACAGGTCTCGTCCCAATGTCATCCCGGATCGCAGACAGTAGGGGAAACTGAGTTGGGGAGCAATCCTCTAACCTGGATAAACCCACAAGATGGTCATTAAGCTGGTGATGATGATGATTGTATACTGCTCTTCTTAGTACATCAAAGTCAGTTACTTGTCAGCGTTGGCACTAGAGTTAGTATTGTGTTTGTTTGAACCCATTCACCAGTGCTATAATAATCTTAGCTTTGAGTGCCATTTGAAAGTGACACTGGAGAGCAAGTATACACACTATTGTGGTGTTGAGAATGGCTGTATCTAAAATACACTTGATAGTTTGTGATCTTTTATTATTATTTTTTTTATTATTATTATTTTCTGTTTGGGCTGTTTAAGCATTTGCTTATATTAATCAATCAGTAGTACTCGGTGTGGGCTGCTTAATTCAAATAACCGTATTTTGCTAGAATGAATTATGTAGATTATTGTAAACAATTTAATTTAAAGTAAAACTATTCCTTGTGTTTCTCTGCTCATGTTAAATCCTATATCTTTAAACAACACCTTTTTCATTTCTCCTCAAGCATATAAAATGCTGTGCACTTCTTATAAGTATAAACGTGACAGATTTCTTTTGCTTTTTTCCTCCCTCTTATTTCTTAAGTACAACAGAACAGATATTAAGGAGCTTTTACTCTAAAGTGGAATGTGGATTGCATGTTTAATATACTATTTATGTTTAACTTGCACTGTTTGAAGAATGTCGCTTTAGCCGTCATGCCACTACATGACCTTTTCCAGAGATTTTTAAGTCCTAACCTTAATTTACGTAATAACAGTGAGTGGTGGTGAGTTGTAGCATGCCTGTCACAGCCAGTGGTATAGTGAGACATCTCCGTGCTTCAATCATAGTAGTCTGATTCTCATAAAACCAAAATCAAACCTTAAATCATAGGCGTGGGCTTCTGTGTTTTGTGAGCCTCAACAACCATTGAGTGCTTAACCTGGAAATACAATGCATACAGTTTGGGTACAAGGAAAGAAAGACAGTGTGGGAGCTTTCAACCACACAAACAGAGGCTTGTCTCTTTAGTGTCTCATGTTTCTTGTGCAATGACAGAATGAAAAAAAAGGAAAAAGACTGAACTTGCCATACGTCAAAAAGATTTGTACAGCCACCGGAAAAGTTAGGCAGCACGTTAATTGGCTGTCAAAATGCAGCAAGCTTGCAATATTTTGGAAATGAGAAACTCTACTGAGTCGTGAGTAACTCATGCAAAGTATCATTTCTAGCTGTCCCTAGTCATGTAATCTGACATCCTCAAGGCAACAATATCCACCACTGCTATTGTTAGTTTTGACATGATTTGCAACTTAAAGGCTTTGAACCTGCAGTTATGGCTATTTCATGGCTAACTAATGTTGCTCTACAGTCTTATCTCAAGCAGTGCTATTTAAACATGAAAGCTATTTATAGTATGTGTCACTTACTACTTTACTACATGTTTCATGCATTAGTCATTCAGTCATCCATCTTCTTTTTGTTTCATTTGTTAGTCTTTATTCTAGTCACTTAAAATAATCCACCCGATAATCTTGTTGCCATGTTTCCTTTCTCACATTAACAGTCACGAGAAAAAGTTTGTGAACCCTTTGTAATTTACATAGACTTTTGCATTGAGCAGTCATAAAAGTATGTTCTGTTCTTCAGTTAAGTCACAATGATAGGCAAGCACAGGCTCTTTAATCTAGTAACACACAACTAAAATTCTTATGAATACAGAACACATTGCTTGAACCTTTTTCAGAGCTGGCTGTAAAAACTATACGATGCCCTCTGTTTATTTAGTGCTAGAGCCTCATGTAGCAGCAGTAACCTCAACCAAACTTTTCCTTTAGCTGCTAATCAAACTTGTACAACAGTATGGAGGATTTTTCCTATTTCTCTTAAATAATATTTCAGGCATTGCTTGTGTGTCATCAGCTCTCATACCACACCATCAGTCTTTTCGCATTGATTGGAACACCCAACTATATTATCTTTTGGACAATTCATTAGCAAAAAGCATATTTTACTGGGTCCCTTGCTGCTGCCTTTTGGGTCGCACATTGCCATAATTCACCATTCTATTAAATAGGAAAGGGTTGCACTCGGTTTGCAAATTGTCTCGCGATGGATAGTCGTGGCTTGTTTATGCAATCGACATTGCTCCACATTGACTGTTGGTGGTGATTCTCCAAGCCAAAACCCCAAACCACCCGAAGGTATGACTGTCAGCGACATATTTCGAAGGGCTATGACTGTCTGCAATGATCCTTCCAGGGTAACACAACCCCCCGGTGCCCAAATTGCAAAGACTATCAGCATATGTCTATCTGCAGTGGTACTTCCCAAGGGGGACTGGTCCCAAACAACTAGGAATGTCACTGGTGGTTCTTCAAGGGACCCCCCCCAATCTAATAGTCATCATGGACTAACTCTCAAAAACACCATGCAGAGCAAGATTGGGTCATGGGGGTAAAAAAATCTTGAGAACACTGGCCTAGGGGTTTGAACTTTTTATGTTTAAGCAATCTTTTCAGTACTTACAAAAAGAACTACAGTTTGCTTGTCTATCTGTTATAAAAAGAAATCCTGTCCTGGAAAGCAAAAAGCAAGTCTACGATACGTGATCTTCTCGTAAGACATTTTAAAGACCCGCAAGACCAAAGACATGCCCTACTTACAATTAATAAAGTATCTATCTATCTATCTATCTATCTATCTATCTATCTATCTATCTATCTATCTACCTATCTACCTATCTACCTACCTACCTACCTACCTACCTACCTACCTACCCACCCACCCACCCACGAGACCAAAGACACGCCCTACTTACAATCTATCAAATAGGACAATTGTGAAGGATTTCAACACACACAGATCCAGGGCTCTCAGCGCATATAAAACGTATAAGGTACGTTATAAATTAAATGTCGACATCTAAGTGAAGAAGACAGCAGCAAGGAGAAAAGAGACTCAAATGTGTTGGACAGAAAAAAAGAGCAAAAAAGAATAATCAAGGTGCAAATTCAGAAAATAAGGAAAGTAATTATCAGCCCGGAACAAGTGGAATTGAAAAAAAAGCACGTCCAATCCGGCTCAGATTTAAAAGACAATGAGTAAAAGAAAGTAGAACTTCATAAAGATGTTTACAAACGTTGGCGCTAAACACATGCAGAGCAGGTTAAAGACTATGAAACCAGTGAAATTAGAAAGGCTCAAAAAAAAAAAAAAAACGGCACTATACACATGTGGAGAAAGTTAATGGATATGAAAGTAGGAAAATTAGAAAATATAAAAAAAGAAAGAAAAGATTGCAGTAGTGCAAACAAACAGTCTCATTTAACTATGCACCAGTCTAACTTTGGTTTTGCACAATAATTACTACACTATTCCACCTTAACACTTAATTCTACTTTATTCACATAATTGTACTTATTTATTATGTTCTACTATACTGTTATCTTTCAATCTATGACTTTTTGTTAATCTAACTGATATTCTTCTAACTTTGCACAGTTTTTGATAAGCAGATCAGGATGCATTTCACTGCGTGTTGTCCTGTATAACTATACATGTAACAAATAAAGAATCTTGAGAATTTCAAAAACGGAGTTTACCGCACATGCATTTATTGGTTACTTTGTTCATGTATATATATTTATCTGTCTGCTTATTTAAAAAGCTATATTTACCCCAGGAGTCAAAAACGTTCTGTCTAGCCCTTGTACAAAAACCTAGACAAAACCTGGGGTATCACCTTGGTAACCCCATGTACTTTTGGAACTGTGAGAGGAAAATAGCACGACTTTACAGACAGGAGTCCAATGCAGAACTTTACTTACTTTTTTACTTTGTAAAAAAAAAAAAAAAATTATTAAATGCTGATGATGTAGATCGTTTTGTCTGTGATGATATTCCAAACAGAGAAACCTATCCTGACCTCATTAAAAAGATTCAGCATATTGGGACTCGCAAGATTCCAAATATTGTTTTTACAGAAGTTCTGAAATAAAAGTGAAACTAATGAAATAGCAACAATTCAAAGAAAAAAAAATCTTAAAAGTGTGTATCTGGAAAACCAAATACTGGGGTTGGCGAGTGAAGCCCCCTAGTGTCTTATTATTTTAAGCAGATTGTGTTAGCCTGTTATTGTGACCAAACTGAAGATCAGACCAAACTTTTGCAGAAATCCAGATATTTTCAAAGAGTTCACAAACATTATCTTTCAACTGTGTATGGGTGGAAAATTCCATAATGTGCACCCAGTTTTATGTATTACATGTAAGGGTATCATTCAAGATTTTGAGTTACTGAATATTTCATGCGCGGCGGTGATGTATATATGTATACTTATGACATTGTTCTCCTGTAGCAAAGAAAGGCTTTATATTCCATGCTTTCAAAAGATTTGCTTACATAGTTTAGTTTAGAAAACGTCTTTATTTACAGTAAACTGCATGAACATGACATGATCTTTGTATTATTTGTAAATTATCAGTGTTTAATGTTAACTGTGATATCAGTAATTAGTACATTTCTTTTCAGTGTCTGACAAAACACGTTTTCAGGTACAGTAGTTAATGTATCATTTGTAGTTGTTAGGATTGTGGTTACATAATTTGGAGCAGTGGTGCTGTATAACTGTAACCCCTACCACTTTATATTTCCATGTGACATTGTGGATAACGAGGTACATTATAGTGGATTAAGCCTAGGGTGTCATGTTGTTTAATTGTTCTGTTTCCTAGTGTAGTTACACATTTTGTGTAAAGGTTGGCATATTCTTTCCACTTCTCAGTTGTTTCTTCACATATTTTGTTTTTCTATCCATATTATAGATTTGTACAAGTTATGTTAATTGTTTTGAGAAATTTAATTGGTCTATAGTTAATGAGTGTGTTTTGTGTCCTCTTATAAACTGTCATCATCTTAATTGTTGATTTTAGCCTTGTTATTGCTGGAATAAGTTCTAGTGCCTTGTATGACAAAGAATAATTGAACTGCTGATTTACTGTAGTATACTTGATCACTGTAAATTTCACACAGCTTATGTAAATTCTGTAGGGCTTAGCAGGGTCCATCCATTTACCAACCCGCTGAATCCGAACACAGGGTCACGGGGGTCTGCTGGAGCCAATCCCAGCCAAGACAGGGCACAAGGCAGGAACCAATCCCGGGCAGGGTGCCAACCCACCGCAGGACACATACAAACACACCCACACACCAAGCACACACTAGGGCCAATTTAGAATCGCCAATCCACCTAACCTGCATATCTTTGGACTGTGGGAGGAAACCGGAGCGCCCGGAGGAAACCCACGCAGACACGGGGAGAACATGCAAACTCCACGCAGGGAGGACCCGGGAAGCGAACCCAGGTCCCCAGGTCTCCCAACTGCGAGGCAGCAGCGCTACCCACTGTGCCACCGTGCCGCCCGCTTAGCAGGGTTCATAAAGAAAAGATTTAAACTAAATAAGGTGTTGATAAATGAAGTTTATTTTTCCAAAACTCTAACAGAAATGGAAAAATTAAATAACAATAGCATCTTAAAACCTTTCTTTCAAGGAACTTTTTTCTTTTGAATACTCTGTGGTAGTGTCTTATTCAGCCTTGTCTTGTTTAATGCTGGTATACATTTCTGCAGTGCCAGTTGGCAGGACTGCAATAATTGTATGATACTACTAGGGGGCTTTCCATCCCCCTGAACCAACCCCCCAAAACCCAATGAAGGGATACCTTCATTGCTTGTTTTCCCCTCACTCAGGCAAAAAGTGTGGAATACAGAGAGAATAATTTATTGTGCACTCTGTGTTCTTCCTATGCCTTTTGTTTACACACTTTCAAGTGTAAACCGGTGTAAGGAAATATGCAGTACACAGTGGCCATTAAATTATTGGGAAACCACATTGGATGGTTTGTTGACGATGCAGCTGCCTGTGCAGTAGTGTTGTTTTGGAAACATGTCTTTCTCCATGCAACCTCCATGACTTGCATAATGGTGGGAGACCCTGCATGGTCAACTGTGAATGTATATTAATAAGCACTATGTCATTTGGGATATTGATATGCTGGCATTCATATTTCTTCTTTGGGTTCATGAAAGCATTTTTCCAACAGCAGTTTCCTCTACATACACTTTGGGCGAATTCTTTAAAACCCAATAACCCCTCCACAGAATTTATACTAACAAACTATAAAAGTGGCAGATCATTTAAGCCATGTACTTTGTGTAGGGCAAAAGTATTTTTTCCAACAATGTTCACAGACAGATTATTTCATTTTTGATTGACTATATCACAATTCCAGTTGGTCACAAGTTTACATACACTCTGTTAACCTTTGGTAGCATTGCCTTTAAATTGTTTAATTTGAGCCAAACATTTTGGGTAGCCTTCAACAAGCTACTTACAGTAAGTTGCTGGAATTTTGTTCCATTCCTCCAGACAGAATTGGTGTAACTGGAACAGGTTTGCAGGTTTCCTTGCTCAGACACACTTTCACTTCTGCCCTCAAATTTTCAGAACATTGTTGGAAAAAATTACTTTTGCCTTGCACAAAGTAGATGTCTTAAACAATATGCAAAATTTATAGTTTGTTAGTATAAAATCTGTTGAGGGGTTATTAAGTGAGTTTTAAAGAATTCACCCTAAGTGTATGAAAAATTCTGACTTCAACTGTATTTTTTTCCGTTCTTTCTTTGTGTAATGGCCTGTAGTGCTATTTTAAATGTTGTGGCATGTTTGTAGTGGTCTGGTTTGTAAACAAAATGATGAGGTAAATTCTGTGTCACGGCTTTTCAAGTTTGTCGCTTACACAGCATTTAATAATAGTTGAGGGTTTAATGCTTTTTTGTGGCCTGCGTTTAGCTTTTAACCCTTGTATTCAACTCTTAGTTGGTTTTTGTTTGGTTTGTTAGAGTTGATGTTCTTTGGTAAGTTCTGAAGCAAAATGGGTTATAGTTTATAGGGCAGCAATAATACATTTGTGTTGTGTTCTGCTACCAAGTGAAGCATAAACAAATGTTAGTACACCTTAAAATACACCCCAAAATGCCAGGCCAGCCCTATTTCAGGTCGGGGCCCTTGAGTTATATTTCACCTCAAACAACCCAACCCATACCCAAAGACTTCACAGGCCCAGAAATGGGACTAATGCTAATAAAGTTAAATGTCCACAGATTGCCAGAAGGTCACACAAATAGAGCAGAGAAAAAAAAAACCTAAAACACATTTTCCAAATGTAAAACTTTTTTTTTTTCTTTTTTGATCAAAAATATTTATTTGACAAAACAAAAAACACCATATAAGGCAAGGCAGGATAGCATGCTAAACAAAACAGTAACATTAAGGAGGTATGGTCAAAAAGCCAGGAAATCCAAAGATCAAAAAACAAAGCAAACAGTTCAGACTCAAAACTAACCAAACATAAATCAACACTAAATAAATCAAACACCTTAAATATTTGTTGTGTCCAGCTGCATGATTAGGTAGCCCCACCTTCATTTGCTCAATATGCTGGAGGCAGGGCAGATAAACCAAATTAAAACACAGAAACGTAATATAGCATATAATAGAAAAAAAATAATGAATAACACAATATTAAATAGATACAGCTCAGAAAAAACAGAATTAACACAATATCCAACATAATGTTCTATAGACAACAATAAGATTAGAGAGAGATATTATAATTGAACCAGGGATGAAACTTGGCTGAAATTAAACAATTTGTTGTTAAAATGAGATTATGGGTAGGCTAGGAATTTCAACTGAAAATAGGTGCACTTTATAGGTATAGAAGGTTTTAAAGTTATAGTGCTAGAGTTAAAAGTGAAACCTAAAATAGCAGCCTTTACAACTGCTGCACTATAGATTGTTATATTGGCATCAGTTCTTTTAATTCAAATTAAAACATTACATTCTTCTGTAATGGCATGGCTTAATCTAGGTTAATTTATTTCTCGCCTTTTCTCTCTGTCTAGTAGTGTAATGTATTGTGTATATATACCAGTGGTGAGAACTAAACCACTTCAAACTGGGGCCCACCAAAACGTCAGGCTCAGCTTCATATATGTTAATTTTATAGTAAAATTGTAATTTTCCAAACTTAGCCGTGTGAGAAGTGCCTTAATAATAATGAAATGATTAGTTTCCTTTTGAAAAATGTTGCAATGGTTAATAAAAAAAAAAATTAAACACGGCTGTTGACAATACCAGTTTTAGTGATGCTGCGAAGTGTGCAGCAGTTTCAAATGGTGGAAAGTTCATATCCTGATGTGGTTACATGCAGCACTATATCTGCTCTCAAGTTTTGAAAGGCGGCTTGACAATTAGCAGATATCAAGAGGAAGTCTCCTCTAGCTTTTTTTTTTTTATTATTATTTTATAAGATGGGTAAGATTATTAATAGTGCTTTTGATATTGAGTGGGCCTTTTAAATCAGTGTGCACATTATGCTTATAAACATTATAAGCATAATTATTGAGATTTTTATCATTTGATGCAAAAGTGCTGGTTTGAGGAAGATTTGTGTTCCATTGTTAATGCTTTGAACTAATGAATATACATTTCTTTAATGTGTGCTTATTTGTGCTGATGATCACTACACCTCTGTCTTGAAGTGATTTGTAAACCACAGTTGACATTCAATAACATTTATGTGAAAGGTTTTGAAGTTATAATTAAATACTGTAAAATCAGATATATGTTAACACATTGCTGATTTTAATTGGCAGAAAAAAAAAGTTTTTCAAAAAGTGTAGTAAAGTACACAAAACTCTTGATTTCATAATAACAAGCTGTCACAAAAATTTATTTTTTAAATTCAATGTTTTACCTGCAGCAAAAGTTTGAACATTTTTATCTATTTGTATGCCTAACTGTCCTATTTATAATGCTAGTATCTTGCTATCACTCACACTCTTGCTCTCTGTCTCTGTCATGCTATTTTTAATTTGTGTTATGCTTGAAACATAGTAACCAAGTAACTGCTTATAGATGACAGAGTTTTAATCAAATGTAGATCTTCATTATTCAATGGATAGATAACCACAAAGTACAGAACATAATCATTTTATATTTGGGTGTTTTGTTGTGCATTTTAAATGTATTCTCTGAAAACAGAATTAATCTTGCTAAAAAATAAGTTAAACATCATTTATGCCTACACTTGTAAACTTTATATACCTCTCTGCAAAATAAAACAGCCTTAGCTTTGCTGCCTTTTTTTCAAGACATCAATCCAAACATACTTTTTTCAGTTCTTTTTACTGCCACTAAACTGTCAAAATCAAGTAAATATATAGTAGCATGAAAGATTGTTAATTTAATTTTCAAATGTGATTGATCATATTTTTGTATAATTTATGTACTAATAAATGTATCTGTATCTTCTTGTAGCTGGCTTTGAGGAATATATAATTTAACAAGCACTTCCTCTTCCTTAATCTTGT
Organism: Erpetoichthys calabaricus; assembly: GCF_900747795.2. NCBI lineage: Eukaryota > Metazoa > Chordata > Cladistia > Polypteriformes > Polypteridae > Erpetoichthys > Erpetoichthys calabaricus. The sequence continues at coordinate 136,565,112 of NC_041395.2, read as the reverse complement.
CTTGTCTTCAGTAAATGCAAAAGTAGCAAGTACAGCAGTTTTTAGTTGTGCATAACTTTGCTTTCTGTTACCTTTTCTTTATATAAAACGGAAGTAAGCATATAATGGTCTTTTAAAATGGGCTCTCAGTATGAAAGTTGAACAAAAAGAGGCATAGATTAAATTAGTTTAAATTAATAATTTATTTTTTAACAAAGTGACTTCATTTCCGATCATCTAACCTCATGCACTATTTTTTCTTGATTTTTTTTTTATTTCTTTCAATTGATGCAGTATATAATATATATATATATACATATAATATATACAGTGGGTATGGAAAGTATTCAGACCCCCTTCAATTTTTCACTCTTTGTCATATTGCAGCCATTTGCTAAAATCATTTAAATAAATTTTTTCCCTCATTAATGTACACACAGCACCCCATATTGACAGATTAAAAAAAAGAATTTTTGAAATTGTTGCAGATTTATTAAAAAAGAAAAACTGAAATATCACATGGTCCTAAGTATTCAGACCCTTTGCTCAGTATTTAGTAGAAGCACCCTTTTGAGCTAATACAGCCATGAGTCTTCTTGGGAAAGATGCAACAAGTTTTTCATACCTGGATTTGGGGATCCTCTGCCATTCCTCCTTGCAGATCCTCTCCAGTTCTGTCAGGTTGGATGGTAAACGTTGGTCAACAGCCATTTTTAGGTCTGTCCAGAGATGCTCAATTGGGTTTAAGTCAGGGCTCTGGCTGGGCCATTCAAGAACAATCACAGAGTTGTTGTGAAGCCACTCCTTCGTTATTTTAGCTGTGTGCTTAGGGTCATTGTCTTGTTGGAAGGTAAACCTTCGGCCCAGTCTGAGGTCCTTAGCACTCTGGAGAAGGTTTTTGTCCAGGATATCCCTGTACTTGGCCGCATTCATCTTTCCCTCGATTGCAACCAGTCGTCCTGTCCCTGCAGCTGAAAAACACCCCCACAGCATGATGCTGCCACCGCCATGCTTCACTGTGGGGACTGTATTGGACAAATGATGAGCAGTGCCTGGAGAGGTCTCTGGAGAGACCTAAAAATGGCTGTCCACCAACGTTTACCATCCAACCTGACAGAACTGGAGAGGATCTGCAAGGAGGAATGGCAGAGGATCCCCAAATCCAGGTGTGAAAAACTTGTTGCATCTTTCCCAAGAAGACTCATGGCTGTATTAGCTCAGAAGGGTGCTTCTACTAAATACTGAGCAAAGGGTCTGAATACTTAGGACCATGTGATATTTCAGTTTTTCTTTTTTAATAAATCTGCAACAATTTCAAAAATTCTTTTTTTATCTGTCAATATGGGGTGCTGTGTGTACATTAATGAGGGAAAAAATTAATTTAAATGATTTTAGCAAATGGCTGCAATATGACAGAGTGAAAAATTGAAGGGGGTCTGAATACTTTCCGTACCCACTGTGTGTGTGTGTGTGTGTGTATGTGTATATATATATATATATATATATATATATATATATATATATATATATATATATATATATATATATATATATATATATATAATATAGTATCCACCCATTTTCTAAACCCACATTACCTATTACAGAGTTGTTAGAAACAGGAGCTTATTCTGCCAAGATGCAAAGCAGAAATGAAACCCAGATTGAACAGCAGTGCTTTGCAGGGTACACTCATGCACACACAATGCTCACTCATTCTGTGATAATTTCGACTTGACAGTAAATCACTCATTCTGTGATAATTTCGACTTGACAGTAAATCAGACTTCTTTGTCGTGGGCCTGTGGGAGTGAAACAACAGATACAAAAGTAGATGTTCATACTGCACACTGGCGGCGACCTAGTCAAATACGACTGGACAGAAGCAGCAGCATAAATCATTTTTTAAATATGTAATTTTTTAATAGAGATTGTCTATATGCAATCTATATCTGTATGAAATATATACATATGAGTTCATAAATCCATACATAGTAATTTTTTTTTTCATGCCATAGTGTTTCTTTACAAAGCTTCTTTGCAAAATTATTTCTGTTCGTATTTGCAAGTCCCAGTAACTCACGAGTGTGCTTTTGTCAAAAGTTTAAATACAAAGTTAATTTCCAAATGAGGAACCCACTGTCTTTTTCTGAATCATTTACTACGTAGGAGATGCCTCATTGTTAATAGAGGAAGCAGAGTATTTGCAGTAATGAAACAGAAAATGCAAAACCTAAACTGTAATAAAAGGTTTCTGAATTTGCTTGGGGAGATGCCAGGAATTATGACTCTGCCGTGCATAAATATGAAAAGATGTGTAAAGTATTATGATAGTAGCATTGCATTAAATTCATTTAATCCCCAAATTCTTCTTAACTATTTCGACCTAACCAAGAACTGAAAGAGTGGATTACTTTATCTAGAGAAGAGGAGGAAAAAAAAAACTAAACACATTCCTCTACACCACTGTAATAAAAGTCAGCAAGTCATTTTAATATATGTTTGTTTAAATCTGCCCATAAAGATTTAATAATTCTAAAGCACTTTGCCACAGAATTGTCTAACAATATAGTGGTATACTGTGACAAAATTAAGAGGCATTCCAAACCCTAAGTCTGGCTTTTGTTAAGATAGTTTAACATTCATAAATCAGCGCTTGCTTTATTGCATCAACATGACTTTTAACCCCCCTCTGTGTGCAGTAAGTTGAAGCCAAAAGCTGACTTAGGTGGTGTAACACTATACCTAACAAATGTGGCTCAGAGCCTTCTAGGAAAGGATTTTAAAGAGTGCTTACATGTTTCTTGAATTTAAGGAAGATTTATCATTTTATTTCAATGGTTTATTTTCTTATATTTGTTATTTTAAATGTGTTTTAATTTGTATGATGCTGACGACTGTGTGGTCTGGAATGTTCACTTTTTCCTCATTAAATTCTGGCTATACAGGAATCCTTCCACTGCCTTCTACCAAGCCTTTTCTGGTAGCAAGATCCAGGATTCAAAGAACATCAGCAATGGGTATGAGCATTAGTGTAGGCAAGGTTTGGAGACTTGATGTGTGCATGTTGAGCATGGCTTATAGAGAACGGCATTTTTTCTCATGTAATGACAGAGCAGGTATTTTTACTGTGCATGTAGTTAGTTACAGTTTTGATCTTTTCAGTGTTCATGTAGCAATAGCAGTCCATGATTAATCACAGATGCATCATGAATTCTAATCAAATGATGTGATTATCTTTTGAAGTGGGAATGAGTAAATTACTTAAGCAGACTTGCAAGTGCATGTTGCTACTTACATATGATAATACATTATATTATTATCCAACCTATACTATATTCTTGTTATTCTACTTCATCCATCCATCCATCCATCCATTGTCACCTGCATCTCATAATTTTAGCTGTTGTCACATTATACTTAGGCTTCTGATTGGAGGGTATGTCAAACATGATGACTGAAGTTGCTGATCTAGTCACCTGAGTATATCCGTTTATATGACTAGAAATGTCAAGGATTGTCAGATTACTTGACTGCATGATGACTTTCCAGCACAGTTTCTCAATTCCAGAGAATTGCAAGTTCGCCCCTTTTTCTGACAGCCAATTACATGCTACCTAATGGAGCCTCTGCTGTTTGAAAGGTTTATTGGAGTGGTGAGTTCAGCTGCAATCACAGCTCCCCACCCATTGTGCCATGGTAGTTAAAAAATAAAACATCAGACAAATGAGTCTCTTTTCTTTTCAAGGTCCAAAACACCCACTTTTCCTATTCCTCTACATTGCAATATATGCATTGTTCTTCCGGGTTGGGCACCAATTGGTTGTTACCTCTCACACATGCATAGCCCTCCACTATGACTTAAGACAAAACTCAAACCTGTCGAGGCGAGTTGCACACTATGTGGACAGAGTCGCTGGACGTATGTTAAATTATGTGAGTGGTAGTCACAGGAGTGCATTAAATTTATGAAAGTTAAATCTATGACTTAAACTCTCCAGAAATGTTGTGTAATGTGACTGGGAGTGTGTCCATGAGGTGGGCAGGGCAACATGGTTACCCCACCTTGCTGCCCAAAACAAATACAGTAAAATAAAATTATACCACTGCCCAGTGGCTGTTGACAGTAAACAGAGTGGTAGATCTACAAGTATGTGTTTTAAACAAGATGATTTTGCAGCAGAAGAAAAAAGTGTCCTGCACCTTCTGATTTACCTTTAACATTGCATTTGTACTATGCATTCAAAATCTGCCTAGAGTGCAACATTCTCAGTTTCATGAAGGATACAGCATTGTGCCAATATTGTAATGTTTTTTTCAAATCAAAACAGACCCCATTTATCATTTTGTTTTAATCTCATCCTTGATAGTCTGATATAATTAGTAAATTGAACTCTGTTTAGATATTAAGAATGCATATTTTTACAAATTCAGCAACTAGTAAGTTTACATTTAGCTTCAAAGGCAGAATTTATTGAAGTCTTTGTGTTTTCTGTTTATTATAGTTTTTCTTGCTTCAATTCTCAACTTATCAATCTAGTTAACATATAATTTTTGCATGTTCATTATGGTTTATATATTTATACAAAAAATGCAGACACAGTCATCCTGACAGTTTATCACACTCCGTTTTCCTGAAGACATTAAAATGTTATCTGCTGCTCATTAATGTAGCTCTTCATTGACAAATTTAAAATATACTTTTAAAAAGAGACTTTGTTCTGTATGCTGACTTACACAGAACGAGCATGTCATCACAAAATATCTTACAAAACACATTAGAACTAAAATAAAACCACTAATGGATATGGTGGTTCTGAGATGCAGTGATGTTTTGTATTCGGACAAGATATGCTACTACTCTGGAAAGTGAAAAATTAAAGCCCCCAGTCAATCAAGAGCTAAAAATAATGAAGAAATGGATTGTGTGTCTTAAAAAGACTGCCTGGTTATGTGTTTTTCCTTATCCCATGAAAGTTTACCCACCCATTTTCTAAGTTTGCTTTTTTGTTTATCTGCTTTTAGCTAATTCATATTTCTGCAGCACCATGGACTGAATACATGTACAGTGAGGGAAATAAGTATTGAACGTGTCAAAATTTTTTCAATAAATATATTTCCAATGAGTCTATTCACAAGAAATTCTCACCAGATATTGGTATTAACACAAGAAATCAAGAAATACAAAGAATAAATAAAGGTATATGTAATAAAGTGGAATGACACAAAGAAAAAAAGTATTGAACACGCTAATTTAATACTGTGGAGAAACTTTTGTTTGTAATGACAGCTTCAAGACACATCCAGTATGAACAAGCCAGTCTCTTACGGTGCTAAGGTGTTATTTTGACTCAATACTCTATAATTGATTGCCTTAAATCTTGACGATTCTTGTGAACCCTGATCTTTAGTTCCTTTCACAAATGTTCAATTGGATTTAAGTCAGAAGATTGACTGTGCCATTCTAACAACTTGATTTTCTTCCTCTGAAACCAATTGAGATTTTCCTGTATCTTTTGGATCGTTGTCCTGTTGAAAAGTCCACCCACGTCTCATCCCCCTCATCCTGGTGAATGGCAGCAAATTAATTTTAAGAATCTGTTGGTATATGGCCCCATTCATCATTCCTTCAGTTACATGAAGTCTGTCAGTATCATGAGATGAGAAACAGTCCCACACCATGATGCTTCCACCTCCAAATTTCGCTGTTGGTATGTTTTTCTGGTAAAGTGCAGTGCAATTTTTCCTCCATACATGATGTGTAGTATGACAGCCAAAAAGTTCAACTTTGGTCTCCTCTGACCAGACTACATTCTCCATTTTCTCTGTAACAATTGCACCTGCTGCCTTCAAGTCTTTCTGGTGCTGTTTCCAAGTGGTCCATGGCTCTTGGGCTATTCTTTGGACTATCTTTCTGATACCCTGGTCAGAAGTCTTGCAAGAAGCTCCTGTATGTGGCCGATTGATGGTGGAGTGATGTTCCTTCCATTTGTGGATAATGGATCCAGTGGTGCCTTACTGGAAGATTCCGTTGATCTGGTTTGCAGCAATCAGGTTGTGAATGTCTTGGGAAAGTTCTTTGCTTTTACCCATCACGAGATGTTTCTTGTGTGACACCTTGGTAACAAAACACCTTTTTTATAGCACATATGTACTAACCCAGCTGATATCAATTTACACAGATAGGAGGTAGAATTACTTTCTGTCTACTTATGGATTTCGGCTGGTTCCTTGTCCTTCCTTGCCTTGTTGTACTGCTTTTTGTTAGTGTGTTCAATACTTTTTCCCCCCGTCATCCCACTTTATTACACATACCGTTATATTTATTTATAAATTCTTCATATTTGTGGATTTCTTGAGTCAATACCAATGTCTGATGAGAATTTCATGTGAACAGCCTCATTGGAAAATATATTTACTGAAAAAAATGTTGAAACGCTCAATAGTTATTTCCCCCACTGTATTTGTGCCCTTTTTTTCTCTTGTTGTGGAAAATTAATATAGCAGGGGACTGGTATTAATGAATGTATGGGAACATGTGTATAAAAGTGAACAGTGCATGTTTATCATTTGATATGCAGTGTTAATTTTTTTCTACATTTTTATTTACTGATGAGTTATTTGTTACTGTAAGGAGAAGGAAGCATGAACAGAATTCAGTTCATAATAAATATAAGGATGGAGTGGTGGATCGCTATACCGATATGTAGTGATGAGGAAGGAGCTGAGTCAACAGATTTAAGCTCTTGATTTACCAGTCATTCTACACCCCTACCCTCACCTATGGCCATGAGCTTTGGGTATTCACCAAAAGCATGAGATTGCAGGTATCAGCGGCAGAAATGAGATTTCTCCTCAGGGTGATTGGGCTCTCCTTTAGAGGTAGGGTGAGAAGCACAGACATCCGGGAGAGGCTCAGAGTAGAGCTGTGGACCCTCCATATTGAGAAGGGCCAATTAAGGTGATTCAGGCATCTGATACTGATGCCACTTGAATGCCTCCCTGTAGAGAATCTATGGGAGCAACCAGTTGGGATTAGACCCCCGGGAAGACCCAGGGTTCACTGAGAGGATTATATCTCCCAGTTAGCCTTGAAACACCTTGGGATCCCACAGTAGGAGTTGGCAAGAATGGCTAGTTAAAGGGATGCATGGACCTCACTGCTATGACTGTTGCCCATGCGATCCTGTCTCAGACAGGCAATGGGAAATAAATGAATTAATTAATGTATTTGCAATTGAAGGAATGTTACTACTGTACAACACTTCTCTTTCCAATAAAATATCTGGATTTTCATTATGAGCTCCACACAAGTGGAAGGGAATGTGCTGAGACACTCTGAAGTGTTCCTGTTCTTGTGGGATCACATAAATTGCACACAAATGACACAGTAGATGCTTATTAAGTTACCTCTATGGTAAACACCCACCTTATGATATTTAAAAATAGCATTTTTAAAATCCATGTCAAAAGGCATTGGAGCTTTTGTTTTTTAGGTGGTTTATTTGTGACTTCAAGGTAACATATCAGGTACAGTAGATATTAAAAATATTAATTTAATTCTTGTCAAAATGTCAGATTACAATATCCTCCTGTTTTAAACTCTTTACCATTATGTTTACCAATGGAAAAATTAGCCAAAAATGTTTTTTTCAACAAGAAAAGATGTTATTAGGTGTAACAGAAATTTGCAAATATCAAAACATAAATATAGTAGAAAAGGTGTATGTCTAGTGTGAACTGCTGCACTGATGCAGATTTAGTGCACATCTTTTTTGTGATATATTTTTAAATTGACACCAGTGCACAGCCCAATGTTGCAATTAGGACAGTAGAAGTGTTTCTTTGTGCACCTTTCTTAATAGTCATTTTTCTTTTACTTGCACATGAAAGGGTAGAATGTCAGTGTTTGATCCCCATGATCGACCCTGCCCCTTGTTTTAATTGTAAGCTACCACAGCGCCAGGCTTAGTGATGTCCATATTTCCCCATATTGCCATACTGTTTACAGTGCTTAGGAGACCAATGTCCGTCTTGTCCTTGCACTTAATTGCAGTTATTTTGCTTTTTTGTTGCGAGGCTTATGTTAACACCATGCTGACGTTTCATGCATCTGAATTCACTGGGCATATCACGCCAGGTTGGTCGTACAGTATCCTGTTTCAGTTTCACTTTCTTTGTCAACATTTGATGACCAATTCACAATTGTTCAATTTCAGTTCATTCTATAACTGCTTTTACGGCTTTTCATTTTCTGTTTTGTTTTTCATTGGAGACTCTGTCTCATTCATGTATGTTAATAATATACCTTAGCGTAGAAAAACGCAGAAATATTTGTGATTTTTTTGCAGAGTGGTGTTATTTCATCCACTAGATGGCAGCAGAATAGTGTTGTGTTATTTCTGCTTAAAAATGTAAAGTGGATCATTACACATAACCCCGAGTGTGACTTGTGGTTAACCTGAATTGCATAGAATTCCGAGCCCAAATCACGCTAGGGGTTTACTCCAAGAAGGTTATTGAATCTAAGCTCTAGAAACTGTGGAAGAAGATTAATTGACAACATTGCAGGGCCATGGTCAAATTACATGTTCAAGTTAGAGGCTTAGCACATGTCCTTTGTGCGGGCTAAATTTGCCACATTTAAATGGTTTATCAATCAATCAGTCAGTCTGTTGTGTATAGCAGCATTCATAACAAACAGGGATACATTTTGAAATAAACAAATATAAGAACTTATGTTTCTTCTTTGTTCTTGGTGAATGAAAACAAAAACAAACTGAAACATATGATGCGAGAAGACGTTTTTAAGTCCATTGCAGAAGGGAAACAACCATACATTTTCTGTAGCTCTTTCACCTTGTTTCCATTCATTTCAGTTGGAGTATTTTTCTAATGGTTGAGGTTATGGATTTATCATACCACAATACTACTTTAGGGTAGGTCAGAGTTACAAACTGGAATGCTTCTGTTTTAATTTTTCTTTTTCTTTCTCTTTTGTCCAACTTCTTAAACTTCGGATTAATTTCTCTGTGGGGCAACTATCGGTCCAATCAATAAAAATGTTAAGTTCTGTAATATACACACACCTTTTCTGTATCAACAGAACAAGTAGTAAGTAAAAAAATACTTCATTGTCTCTCAGGGATGCAAGTCATTTTCTGCTTATTTGTGCACAAGTTTTTCTATATTTATTATATAATTTCTTCTCCTGTCATGGAAAAAATAAGGATTTAATAATAAAAAATGCTCTACTTGTCAAATCACATTTCATTTCTTTGGGCATATGAGCAGCACATCATATATATTAAAGTGTTTCTTGTCACTAAAGTTTTTTTTGATATCGCCAAAAAGATACTCAGTTCTGTATTTTTTCTACAACCCCAGTTCCAAAAAAGCTGGGACTCTGTGTAAATTGTAAATAAAAACAGAATGCAATGAATTACAAATCTCTTAAACCCATAGTTTGTTTATAATAGAACAAAAAACATACCAAATGTTTAAACTGAGAATATGTACCATTTTAAGAAAAGAGTAAGGCCATTTTGAATTTGATGGAATCAACATGTCTCAAAAAAAGTTGGGACAGGGCCATGTTTACCACTGGGTAGCACCCCCTCTTCTTTCTACAACAGTCCATAAAAGTCTGGGAACCTAGGAGACCAGTTGCTGGACTTTTGGGAGGGGAATGTTGTCCCATTCTTCTCTGGTATATGATTCTAGTTGCTCAACAGTCCTGGGGTTGTCTTTGTTGTATTTTTTGTTTCATGATGCACCAAATGTTTTCAGTAGGTGAAAGGTCTGGACTTCAGGCCGGCAAGTTCGGCACCTGGACTCTTCTGCTGTGAAGCCATGCTGTTGTAATAGGTGCATTGTCTTGCTGAAATATGAAAGGCCTTAACTGCAAAAGACGTTGTCTGAATGGAGCATATGTTGCTCTAAAACCTGTGTATACCTTTTATTGATGGTGCCTTCCCAGATGTGCAAGCTGCCAATTCCATGTTTTCCAAAAAGAATTTCAAATTTCTATTCGTCTGACCACAGAGAAGTTTTCCACTTTGCCTCAGTCCATTTAAATGAGCTTTGGCCCAGAGGAGACTGCAGCATTTCTGGATCATGTTCATATATGGCTTCTTCTTTGCATGACAGAACTTTAGCTTGCATTTGTGGAAGGCACAGTGAACGGTGTTCAGTCAATGATTTCTGGAAGTGTTCCAGATTCCATGCAGTGATTTCCATGACAGAATCGTTCATGTTTTTAATGCAGTGCCTCATGAGAGCCCAAAGATCACAGGCATCCAATACTGATTTATGGCCTTGTCCCTTGCGCACAGATTTCTCCAGATTCTCTGAGTCTTTTGATATTACATACTGTAACTCATGAGAATTTAAAAGTCTCTGCAATTTTATGTTGAACATTATTCTAAAATTGTTCCACAATTTGTAGGTGCAGTTTTTTGCAGATTGGTGAACCTCTGCCCATCTTTACTTCTGAGACACTCTGACAATCTAAGATGCCCTTTTTATGCCCAATCATGTTACTGACCTGTTGCCAGTTAACTTAATTAGTTGCACAATGTTCCTCTAGATGTTTGCTTTTAGTACCACTTACTTTTCCAGGCTTTTGTTGCCCCTGTCCCAAATATTTTTAAGACGTGTTGCTGCCATCAAATTTAAAATGACTTAATATTTTTCATTAAATAGTAAAATGTCTCACTTTCAACATTTGATATGTTTTCTTTGTTCTATTGTGAATAAAATATGGGGTTATGAGATTTGAAAATAATTTCATTGTTTTTATTTACATTTTACACAGTCTCAACTCTTTTGAAATTGGGGTTGTATTTGAAAATTTACAGGCCACCTCAGAAGTATGTGAAGAGACAGAATGTATTAGATCTGTATGTTTTGCTTTTTATTAGGATGTATTCATGTTGTTTCAGATCTAAGATGCCCACTAGTAATTAAAGATATTGAGCTACATAGGGCTGGTTATAAATGGACAATATAATGAAGCAATATTTGACTTCGTCACCAGCTGTACTGAGTTCTTAGGTGCCTAACAATGACTAACTGAAAGATAAGGTGTACTTAGTAAACAAATAAATCATAATCTAATACAGTGTTTCCCAGCCTTTGTGGTGTCACAAACCAGTGTTTCATATGCCGTTGTGTTCACAACCCACTGGTGCTGGTATTTGGGTTGGTCCCACTACAAGAATTTTGTATGATCATCTGTGTGGGATTACTGTAGTGAAGTAGGGAATGTCATCCAGAGATGCTGCCGCTGTAAATTGAGCATGATCATTGGACTGGTGGATAGGGTTTGTCCAGGGTCAACTGCAATCCACCTGAGAAGCTGCCCCAGTGAATCAAGCATAATCATTGGAGCAGTGGAGAGGTTATTAGGGGTGGGGTTTTGTCTGGGGGGTCGACTGCAGCCTACTTGCAATGGTGCCATAGCCCACAAGTTGGGAAACACTCATCTAATGTAAAACTACGTAGTGGAAAGTATGAACTTTTTCATATATGGTTTTCTGTGAATATGCATTATTTGTCTATTGGTGATGTATAAACTACGATCACTTTGGATTTAACATTTAAAGTAGTACTTCAGTAACTGCTGGATGGTTTGTCACTTTGGACTTATTTCTTGTTACTTAGTTTAACATACACAGAGTGTACATAGGTATTTAATAGATACTGTAATGTACCTTGTTTGAGCCGAGTTGACAGTTCATCCTGTGTTTCTTTGGTATGCATGTTTTCTGGTGAGAGCTCACAATCCTTTCAGAGCAGTAAATATTTTATTAGTATTCAATATTCTTTCTCGGCTGTAGGTCATATTGTAAATTTGAATGCTTTGATAGCTCAGATACTGTATACATAAAATATTTAAAAGTACACTTTCAAAGCCTTGCTTGGGTCATGACAGTAGTCTTAAGTCATATCATACTTTTTTGTTACTGGCCCTTTTTAGTTACAGTTGAATCGTGCAAGGTTTTGCTGAGTGCAATATAACAATGTACACATCTTTATGTATTAAGATATGCCCTTTGCTAGTTTTTGCAGCATATCTGAAACATTATATTGTGATGTGTCCTTGACAGTGTTTTGCTTAGGTTCTGAGCTACTGTATAATACATGACTGGAATTTTCAACTGCCTGAATGTTTTTTGATAATCAAATACAGTAGATGGCAGCAGAGTGAAGTGTTTCTTGAGTTCACATTTTTAATGTCAGTTACCTTAACGATTTATTGGTACGTGAGGACGAGATTAGATGAAATGAGCAAAGCAGAGTAGATAATGTAAAACTGCATTATTAAACCTGCAGTACAAGAATGTTAAATGCCAGTTTTAAGGATATGCAATGAGCAAGGGTTTGGTTTTGAATCGGCACCCTTTTATTTTAGGAATAGACTGTTTGTCGTTATTACTCAACATCAACTGAGCTTATGTTTTGAACACTTAAAATATGTGAATATCCTACACACCAATAATATATTTCTGTATTGGGTAAATGGATTACAGTTATCAAATACAGTATTCAGTTATTACATACTATAGTACATTTCATCACAGTCTTTGGTACACTATTGATGAATATTTATTTCAGTGAAATCAACTCAACTGATGATAAATAAGTCACATGATTTTTATTTCCTGAGCCGTAGCTGTAATTGTCTGAGACTTGGCCATAAAGAAAATGACAAATAGTGTCTAAAGAAGAATGTGGATGGGCTGGCACCCCCCAACCATGTTGTTTATTGGTACCTTCACTTGTCTGCTCCCTCTGCACTCTGGGACTCTGTGTTCCTGTTTGTGTTCTGCAGGGGTTCACAAGAGTTATAGTTTTAATGGATAGCCCTAATACAGTCTTGAGGTGCCCCAGCAGAAAGCTTCCAGGTGGCAACACCCTTGTCACATGGAGATTCTGCTTGACCAGAGCACTGACGTGCCAGAAGTACTCTTGGGTCTATCATAAAAAAGGCTTCACCAGATGAGTCACAGTTGGGATTGGAGTCGGATCTGGAATAGAGGTGGAGACAGAAGACAGACAGAATGACAGATTAGTGTGAGTCTCATATTGATCTGAAGAATACCTATAATTTGAAAAAATTGTTTGAAACCAGAGCCTTGTCTATTATAGTTGTGGCCTGGGTTTGGGGTCTGAGGCACCCCATAACATCTACAACAGCTTAGACAGAAAAAGTCAGATTTTCAAACCTGGACAGACTGGAAAAAGGGGGGAAAAATCAGTGTACTTGGAAATGTTTTCATTTTTCTTTAGAGCTATGTTTTGTAGGCCCATTTATAAATAGCAGCTTATAAGTTCAAAAATTCCCTAACGTTTCTTAGACTGAGAAATGTCCTTGGGCCAAAGGAAAAATGTGTGTGTGGGGGGAAAGGTGTTCCTGTATTATTCTTGTGTTAAATATGCCCAAATTTATTAAGTGGGTTTCCTGTAAACTGTCACATTTTAAGATATAGGCCTACTTAATTTTCTAAGCTTTTGAGAAAACCCTTCCAAAATCTACCACTAGAGGGCAGGCAAAAGCATACCCTGCAATTTCAGGTCTTAGAATTTAACTAGTTACAAAATCGGATTGACATTTCTGAAGGTACGCACATGGATTCATACTGAATGTTTAAAGTTAAACTTTGTAATATTTCAGGTTTCATTTGCACTGCAATTGTAAAGTGCTTTGTGACTATTCAAAATTATACATAATCAATTATACCTCAATAGGATTTTTTAAAACATTTCAAAAAGAGGAGGCACTTTGTATTGCTATTTTCATTTTTTCCTCTTTTCTTTCCTTTGTTCTGCACTGCAGAAACCTGCTTATTAATTTAGACTATGAGCTTAAAGCATTGGGATTACTTTTGAAGAACAGTACTGGCCAGAGGCCATAGATATTTGCTCTCTCTAGAAGTATTGTGAAATGGCTTGGATTATGTGTGTTCCCAGCTTTCTCTGACATGCCGGTAAACTTCAAACACAAATTAAACAGTGTATGAATCAAAAGCCTTATGTCCTGAGGTATGTATATAGATTAATAATGAGATGACACAGTACTAAAAAATGTTTTTTTTTCTTCTCACAGTCTGTTAAAAGGCTTTTTTAATTGGTGTCAGCTTTTTTTTTTATTTCTGGTAAATATGCCAGCAATGTAAGCTTGTTTTAGTGTATTTGGTGTCAATGTTCAAATATTAAATTCTTTGGATATCCACTAGGAGCCTATGGCCCGTAGTGCCTAAATATTTAATGTTATCAGTCCAAGTACAGTTTATTACAATGTCCAGTCTTGTTTTAAACACTCCAAATGGGAAAGGTGCTGTTGTTATTCCATCTTTAGGCTGTGAGATGTAGCAGCCAGGTGACAGACAATACATAGCAATGCAACTCATTTTACTTTTTTACATTTACTTATTTGACTGATGGCTTTATTCAAGGCAACTTACCACATTTAAGGTACAATTGGTTACATTTCTTTTGTTTTTCAGAGCACAGTTGGGTGAAGTGGCTTGCTCATTTTATGGTGCTTCTGGAGAGGCAGAGAATTACAAAATGCAGTTGGCTCATATGTTACACTCACTGATGTCACAAATCTTTTGCAGATCGATCATTTTCCTCAAAAAAAAAAAAAAAAAAAAAAAAGAAGTCATGCCATTAACACCCTGATCAGCCTGTTGTTTTGGGTGCATCTGAGTTAAAATATGTGTGATCTTATGACAGCCGTGAAAGAGAGATGTGTTTTTTAAAGGTGTGGTAGATACATAATAATATTTGAAAAACTACAAGTTATGCCATTGGTAAGGGTGAAGGTAGTCCACAGTTAATTAAGCTTTAGCTTCTAGGGTGTATAAGACACCCATTACTTTTAACAGGTAGTGACTTGGTGATTGCAATCAATTAAGAGTTTTCTGAATGTAGACAAAACAGGCAGTGTTTCTGAACCTTCTTTTTCTAAGTCAGTATGGTGGGGATGTTTCTGCACAACTTCAGTTAGGAGGCAGGAACCAGCCTTGGATGGGTTCCAGTCTATCATATGCCATATTTTCATACTATTTTTGTTCAATAAATTAATTTTGGTTTGATCACTAACTTGTAATCAGGAAAATTACTTTCAATATCTAATTACTGGTAATTTTTAATACTTTAGAAAAAAATATCCTCGTAAAAATTAGTAAATGAAACAAACTGGCTCTAAACTACAAGTGAAATGCTGTTTCTTTCATATTACCAGCAAAATACACGCAATATGCCACCAATTACCCCTTTTACAGTAGCCAGGCAGTGCTGGTGTTGAGCAGATGTTGTACTAAAGGTAATGTGTTATTTAACCATGTGATTTTAGAATAAAGCTTGATATTTTGTTTTAAAAGCCATTTTAAATTGCAGGCATAGTATAAAGGCACAATTCATTTATATGCTGCAGAAAACGTGTTAATTGTTAACAGCTACAGTAAGGCCCATCACAATGAAACTACTTGAGCAGTTTTCGTTGCTAGACTGATAATATTTGAATTACTAATCCCAAGTAGTTACACTTAGTAACTTTGGTTGATGTTTTGCTGAACAGCTGCAAGAAAAAGATATCTTTTGTTCAAGATAAAGTGCTCTGTAATAGGTGGAGTGTACAATTGATGCCTGGAATTAGCACAGAAGTGGAAATGAATGGGTTTCTGGGGAAAAGGCACTACTTGCTTAGATGTGCATGCTATCTTCACTGGTACAGAATCCGCCTTTTAATTGATTGCAGTAGTGTAAGATTAAGTTGTGTAGACTGTAATGTTACACCCAGTGATGGTAGTAAATAAAATGAGTGCATTTATTCACTACCTGGATAAGTAAAACTCAGTTAGGTTCAGAAAAAGACCATCATTGGATAGCTAAAATGATCACCATTTTTCTTCACATTTTTCCAGTAATTTGCATGTTTGTTTTTTTTTCCCCCCGTTATCTTTGTGAATTGTTTTTCGGATTTACATAAATATATGCAGCCTACTGAAGTTTCAATCTTTAGTACATTTGTCAGGCAAAAAATGATCTTCATGTGAAAAGTTTACACTTAAAAACAAAACCAAACTTTGTATGGTATTGTTTTAAAAACTGTTTGTTTTACCTTTTTTCTATTGTTATCAGGGGCTGTATACAAACAGAACTCCTCCTGGTTTCAGTTACAAGCAAGGATATTAAAAGAAAGTGTTATTTAACATTGATTACCGAGCTTTTCTGTTAATATTGTGATTTGCGATTAGACACTCATAGACATTGGGCAAACACAGTTTTCATTTTTTTTTTGTTGAAGCATGATTGTGTCTCTAGATTTTATCATTTTACACTATAGCTCAGAGTGCTTTACACGGTGAAGAAAGAGAAAAAATGACAAAATAAATAAGAAAATAGAATTAGGGAACACTAATTAACATAGAATAAAAGTAAGGTCTGATAGCCAGGGAGGACAGAAAAAACAAAAAAAAAAAACTCCAGACAGCTGGAGAAAAAAAATAAAATCTGCAGGGGTTCCAAGGCCACGAGACCACCCAGCCCAACCTAGGCATTCTTCTTAACATAAATGACCTCAATCAGTCCTTCATTGTATTCAGGGTTCTCATGGAAGAACTTGATGATGATGGTCATGCATTGTTATATCTAAGACCCTGGATCTTATCACAGCAGTACTGAACAAAAGGCAAGAATCAAATACGGATGGAGAAAGGTCACTGGATACATGGTTTGGGGTCTTATTTACATTTTTGACTGGAGAAGGTTTCAGTTTCCACTCCATGTAACAAGGATTTTAGAAAAATGTATGGTCGTCATGAATTACCTGCTTTGTTTTACCATAAGTACATAGGCAGATTTATTAATTATCATTTTCTATTTATAACTTGATGCAAAAAACAGTTTCCCCTCAGAGATTAACAAAGTATATAAAATCAAAAAGAAATAGTACATCAGAATAATGAATTAGTAACTACCAAGATTATTTTAAGATACTTTTTATTTACAAACACTTAATTTACAAAAAATATTAACACTGCTTCTCTGTAACACACTTTTCAAGTTACTTTGTTAGGTTTATGACCAGGGTTATGGAGTAGAAGTCGGAGTCAGAAGCAACTGTTAGGGCTCTGCTTCAGCCATTTGACTTGGTAGTTTGTTCCAAATTCTAAAGAATGTGTGAAGAAGTGTTTCCTGTCTTCAGTCGCAAATGAATTTCCACATAAATTCCACAGGTGTCCTCAAGTACATGAATTGCTATTTAATTAAATGAATTACTATCAACATTACTAATGAATCTGAGAACTTTCTAGATCTGTACTATGCACAAGCTTCTGTGCTCAAGAAAAAAAACAGGTTTAATTCTCGGTGCCTTTCAGAGAGTAGAGATTCACATGATTGCTCTTCCCTGCACAGCTTTAAATGCTGCGGTGTCTTTTTTATAGCATGATGGCCTAAACTGCACACAATACATCCCTTGTTTTATATTCAACACTTTTTATAATATAACCTGACATTGTAGTAACAATTTTAACAGTTTCTGACAGCTGTCTATACAATGCAGGGGGTCTCCATGAAAACCCTTAAATTCTTTTCTGAAGTTGCTTCTATTAAGGCATTTTGTATATGTGTGGCAATTTGGACTTCATGCAGTTTTGAAGATCTTTTGAAATTGTTTACTAATTATATCAAAAGTAAAATACACAAATGACAGATAAGAATGTTGTAATAAAATAGTAAACTTACAATTTAAGAGTTCATCAGGGCTTCAACATCTACTAGTATTTAAAATGGGAATTGAGAAGTACTTAATCCATGGTTTTTGAACCTTAGGAAATCCGAATGTTCAGCCTGGTAGCAAGAGTTGAAACTTTGGAAACAGGAGGGCTGCTGTCTGACAAAGTCGAGTAGACCTACTTTCTGACCAGCTTGTGATATAGCGAATTACTCGGTGAACTACTGCTACAATCAGTCATTTTACTTGTAATTTTGTACTTCTAGCATTTCAAAGCCAACACGTAGAAACAGATTCAATGTGGCATTAAAAACTCGCTCTGCAGATCCAAAAACATTACCAGTACTTTTCTGCCACAGATGAAAAATCTAATTTTTTCTGGCAAAAGATTTATTTTTTTTTTGTCAGTTGAGCACTTAATCTGAAAAGTTTTTTAAATTGGCATAGGAAATAATATGCTTTGTCAAAGTTTTGCCAACAGGCACTTGTTTTGCTTAATAGAATCCTTTCAAATGTATATGTACAGAGTATTTCAGTGCACCTGCCCAGGGCACACTTCCTCTTCATTTTTAAATGTATTGGGAAAAATTGTATTATTTAATAAATTTACATGTTGTTTACTACAAAAACATTATGTTCTGAAGCATTCTGATTCCCATCAACATGCTTTGATGGTGATTGGAAATCGTTTTGTGTTATTTTCTTTGCACTATCTATATAGAGTTACTAAAGTACATTGAAATAGAAAAAGTAGTAGGAAAAAATAAAAACTAAAAATACTGTAACAGACAGGCCTTCGGTGACACCCCACAAGGAAGTGTTGGCCATTTCCTCGTAATCCTTGGTTTGTGCTTTCATCAGATTAAATCCAGATTGGAGTGCTACATTAGTGTGAAAGCTGCTTTATTATTCATCAATGTCTCAGTGTGAATTCGGTTTAATAAGCAGCACAAGCAGTAATAGTGTAAGTTGTAATGCAGCAAGAGGTGCTTGTATTTTTTTCTTAATTTAGGCACATGTTTGGACATTTAAAAGCTACATTTCTGTTTTTAACGATGAAAAGCAAATTGATGTACAGTTTAGCTCTTATTTATTTGTATTGAGTATTTATCATGTGTAACATTTTTATTTGACATTAACCTACTATTGTAAATAGACTTGATTAAAATATCTGAACATATCTGAACAGCTTAAAAAATGCCCAGAATGTCCAATCTTGTAACTGATT
This sequence comes from Erpetoichthys calabaricus, assembly GCF_900747795.2. Taxonomy (NCBI): domain Eukaryota; kingdom Metazoa; phylum Chordata; class Cladistia; order Polypteriformes; family Polypteridae; genus Erpetoichthys; species Erpetoichthys calabaricus. The sequence goes on along the minus strand of NC_041395.2, from coordinate 136,546,156 downwards.
TTCTTTCTCTGGTAATTGTTTTAGACTAAATATATATTCTGTTTAACACAGAATAAAATGAACATGAGCCCAGCCTCAGCTACATAGGGCATGAAGCAGGAAAACACCCTGAATATGAAGCCCAGCCATCACAGAGCTCCCTCGCGTACACACACCACTCACTCGCATGCACATCAGACCACTTTAGAGTCTTCAATTAACCAAATCCTTAGTTAAATGTGTACAACAGATAAATTATGGTTGTATAATTTGAACTCTTTTTGACATGCAAGTACATTGTTGAAGTAAGAGGATTTTAATCCTTGATGTTTCTTTATCGTTATTTCAGATTCAAAAATAAAACCGTTTTGGTCATGCATTGGAAAAGACTGTGTAGTGTGGCTGCACATGAGTATTTTAATTTTTCTCACCTGGTATCTAATCTGAGATGTCATGATAACACACAATGATTAATAAATTAATGTAAAGGATGAGAAGTTTTTATTATTTTCTAGCTGTTAGTTGTGAAGCATTTTGCATCTTGCCTTTACATGAATTTAATCGGTTCTCTTGCAAACAGATATAAATCTCTTTAAAATTTTCACCATCGGTGCATTTACATGCACTTTAATAACCCAGCAAACCTGGTTTCCAAAATGCCATGCAAACCCTTACTCTGGTTAGATAACCTGGTTAACTTGTGTGGAGTCTTTGCCAGTAACCCAGTCATTTGGCCAAGAAAGCCGATAACCAGGTTACACTATTGGGATTTTGTAGTCTGCACATGTCTGTTGCAATTTGTTAGCCGCTACCTGTGCATGTGTTAGCTTTGCACACACTTCCAACAGTCACAGATAGAAGAGGGTTGAAGTATCCACAAAGATAGATTTTCTGAGGAAATAGCTAAGGTAATCACATTATTCCTTCTCCTCGTAGAAATAATGCATCTCAATATTTCCAAAATAAATAAATTTATGCTGATGAGCTGAACATACAGTCCAGAACTCCGCACATTAAAGTTAAAAGGTGTTACATTGTCTGATTACCCTTTAACAAATAATCTTACTTCACTGAAGTGTAGTACTAGGGTGTTGTACTGTGTTAGCCATTATGAATGTAGAGAAAAGCCAAGCAAAATGACACCTTTTATTGGCTAACTAAAAAGATTACAATATGCAAGCTTTCGAGGCAACTCAGGCCCCTTCTTCAGGCAAGATGTACACTGAAGTGTAAATACAAATATTGTTGTTATCGCAACAGCAGTTAGGTGTAAGACAAGAAGCAAATGTATTGGTGTGCCACTTCTTTGCAGAGTTCATTCATTCCATCAAACAGAAAAGAGTGTGCTGCATACAATCTGGTGACAGAAAAATACAGATGAAGTGTCATTTTATAGATATGTTGAAACAGGGTGATTGGGTGACGCAGCGGCCAATCATTGGTAGCTCAGGTCAAGGATGTAAAAAAAGGGATGGATGTCAGTTACCTTTAGTCCTTCATGTGCTGTGAAGTATTTGTAAAACACAAGAAAACTATCACAGGCTTCATGCTTGTTATTGGATTGACTGCGACTGATGATGTTCGATCTGCTTTTTTGCACAGTGTAGCGATGTCTGAGCATTTTGCCAAAGGAGAACTCCAAAAGCTGCTTGCCCATTGTAATGCTAATTTTTAGAAACCAGGTTTCTGCCTCACCCAGGCTGCTCACCTTATCCCGGTTTTGTGTGTGCATGTAATTGTACTGAATCTGAAAGTGACAGGTCAGGTGTTATGGTATTTGCTGATGCAGGGCAGATTTAATATCATCCCGGAAAGGTTCACTGGTCTCTGTTCCTAAATGAAACATTTTGGTGTAGTTGTCTCTTGCATTCCATTCCATTTTTAATGTGTATTTCCCCTGGATTTGTGTCACAAGGAACCTCCAGTGAGGAGTGAGCATCATTGTTTTCTTTCTAATTGTTTTTTCTTTTGTATATAGATAGGAACAGTAGCACACCGAAACATCAATGACCTCAAATCAATCACAGCACATTCACACACCCACAGTACTGTATGTGTTGGGAACACTAATTAAAAAAGTGAAAATCACACTAGTAAACCAATTCAGAAATAATCTGAAAGGTGACTTCTTCTGGGAAGGTTGGCACCTTTTTCAGATGCACCACTTATTTTGTAAATGGACAAGCCCAAAGATCCCGAGTTACTTGCTCTGTAAATTAACTAATTCTAGCAAATTTAGATTTGAAGATTTTTGTTGTTTACTTCAGTTCTTTCACAAGAAGATAAAGAATAGGTCACCTAGTACTTTCTGAAGTGTATTTGTCATTGATCCTTAAACGATATTGTTTAATGAATACCTAAGGCCAGATACTTTACTTGTAAACAATACTTTTCCCTTATTTCATTCTATTGTCTACCATTGTGAAAATCATTTAAAAGGTGTTATCCAGTCATCAGCAGACTTTCTTTGTTGCTTTTTATATTTAAAAAAAAAGCCACAATAAACATCACACTATCTTTGGATGATGCCAGGCTTGCAAGCCTTTAACAGGAATGCTTTTAACCAGTATAGTTGCAATGTTTGAAGATTAACTGAACAAAACACATACACATACAATGCATTTAGAACGTCACGTAGTCTGTAACCTTATTTATTGACTAAAGTCATATCTAAAAGAGATAAATTTGCTAGCGTTGTGGAGACTCTCAGTACCCCTGTTTTTGCTCTCTGTTAGGTAGATTACAAATCTCATATTGGCCTTTTTGTGTTTATAAATTTGTTTGATTAATTAGTGAGCAGTGAAACTTAAATTTCAAGTGAAGACCCTTTAAAGATATTGAATGAATTACATGCATTAAACAGTTTAAGAATTCAAAATTTTAAAATAAAACTTTTATCCAGCCTATTGGCAAGATGTCTATTTTGAACTTTCACAGTTTTAATGTTAATAAAGAAATTCCGTGAAGAGCTTTTGTCCTTGAGGTTTTTGGAATGCTGGCGGTGCAGTTTTTAGAACCTTTAAAGTGGATCAGTGATGGATGGCTGGCATTCAGATTGTTAAGTAAGTCGACCTGAGATAATGGGTCAAGTCATTGTGAGCTACACATTTAAATGCAGCTTTATTTTTAAGACAGAACTGTGTAAACTAAACTCTGTATTAAAGTTTTCTTTGACAGGATAAATTTCTGAGTAACTTGTTTCTATTGCAAATGGTGGAGAGGAGAGGTTAGGAGCATGCACTGGTATTGTACAGCACAACCACTGCACAACGAACCGTGCAATGGGTGACACCTCCGCACCACACTAGTTCAAATGGAATGGTACAGTGTGAGTGGAACAAATGGTGAAGCAAGTAAAAAAGAAATGATGCATATCACCTAGTGTAAAAAAATGTGTGAATAAAAAATAAACTTTGAATGGATTATGTCAGATTAAAAACAAAGTTTTATAAAAATGATGTTAAAAAAACTAATTCTGCGAGCACCCCTCATAAAATGTAAGAAATTATTCTACAGTACCGATGTCGTTTGTTTAAGCATTTAAGGGATGAAAATTATATGACATTAATTTTTGGCACTTTCGGTTTTCTGCAGCCTGGTTCCAGGATGCTGCATGTCTCTAATTTGGACTGTAGACAGGTTCCAAGTTAGTAATACTGGATATGCATAACCTTTTTCTGAATATATCACTGGACTGTTTTTCTGTAGTCAGCATTTGAGATTCCAATGTTGGTTTGGCTTGGCAAGAAGAGATCTGTTGAGCAGAGGAGAACACTGGATGGTTGAGGTTAAGCTTTTTTTTCCCCTCATTCTTTCCCTTGGTTATTTTGTCCCTTACATTTCAAAAATAAGTGAACTTTCCTATTTGAATAAAATCATTTTTGTGTATTTTCCTCACTTTGGGGGGGGGGGGGGGGCACCTTTTAAACAGTTAACACTTTGCTGGACTTTGGACAGACTGGCATGGTGGATGCCTGGACTTGGTACCCAAGCTGGTCGTCACCTACACATTTTCCCTTTGTTTTTTCTCATTTTCCTGAAGCTAGGTGTTGGATCCCCCCATTCCTAAAGGCACTCGTGTCAAATTAATGATCGCCTTTGATTTTTTTTTAATAGTATGGGTATGCACATGATTATGCCCTGCACTTACAGTGCCATTCATTTCAGGATTGATCTCTCCTGTAATGGGGAAAAAGTGTGTTTAGAAGAATGGATGGATGGACGGACAGATCGTCACCTGGTGTAAAATAGTTCGTTTACATAATGTACCGTCCAGTACCCCTTTGTCGAGATGTTTCCCGTGATGCTCATGCCAAGCACTGGGCACATATTTTAGACGCTGCCGCTTTCATAAAATTAGCAAGTCAAGAGTAAATCGGTCAAATTGTGGACTTCTCCTTGGACTTTTTTTCTTTTGCATGTACTCGTTAAGTAAATGTAACCGCTGCAGTGTCCATTCAAGTATTCCAAATGTTAATTAGATTAGAAATTGTTAACACTAAAAGTGGAGTTTTTTAAGTCACCATGATTAGATTAAAACAAGTTAAGGCATACTCTTGATCGGGAAAAGATGAAGGTTGAGCGCTCTATTTTTAGCCCCTTTCCTTATTTTTGAAGTTAGGTTTTCTTCTTGTTTAGATAAGTTTTATCGCACTTGTCATCATTCTGCTCGATCTGGTCGAGCCACCTCGTCTTTACCTGTCTTCTGGTGACGTAACGGCGTGTCAGGTTACTCGCTTTAAATAGCGGCGCTGCACCGGCGCCTGTCATACCCAACACCGTCGGCCAGTTTGTGTCTCGCACACTCGCTAGCTGTGGATTTTGAGCCATGCGCTCCACCATGCACTCGCCACTACCCTGCTCGCCCGTGTCGCCGGTGCCTGTCCCGTTCCCCGGCTACTCGAGAGGCTTCGCGCATTGCCGTGCACGCTACAGGTAAACTTAGCCTTCTGATGGAAAGCCATGCAACTCTGGCCACGGGTCGCCCCCGATCGTCCGGTCCGTTAGAAAACGTTCTTTTACGTCTCTTGCCAGCGGCCGCCGTCTTGAATATCGAAACTTAATCTTGCGATCCCGAAAATCTTGCAGCGCTGTATGAAAGGCGAAAGACGGGACGGTTGTCACGTAGTAGAAGCTCCTTCGCAAGGTTGCATTTCACAGCAATAGTTTTGTACCAGTTGGCGGTATGTTAGTATTTTGAGCATGTATGCTTTAAGCTGACATACAGTGTCCACGGACTTGTGTGTTGGAGTGTTTCTAACATTTTGTCACGTTTTAATTTTAAATACAAATACATACCATGTTGTGCGGTAACATCTGCCTACAAGATGTATCGCTTAGCTCTGCAGTCGTAACGCATTAAGGAATGGGTTTATAGTATGACAGCATTACTATGGAGAGGAGACTTTTATTATTATTTTTTCCATATATTCTTCAGCGGTTCAGTGTTGGTTTCTCTTATTTAATGCGATTTCAATACCTAATGAATTCTAATCTAATGAATGTGGAGTTGGAAAGATTTGAAAAGAAAATGTATTGGTTTACCTCGCTGACTGAGTGAACATTTGAAATAACCTTTAAAACTGGAAACATTAATATAGGCAGCAATGTGTTTTTTTTTTCTTTTTAACAATAACTGTCTGCTAAGCTCATAAAGAATGTTAAGAGCTGGAGAGAGAGAGAGAGCGAGCGCGAGTGTCCGGCCGTGCAAACGGCTTTGAGCGCCCCCTGGCGATCTCGGCATCGCTCGCTCTTTGTTTATGAGCATCGGAGGGAAGCGGATCATCTTGGGCGTAGCTGCGACCCTTCAGGAAAAGGGGCCTTCAAGAAAGGCATAAACCCCCACAGATACGGGCATGGAGTGTTGTTGCGCCCTGTATTGCTAGGCGTTTTCAGAGACGCGTGGGTAATGCACAGCATATCCGAACGTAAGTGACCAAAATGTGCATTTTTATGCTGGTTCATTTAGCACTGCCGTTTTCCAGAACGATTAATGTGAACATCAGGTCATCATTCAGTGCTCTTAATGTGGTGTGTTTTCAAAACAAAAAACAGAAATAAGATGATGTAGTTGTTTGTGAGCCCTGATCCGACTGAGAGTGTAATTAGCGGCTGGTTTGTGAGCGGGTGGAATTGTAGCGTGAGGTGGGGTGCTCTACCAAGGTGTAGCGATTTGTCTCAAGTCCATCATTTAGAATTGAAAGAGGTTGTTTTGTGGCGATTTAATCACTTAATACCGATGATCAAGCTGTGTCTGCGTTGGCAGTGGTGCTCTTGAAGCTCCTTGCAGAGAGAGAATGGACTGTTTACTGAGAATGTCGTCTTGTCAGCCTTGGGAGGATGACGCTTTATTCCCAGTTGACATTTTTTTCATCTTTATACGGGGAGAAATTAGGATTATATATACAAAAATGTTACGTAATAAATAAATATATATATATATATACACACACACACACACACACTGTATCATTATTGTTACTCTGCAGAAATTGTCCTTCACAGTATTAATTTACAGTTTGCTGGTTGTAATGATAAACTAAATGACATGTTTGGAGTAACTAGGCACAGTAAAAATCTTGGAAGTAAATGTAGCAGTAAGGGCAGAGGATTGCGAGACTTTGTGATAAAGAAGCAGGTAAATGGAAATGCATTGACTCCTACACATCTTGTACGTAATCAATGACTTTCTCATGCTTGTGTTTTGATTTTTCGCCCCAGTAGCTCATGCTAGCTGTTTCTGTCCTTGTGACTTTGGTCCAAGTGTACAACTGTACAGCACGATTGTTAGAAGCCACACAGAAATGTTTAGTGTAGTCCTAATGATCAGTCCTCCAAGCTTGTTTAATGAGGAGTGTGTCAGTTATGTATTTGATGATGCGTGGTTATGGTATAGGAAAGGTTTAAAGAAAACAGCTTGTCATTTAGTCTGTCAAAGCTTGTTTTTCTGAGCTTTGATCTGGTGGTGCATAGCAGAGGAAAGTAGACCTCATTTTGAGATTAGGAAAAGTGCATTTTCAGGAATTTGCTTATGCTTAAACTTGGCTTGGGGCATTTAGTTGTTTTCAATGTCAATTCATATCTGTCAAGCTCGTTTAAAGTTTCCATTTTCCTACAAGTTCCTGGATTGTAGCCAGGAAACTACATGTAGCAGCAAGTACTGTAATTCTTATCTTGCATTAACAAGAATGCAAGAAGTGATTCCATTAAAATCTCTGCTACTGATTGTACATGTGGAAACAAGCTGTGGTTAATTTCACATCATTTTGGTTGTTTATATTTGAAATATGGCCATTTGTGACCTGACAACACATCAGCAAATTTCCTATCTACTGTAATAGTAATTGTGTATTTTTCTTTGTTTTACAGCACATCTGTAACCAGTGCTGCCATTGATAACAAAATCGAGCAAGCAATGGTAAGTGTTGTTTTATATTTGGTAAAAATTAATTTAAACTCCTATGACCTCTGTACTGTAACCTTCTGCTATAAAGCCACACTACTTATCTTGTATCATGCTTAAAAGTCGCAACATGGAAAGAAAAAAAAAAAAACGCACACAAAGATGTATTTATGCCACATTTTTTTTCTTTCAAGAATTCATCTCTTACATACCTAATTGTGTTTTATTTGTTTTTGTTATGCAATGCAGGATTTAGTTAAAAGCCATTTGATGTATGCAGTTCGAGAGGAGGTCGAAGTGTTGAAGGAGCAGATTAAAGAATTGTATGAGAGGAACTCTGTGCTAGAAAGAGAAAATGCACTTTTAAAATCGCTGGCAAACAATGAACAGCTGTCTCAGCTTTCCGTACAGCTCTCCAGTCCCAGTAACTCTTCTTTGCAGCAGCAACAGCATTCTGCAGCGCCTCCGGACATCAGCCAGCCAGCGCAACTTCAGCAGCAGCAGCCTAATGTCTCCTCTTCGTGAAACTTTGTGGGGGGAAAAGAAATATATATATATATTTAAATATATATATATTTAAATATATCATTTTTTTATTTGCTCTGGTGGCTTCTTTCCTTTACCAGTCTGCAAGTGAAGAGCCATGCTTTGATGTATTTGCTGTTTGGCCTTCCCAGTATTAGACAATCAAGTGATGGAAAGCCTGAGGTGTCCAGGTCGTGAATGTAGCTTACTGTGATTGGCTGCATGGATTCGGTTACGGTGTGGTAGCCGTGGACAGTATACATGGGACACCTTGATCTACCAAGGCTTCTGTGGAGTTTCGTTTTGGCCTTGTCTTCAAATTGTAAGAAATGTGAGTCTCCTTACCAAGTCGCCATGCATCAGTCTAGGCAATTGCACACACAAGTTCAGTTTTACTTTTGTGTTTATTTATTAGAGGGCTGCTATTTTCATAATGCAAATAAACTTTGTCACAGAATCAGTTTAATTCTGAATATTTTAAATGCGTAAAAAAAAAAAAAATTGGTAATACAATGTATGGGTGGAATTGCATAAGATAGTTAAGATATATAGGCAATAAAATTAAATCCTGGCATAGAGCTAACACTAATGGCAATTTTACTTTTGGGATTGTTTATTTACAATAGTTTAGATCCAGTTTGAATGTAAATTTTGTATAGAGTGTAAAGTATAAAGAGTGTAGCAAGCTTGTACAGTTAGAAATCAGTTCTCATGATATTACAAAAAAAGTTAAGTTGTGATGGGCAATTTGGATGAAGAAAAACTTTGCTCATTTCTGCTGTTAGTTTCTTTATTCAAAAAAGAAAAATGCCATACTTCCCTCTGCTTGCTTTCTTTTTTTAAAATGGTAAAAAGTAAGCATTTTTTGCATTTTTGTGGGGGGAGAAGAAAGAGAACAGAAGCTGTGAAATAGTTCAACCTACTTTGTAACCAAAGATGCAAAGCTGTGTAATTCAAGTTTATTTTATAATGCACACTCTGTATTTTTCATTTATTCTATTTTTGTTTCCTTCACGCATCATTACTTGCTGTTTAGCATGTCCTGCATGATCTGTATTTTTTTTTTTTCCAAACCACTTTCTTACCTCAAGTTTTTATTCAGCACTCTTATTGTAACATAATTTAGTCTGTGAACATTGTCTATGACAAACGAATCAAGAGCTGGTGTTAATGGAGAAAAGCTAGTGTTACTTGGGCACTAGTAGGAAAATGAAGTGAGCCATCTTTTGTTCATTTGAATGGTGTTTTTTGAATTTCATATGCAGAAGAAAAGTTTTGTTACAGTGCAGATTTTAGTGTATTTAATAAATGCAACATTCAGAATCCAAGTGTAGTGTACACTGAGTATTTAAATTAAACTTGTACATTTCATAAATACAGTTTGAAAAGATAATTGTCTATTCAAAAGTGTCATTTTTTGTATGTATGTTCTTAAATACATATGCCTTTGATGTTGTTGGGTTTTTTTCTTACTAAAGTAAAAAAAAATCTTTTATTACAACCTGTAGTCTTTTATCTGATTCACTGAATTTCTCCAATAGATCAATGGGAGTGTTTTTGAAAGTTGTTTTACAAGCAGAGGGTAGAAAACATGTCTCAGGGTAGGGCCGTATTCTCCATGTAGTGCCTTTCACAGTTGCACCTTCTCAACATGTGCTGCAAAGGACACAACACCGCGCACCACAGATCAATAAGAAGGGAAATGAGTCTGTTCAGACCCAAGATGAATGGGAGGAAAAATAGGTTGGTGATTTTAAGCTGTGATTATTTACAGTTTATGAATTTGTTACAGGGAAGTGTGTTGTAAGGAATATTCTTTAAGTATGGTTTAGGTTATATTAGCTTACCTACTTCTGTCTTTCTCCAATTTGCACTTGGATAAAGTAACTTTTATTCACATCCACAGCCGAGTGCCACACTTTTGCCCATCTCTGAATCAGAAATGAAAAGGACAGTTGAGCACGTAAAAAGCTATTACATTTGGCTTTTTCTTGTTTTCATGGCAGTTTAACCAGTCACTGACAAACAACAAGAAAAAGCCTGGAGAGCAGCCTGACCAGATGAGCGTGTCAGGTTAGCTCTCTCTCTGAAGCACTTCACTTGTCGACATTGAACTCCTCATTCTCTCCCAGATGCCCCTAAATGGACAACTCCTGAAAGTGTCTGATGGCTGGCTGGATTAACAGAGTGGCAGAGGTAGATGGTGTCAAGCAGCTTGTTGGACGGTTATTTTGTGACTTTAAATTGTTAATTTTAAAAGTGTTTACAGTTATTAATGTATGTGACCTGTTTTACTTTTTTCTGTTTCTTCCCAATAAGTTTTCCTCATTCCTTTAACTGAACAATCACTTTCTGTGTACAATACTAAAATGTTTAGAAATTATCTGCAAATGGTTTTGACCTATAGTGGCTGGAGTTGCTCTCTAGGTTTAAATTCCAGAAGGATTTGGGGAACAGGCCTGGTTCTACTGTGAACTGAAAGGCCTGGACATCAAATGAGGATACCTAAAGGTGTACATACATAGACCCAGGAAGCACTTGAGCTGCAGCACATTGTGACTGCCAGCTTGGGAACTGCCAGCGGGAACTGTTTATAATTCCTGGCAAATTAAAGATTTGCCCGTTCTTCTCATCTTCCCGCTAACACAACACTCGTCAGAACAAGCAGATTACAAATGAATGCAACGTTAGTCATATGTGTTGTATGAGTTCAGTGACGTTTGCTTGAATAAATCCTCTAGGTTAAACTGCCTAAAGCGATACATGAATTATGAGTAAGACAACAAATTCACCAGGGTGCGGTACACATTTACATCATAAAGTCAATTCCCAATTTTTTTCCCCCCCCGCTTCGCACTCCAATGCAAATTTTTTCTTTTTATTCATATAATTATTATTGGAATTAAAGAGAAGATAATGTATATTAATTATGATAGAAAAGTTATCTAAAACGTTGTTGTTAACCAACAAAAGGCTGCATCATGTCTACCCTTGCTGGACAATAAAGATGTTTGTACTCATATGAGAGACATGAAAAGATATTCTGCACCAATTTGACATAACCCCAATTTCAACAGTCCACCACCCATCCTTACAATGGGCACATTTTTACATAACCTACTGAAGTAATTAACAGTTGAACTTGAAATGATCATATCGTTCACTTCTTTTGGAAAATGGCATCCTGTATCACATTTGAAGCTCTTGATCAAATAAATACCTATTGGAAATCTCGTGGGTGGGAGAATGCGGAAAGCACTTCACCCAAGACCATTTTGACTCTGGGATCTTCTTGTAGCAATGGAGTATACAGAGGTTTATTCTTGGTGGTACTGTGTGGAGTTTGTGGCTACTGGGAGAACATGTAACCCCATGTCAGGTTATTTAACGTGAATGAGCGAGGTCTTATGAAGGTGGTACTAGTTGCCTGTGAAATGCAGTGCCCCTTTTTAATTAGATTTTTTTCTGATACTGTTAAATGAAATGTATGACTGGCATGAGCGTAATACATGCTCCCCACTAAGCTGTTGTGCTCTATCTGGACTGAGGTGCCATCGAGTGGTGGTTTCTGCTTTCCAATTTTTTGTTTAACTGCACGTTTAGAAAGTAGAAGTGTGATCAGTTTTAAAATGCTTTAATAAAATGTAAAATGTTTATTATATCTATTGTTCACTTTCCACAGCAGTGATTCCCAAGTCTTAGGGCTATGACTGCTGCAGATTTTTGTACAAACCATTTTTTTTCTCAGCCAGTTAATACAGCTAATAGAAGAAGTTTGATTTCTAATCGCCTCATATTAGTAGTTTGCCTGCTTAATACTTTTAATTTCTTCTCTATTAAACAGAATCTTTTTTTTCCCTAAAAGCATGATGCAAACATCAAAAGAATCAACAACTCTGGGTAACCTGCTACCGAGTGCATCTTTTTATCATCCTAAAAAGTACAAGTTATGTGGAAAGATCTTTGAGAAAAAATTCCACAAAGCTTTTTGGTGTTCTGATATAAGGGAATTCCCCAATATCCGACTTGTTTGTTGTAGGAGAGTGAAAAAAGGTAAAACAATGACTTGAAACACAAATTTGCCATCACAGCGGCTCTCTAGGACTACGACAAGGGAGCTTGGCTCGAGGACCTGATCCTGCACCATAGTCTTCGTTGCAGAGTGAGTAGCTGTTTAACGTAAATATTTAAGAACTACAATGGGTCCAGTCAGTGGGATGGAACAACCCTTTAGGATGGAGTCTGCACTTTGAACCCACAGATGAAGATCAAGCAAAGTCAAACATTATTCATTCATTCATATAGCGCTTTTCTCAGTACTCAAAGCGCTATCCATTATGACCCTTATCTTCTCAACTCACCTGTCTAGAACTTTTTAAACTATTCTTTTGGCCGTGGGTAATACAGGGAGGGCATAACACTGCTGTCTCACAAATCCACCATCTTGGCTTTGAATCCCCCCCAACGGCTGCTGAAGATTTGTCTGTGGGTTTTCTCCTACATTCCCAAAGACTTGCTGGTTGCCGACTAAAAATTGGCCCCTGTGTGAGTGTTTGGACCCTCTGATAGGCTGGCACCCTGCCCAGCCATGCCCAAATTAAATTTGTCAGGTTAAAAAAATGCTTTTATTACTTTGGAAATCTGGTGGCCTGGCATGCAGTCCCTGGGTGCTCCTACGTTCCAACCAAGGTTGTGGCTTCCCACAACCCTGAGCAGGTTTCAGAATGTTGTTTGGCCAGTGGGCACGGTGGTTGTGGTTTTTCAGCAGGAACATTAGCTTTGCCGCACATGTATGTGTTAGGCTGACTGCAAAGTGGGACTTGTATGTTGTGGAACTTTACCATCCCATATGTGGTTGGTTGCTTTACCCACATGAATTCTACAAGGTTCTACTCTATTAAGGAAAAGAAAAAGGGGTCACAATCATGGTATGATTCATTGATCAGTTTGTCAGATCATTATGGCAAATGACATGTTTAATTAGAACAGTTGATTTCATAATTGAAGTCTGTAAATCATTTTGGACAGGTTACTACATCAGTACTCTGTAACATTAAAACAACATCCTGCTCAATAACATCCCTGCAACCCACAAGAAGCATGGGTCCAGAACATCGATGAATGAAGGGTACTTATCAGCCATGGAAAGATAAAAGACTGGACTCCTCTGATGTGCAGATAGGTGCAATAGCAGCACTGGACATCACATTCAGTGGCGTGCATGTTCATGATGCCCATTGACAACTACGATGGTGGCTACCAGGGGGATGGAACAACCTTTTAGGATTGAGTTCACACTTTGACCCCACAGATGAAGATGCTGCAACATCAACCATTATGGCCACTTTTCAGGTGCACAATAATACCTTGCCATTCTAAAAAACGTAATCCAATTCAATGCTGCAGGAGGCCAGAGCCTTTCCTGGTTAAAGCTGGGGAAATGACCCTGAACAGGCAGGCTGAAGCCTATTAACCTAATCTGAACATACATACAGTCATATGAAAAAGTTTGGGAACCCCTCTCAGCCTGCATAATAATTTACTTTCAACAAAAAAGATAACAGTGGTATGTCTTTCATTTCCTAGGAACATCTGAGTGTACTGGGGTGTTTTCTGAACAAAGATTTTTAGTGAAGCAGTATTTAGTTGTATGAAATTAAATCAAATGTGAAAAACTGGCTGTGCAAAAATGTGGGTCCCCTTGTAGTTTTGCTGATTTGAATGCATGTAACTGCTCAATACTGATTACTTGCAACACCAAATTGGTTGGATTGTCTCATTAAGCTTTGAACTTCATAGACAAGTGTGTCCAATCATGAGAAAAGGTATTTAAGGTGGTCAGTTGCAAGTTGTGCTTCCCTTTGACTCCTCTGAAGAGTGACAGCATGGGATCCTCAAAGCAACTCTCAAAAGATCTGAAAAGAAAGATTGTTCAGTATCATGGTTTAGGGGAAGGCTACAAAAAGCTATCTCAGAGATTTAAACTGTCAGTTTCAACTGTAAGGAATGTAATCAGGAAATGGAAGACCACAGGCATAGTTGCTGTTAAACCCAGGTCTGGCAGGCCAAGAAAAATACAGGTGTGGCATATTCCAGGATTGTGAGAATGGTTACAGACAACCCACAGATCACCTCCAAAGACCTGCAAGAACATCTGTATCTGTACATCATTCTACAATTCACTGCAATTTGCACAAAGAACATCTATATGGCAGGGTGATGAGAAAGAAGCCCTTTCTGCACTCACGCCACAAACAGAGTCACTTGTTGTATGCAAATGCTCATTTAGACAAACCAGATTCATTTTGGAACAAAGTGCTATGGACTGATGAGACAAAAATTGAGTTATCTGGTCATAACAAAAAGCGCTGTGCATGGTGGAAGAAGAACACCTGCTACATACTGTCAAATTTGGTGGAGGTTCCATCATGCTGTGTGGTTAGTTCAGGGACTGGGGCCCTTGTTAAAGTCGAGGGTCGGATGAATTCAACCCAATATCAACAAATTCTTCAGGATAATGTTGAAGCATCAGTCACAAAGTTGAAGTTACGCAGGGTTTGGATATTCCAACAAGATAATAGCCCAAAACACAGTTCAAAATCTACAAAGGCATTCATGCAGAGGGAGAAGTACAATGTTCTGGAATGGCCGTCACAGTCCCCTGACTTGAATATCATCGAAAATCTATGGGATGATTTGAAGCAGGTTGTCCATTCTCGACAGCCATCAAATTTAACTGAACTGGAGAGATTTTGTATGGACGAATGGTCAAAAATACCTCCATCCTGAATCCAGACACTCATCAAAGGCTATAGGAGGTGTCTAGAGGCTGTTATATTTGCAAAAGGTCTGGGATTGGCTCCAGCAGACCCCTGTGATCCTGTGTTCGGATTCAGCGGGTTGGAAAATGGATGGATGGATGGGTTCAACTAAGTATTGATGTAATATCTCTGTTGGGGTGCCCAAATTTATGCACCTGTCTAATTTTGTTATGATGCATATTTTCTGTTAATCCAAAAAACTTAAATTCACTGCTGAAATACTACTGTTTCCATAAGGCATGTCATATATTAAAAGGAAGTTGCTTCTTTGAAAGCTCAGCCACTGATAAACAAAAATCCAAAGAATTAAGAGGGTTTCCAAACTTTTTCATATGACTGTATAAGGTCTGGATACGGGTTTCAGATTCGGGCCAGTGTATCCATGAAGCCACTGTGATGGTGTGCCACCTAGATGTCATTAAGGAGTTGTGTCCTCAGCAAAACACGAGCCTCTGGCCCACGCATAGTCAACAGCAATGCAATGCAATGACATGTAGTGGAGAAATACTTAAAAATTACTAAGTGGGACACTGCTTTAAAGCTAAAGCTCCTTGCAAGGTCCCATTTACAGCCAAAAGAATGTATGCCCTCACTTCCATCTAAATCTCTTTTACTAAACAGACTTGTGTTTTACAATCCCTACTCAATACTTGACTCCTGGTGGGATACCTGTTTTCAGAAAAATCCACCAAGATGGAAGCGAACCCACGTCTGTGTTCTGATCTTTGCACTTACACTTAGGCTTGGACATTATCATTAAATATTATTTACCTCTTTGACTAGCAGCTCATGGTGGTTTTCCTGGTCAAACCTTCACTAATGTTATGTTAACGGCTAATACTTGAGCCCTGTTTGAAATAGTGACAAGCATTTCACAAACAATTTGTTCTTTATTGGGAGTTTTACAAATCGATTCAGTTGTGCTTAACAATATTGTTATAGCTCATATGTAATGTCAGCATTGTTCGTTTTGCAGGTGGATGTGAAATGCGCTTGTACAAATTCTGGCCGTCTAACTGAGAAGTATCCAGCTGCAGTCAGGGCAGTTACAGCCTCAGACAGATCCGCATACTTCAGACATGGTCACCATTTTTGTTCTCACGATTCTCTTAGTCATCATGCGTGTACAAGAAAGATATTCAACATTTTTATAACAATGTAACAACACTTAGTATGTTAATGCATTAATTGGGATTTTGTAAAACTGACCCAAAACTGATTAAGCATTAATATTTATTGCTCTTTGTTTGAACAATAAAGTTTTGCATTCATTATACCAACATTTTAAAATGTACATAACAATACAAGTAATGAATCAAATATTAAAGTAGAATAAAGGAAACAAACAAGTCATTAACAAGAATATTCTCAGAAGGCTAAAAATCATTCAGTAACAGACTGGAAGGCTTTAACTAAGGGGTCTCTAACTCTGGTCCAGAAGCACTTTTTTATGATGTTCTTAGAAAAAAGAAAAACAGTTTTGGAACTATCTGAAGTGGAACAATGCGAGCACCAACAAGTCATTAAATTAAATAACAGGTTTAACTAACTTCAAGAATCGGTTTCTAATGAAGAAATTGGTTGGACTTTGAGGCCCCAACTTATCTGGTCAACTTCATGTCTCACCTTTTGTTTGGGTGCCATTTAAGGAAAGAAAAGAAGCAACTGAGAGGACTGACTCTTGAAAAACAAGTCGATTTATATTAAGTAAAAAATTGAATTAACAGCAAAAACTGGTCACTGATTAAGTAAAGGGTTAGAATGAAAACCCGCAGCAACAGTACCACTCCAGGAGCAGAGCTGGAGGTCCCAGCTTTAATGAACCTCATGGCATTACGGCTCTTAATTTACTCACTTTACATATACCAAACATTCAGGAAAGAAAAAGTTAAATGAGGAACTACATCTGATCCATTTACACTTATGAGGGAAACATTTCAGGGTAAATGCGACGCCACGTCATTTGTACAACATAACTGGAAACCCGCTGCTAGATATTGATCCTGGGAGTACTGTATATTAAATTAAATGGGCAGTTCCAAAGAATCTGATTGGTAAAGAGACTCGTAATGCCTATCACTACTTCGAGGTAGAAATGCTGCATTGAAGGGTCACCATCGAGGTCACACTACATTACAGTAAATACAAACAAGAGCATCAACCTTCTCAATAATATTAAAGGCTCGGTCAGAAAATATATTGTTGTGAACTGGTATTTAGAACGATTCGATATCAATAAACACCTTTACCTTGCTTTTTATTTTCACAACCACGGTACACTTTTATTAACTGATTCCTTCGTGAGCCGTCTAACAAATCAACGGCGCCTTCGCGGGTCTGTCCCATAGACATATATATAGACAGACGCCGCATTCACTGTGTTGCCCAGTCGACACGATACGTCAGTGCGTCCGCCATATTGCGGGTGGCAAAAGTGCCATTTAAACTAATACAGGTTAACGTGGAAACTGGGTTTTCTGATGAAAAAACAATAACGTTTAAAACAGTATCGTTTACATACAACAGATTTTGGCGAATCATTTAAATGCAATTATTTATATCCATTTATTCACTAATAATGACAATTATTAAATAATAATTATTGTTATTAAATCATTCCTCCCATATAAGTAACATTTCTCGGACTGCCTTCTTCCATCTCCGAAACATTTCTAGATTTTGTCCTGTTTTTATGCAACACAGTACTGAAGTATTGGTTAATGCAATAGTCACCTCACGTATAGATTACTGTAATGCTATTCTATCTGGCATCCCACAAAAATTTATCCATCGCTTACAACTTCTTCAAAATTCTGCTGCCAGGATAATAACCGAATTAATAAAGTATCTATCTAATCTAATCTAATCTAATCTAATCTAAATCCTCTGAACATATCACACCTCTTCTCTCTCAACTTCACTGGCTCCCTGTTCACTACTGAATACAATACTAAATACTGCTCTTAACATTTAAAGCTCCCCCCTACCTCACTGATCTACAGACTTACACTCCCTCTCGCTCACTCAGATCCTCATCTGCAGCTCGACTTTCTGTACCGCACATCAAACTCTGTTCTGTGGGAGCTCGAGCGTCTCTCATAGTGCTCCTCAACTCTGGAATTCTCTTCCCTCTCATATACGTCTGCTCGATTCAATAACACATTTTAAAACTACCCTCTTTTCAAACTGGCATACCAATTGTGAATGTTTGTGCCGTTACTGCCAGTTATCTTTGTTCGTCTTTCTTTTAAGAGTGAAATGATATACTCAATGACAAAAATAAACTATTTTACTGTATACAAATTGGCTTAATAAATGTAATGAATTATTATTATTAATAATTTCTGAAAACATTTCACTCATTCCTCTCTCAGTCTCTCTCTCTTACACACACACAATGTGGTTACTTAAATATATACAGGATAGGATCTAAAATCCATGAAACAGAACTGTCTTACATAGCTTTTTCCGTGTGTTGTCACTCTGTAATTTGAGAATATTCAGTCTGGCAATATGGTGCAGCCTTAGTTTGTGGAAGACAGACACAACTAAAGACATGAGCATAAAATGATGGTTGTCAATTTCAAACTGTGTTTCCTCAATGTGCTCCATGAGAAAAACACATCATGTGAACCAATTTCAGCCCGAACAAACTGATTGACCAAAGATACACTGACAGCTTGTCCTAATGTCGACTGTCGGATAACACGCTCAGCTACTTTGACCACCTTGACTGGACCCTCAGAAGGAATCATCAAACCTCCTTTGTTTTTTTAATGTGAGCAAGTGGTAGCTTTGATCATATGATGCCGGTACAGCATCTGTTACCAAACTGAGAAAAGCGCTATATAAATGTAATGAATTATTATTATTATTATAAACTAGCACGGCACACATCGCAGGACAGCTTTCTCAAAATCCCGTCTAAGGGCTACCTCCCACTGCTTCCTGAGGTGGATTTCTTTGGGAAACCTTCAAAGTTTGAGAGATGTAAACAGCTAACAACAATCTACATAGTTAGTGACTAAATACGTTTAGCCAAAACGTTGTTTGGAGGCTCACTTGAGCACATAAATGCACAGCTTTGCTAGCTTAGCCTGGCGTAGATAAAGTTACGATTATAAAACGGGATTTTCCAATGGCCAAATATAACCAAAACAATTGTTCAGCTTTACCTATGAAATGCAATCCCTGTGATCTGGTTTGGAGCGTACAGTGGTTTGTATAATCCCAAACAGCACATGCGTGAGGCATCTTTATCCATTACTTCACTCCTCAGCAGTGCCACTCGCAATATGGCGGCGACATTGACGTACGATGCTGCTGGTCATGAGGCGTCTAGTAGTTCTATGTCTATGGTCTGTCCAATTCGCTGACCGGAAATTGAAGTGAGCGCAACGAACTGGGCAGGTGAAAGGTCACGAGGGCATACTAGCACGTGAACAGTAAGGGGTGTAGTCCTTCTCCGTCCCCAGTCACAATGGGGCTTAAGGTAGGAAGGCCATATGGCCATTCATGTTTTGTTCATGGCGCCTTTCGAAAGTGTTAATTTTCGAACTTACGCATTCACACAACAGTTGACCTTTTAACCTGGCGCTTTCATCTCGTCGGATGGTCGCCCTTCGTACCACCTCTCACTGGCAACGTGTTTTATCTCCACTGGTTTTGTCCGCCCCCTTTTCCCGTTTATTAGCATACTCAACTTCAGACACGCAATAGCCGAAACATGATGGTTTGTCTCAGTTCCCGAATTCACGCGCTTATCTGTGCAGCTATAAGAATGAAAGTGCGCTGATGTTAAATGGGTGGGATTAATTAGACCCTCTTAAGAAGCTAACATCAATCAAGTCACTGAAGCAAAAGCCCCACTTCATTCCGTTTTGTTCTGACCGTCAAAGCCAGTCACAGTGGTGGGTATGAGAGGTCTTTTCTGCAAAAAGGGAATTCAAAATTTGAATAAACAATGAAAATGCAATCTTTGTTTTGGCATTTATTTTTCAACGCCTACGCACAAGGATGTTGCAAAAAATAAAATGATATAGCACCGTCTGCAATTTCATTTTCCACAAACATAAGAGTCATTTGAGAAATTCTTAAAAATAAAATTATATCACCCTTTTGTCATTTCATTTTCCATTTTGTCTTACATTTTCCATTCCCATCTTAGTGTGGCAGTGTCATAATTAAAATGAAAATGCAATCCCCACTTTAGATTTGCTTTTTCTTCATGACCTGCATAAGAACTGTTAAAATGAAAATGAAAATCCAATATATATTAATATTTTCTTTTCCATTAGGTTTGCAATACATATGTGACAAAATATAAACAAAAACTCAAAATGGAAAAATCAATAATATTGTCCCTGTTTGGATATTCATTTTCAGCCTCAACAGCAATGAGGCTGCAAAAATGAAAAGCCAAACACAAATAGGCACTTGCACAAACTTCTGCTCATTGAATTTTCATTTTCCACTTTGCATTTTTTATTAAGTTTTCAACATGCAAATATATTTTAATTTGTGTGGGTCAACGGGTGGGACTTTGCACCTTGATTTCCCACAATTCCTTGTCCTTTGTACAGTAGTTGCAGCCATTTCTGGGCTTGCCTTGAGGTAGACGTAGAGATTGAGAATGCATGCCTACTCCACATACAGAAGATTGATCCTGCATTTGAACTTGTGCTGCACAATTAATCAAATTAAAACTGAAAAAGCAATCTGAAACTGTGCAATTACTATTTAATAACAATTATTATTGTCAGTGTTATATGCAATGCACCTTCATCTGTTGCACGTATTTGTAGTGAGTTTTGCTTCCAGTCTACTAAACATGAACTATGCCAGTGTGGAAGTGATGGTAAAGCTGACCAATCAGAAGCCTCCTCAATTAGTAGCCCAGTGGAGTGTGTGAGCTTTTGGAGATGTCAGAATGAGCTCATCTATCATTTATTCTGCCAACATGAGTACAACAGATGAGAGCTGGTGACGTGGTTCCGAAAAAGTCCACTTCTATCATTTGGCAGTTCTTTGGATATAAATGAAGCAATATTGATCCGGTGAAGGTATTGTGCAAAATCTGCAGAGGTAAAGATGCTGTGTTATGTCAAAACACAACTAACTAATACCAGCATAACAGACAGCACATATAACTCTACAACTAATGCATTGCAAAAAAAGTAAATGCAAGTAAAAATGTTGTAACCAAAAACCCAGCTGAGCCAAAGCAAACAATAATATTGGAGGATTTGTGAGTGTTACACCATATGAGAAAATGTCAAGGAGACAAAAGATCATAGACACTGTCACATATTACTAGATAGAGGACATGCTGCCTTTATATGTTATAAGTAAAGAGGTCTCAAAAATAACCAACAGACTCTATAGTAAGGAAACTAGAAGACTCACACCCACCCACAGACCTTTGGTCAAGCAGGCTGACCCAGCTTTACATCAGAATAACAGTGCATGACATAACATCATTTTCCAGTGGATCATACATTGCTCAAAGTGAGAAAGAAGTCTTTGCTGCATTGCGACAATGTGAGGGGCATTCAGTAGCTGTAAATGATGAAATGGTGGAGCAGATTTCAGTGTTTCTGCCCAAGGCTTCACCTTTCAGTTGGAAAGTTTAGGCAAAATGTAATCAACCTGAATAACTCTGAATGTAATATAAATCCAATTATTACATTTATTATATGGCGTCCACAATATTTGTGAATGCTTGTACAAATCTATGTCTTATATTACACTACCGGTCAAAAGTTTTAGAACACCTCAGTTTTTCCAGTTTTTCTTCAAATTTAGTCAGTTGAAATGCAATGAATGACCTAAAATGGTAAAAACATAAGCAGTAAAATGCCAGAGGATTACATTTAAAGTTTAGGTTAGCAAAAACTGAAAAATAGGAAATACCAAAATTTTACATATGGGCCTCCTTCAGGGAACAAATAGTAAGTTACAACCTACAGATGTTCAGCAGCAATTAAAGTAAATTAAGAATGTCAGTTGAAGCAAACAATTTGTACTGGTGTCCCACTTCTGTCAATTACTTA
The DNA here is from genome assembly GCF_900747795.2 of Erpetoichthys calabaricus. Taxonomy (NCBI): domain Eukaryota; kingdom Metazoa; phylum Chordata; class Cladistia; order Polypteriformes; family Polypteridae; genus Erpetoichthys; species Erpetoichthys calabaricus. Next base: position 136,524,377 of record NC_041395.2, on the reverse strand, counting down.
AAAACCCTCTGTCTGTCTTAAAGTAGAGTTGGAACAGATGGTGTTACTACACCCTCTGAAGTACTACTTGGACAATATTCCAGTGATAATGGCAAGAAAATGGCAATTAAAAAATGACACGAGACAGAGCATTATTACCCTTAGAAGTGTATGCCTTTCATTTTAAGAAACTGCAAAAAAAAAAAAAAAAAAAATCAAGGTGTCAGCGAGTATGGTGTCCTACACAACACAAAGGCAATTGAAAACTGGAAGAAACTGATTGGAAGAGATCTGACAGACTGAAAGTCACAACTCAATCAGAAGACATGTTTCTGAGGGTCACCAGCTTGCGTAATAGGTCCCTCGCAGCAAAACAGGTTCAAGCACAGCTTAACAGTGTTTGAAAAAAGCAAGTCTTAGTTTCTACTTTGAAGAAGAGACTTTGTGCTGCCAGTTTGACAGGACAGTAAGAAAGTCATTCCTTGTTTGTGAAAATAGGGCTTTGAAATACTGAATGTGGAATGCTGCAGACTGGACAGAGTAGCTCTTTTTGACCAATCTTAAGCTGTACTTGACAGGGAAGAACTTGTAAATGCCACAGTGAATCTGCCCTGCAGTGCATGCATTTCCCTTAACTTTATGGCTGGATTGTGTGGGTATGAAAATTGATGCGTACACGGATTATACTTCAACACACTCAGCACCCTGAAGCTTTCTTATGAAGAGGCATGGCAGTGTATGAATATATAGATCAAGTTGTAATGGAGGAGAGGAAAACAAACTTTAGTGGATGCAGATCACTGACCTGGGTGACCTTACTACCCAGCTTGAGCTGTGCATGTCTCAGACGAGGTGGAGATTAATCCAAGTCAGCTTGAGAGCTTTAAGGTTCCCCAGAATAGAATTAATGGATAAATGGAAGATGACAATCTGAGACTGAGGTATACTGCATGTAGCCAAAGATGTAAAAAAAAAAAAAAAAAAAAATCGCAACAATTAAAAAAAAAAGAAAACTGGTTATATTTCTTTGAGTGAGAGACACACGTCTTTTGCCTTTGCAGTCCCCCACACCCAAAGGCAATGCATATCAAGAACCAGCTGAGGCAGTCAAGCAGTTTCTCTAGTATTTTGTGCACCTATTGGCGATTTTCTGCAGACACCCAAGGGATCATGGTTAATTGATTGATTGACTATAAGCAAAACCAGTTGTGAGCAATGAAAGCTTTATTAATGTTAGTCAGAGTGTGTCAAAAGAGTAGTTGCTGCTTCACAGCTTTTAATCCTGGGTTCAAATTCAAACCGTCGCCTGCTGAGCCAAAAAAATATATAAATAACTGAATTAAGCAGTTATTAGGTTTGCTCGTAGCACCCTCTTCCTGCCCCTTTAAATTGGAATGATCAGGTTTTGAAAATGAATAGGTGATTTTTTTTACATCTCTAAAGTAGCAGCTCAGTGTTTAGCACTGTTGCCTCACGGCTCCAAAGTTACAAGTTCAATTTGCAGCCAGCCTTGATCTGCGTGGAGCTGACATTTCTTCTTGTGCTGGCATTTTTCTGTGAGTATTCTCTACAGGTACCCCATGCAGGCTTGTTTCCTGTCAAGTGCTACCTTAATTATATAGTGAATGTAACCCTCAATACCACCTGTATTGGTTTTAAATTTCAAAGCAGCGTTTTCCACTGCTTATCCTGAAAGAAATTTAGCATAAGATGCCAAAGGGCCCATTCATCCACATACTGACACAGGGCCAGTTTAAAATTGGCAGTTAGACTAATACAGATGTCTTTACAAGGTGGGTGGAGAGTCAGAAGCCACGTAAAAACTTAGGCAGACATGGGGAGAGCATGAAAACTCCACATAAAGAACCTATAAAAAGTGCTTACATTTAATTATTATCCAACATTGAAATGGAGTGGATTTAATTTGGCAGCAGAAAAAAAGACATGTCAAGATAAAAAAACAGATCTCTGCAAAGTGATCTAAATTAATTACAAAAGTAGCAACCTAGAACATTATTTGAATCCTTATTACGAAAAATACTTTTTTCATGTTCAAAATGTTTGTTCAAACATTATTTATTCTACTATTTATTTATTCTACATATACAGTTAGGTCCATAAATATTTGGACAGAGACAACTTTTTTCTAATTTTGGTTCTGTACATTACCACAATGAATTTTAAATTAAACAACTCCGATGCAGTTGAAGTGCAGACTTTCAGCTGTATATATATTTTTATTTTATTAATTTTCATTGTAATCATTCCATACAAACAGATCAATTTATAACCCAACAAAACTGAAGACAAATCAAACCCCACCCCTGAGAAGGAGAGCTTAGCTAAAGGAAAATTGCTTAAGGCTTTTTAATAAGGCAACATTAAACAAAGGAAAGGGAGAAGTAAATATATATGTAAATAAGAGATGGAGAAGGGAGTTAAATGCGGTAAAAGTTATTTCTCTTATTCTAAAATAATATTGATTAAATCCTGCCAGGTTTTGAAAAAAGTTTGTACAGATCCACTAACTGAGAATTTGATTTTTTCCAATTTCAAATAATATAAAACATCGGTTTCCTACTGACTTATAACAGGAGAATTAGGATTCTTCCAATTTAACAAAATAAGTCTGCGTGCCAATACTGTAGTGAAGGCAATCACAGTTTGCTTGTCCTTCTCCAATTCAAGTCCATCTGGAAGAACACCGAGCACAGCTGTTAATGGATTAGGAGGGATTGTGATACCAAGGCTGTCTGAAAGGCACTTAAAAATTTTTGTCCAAAATGATGTTAGTTTGGTGCAGGCCCAGAACATGTGACCCAATGAGGCAGGAGCTTGGTTGCAGCGTTCGCAGGTTGGATCCTGCCCTGGAAACATTTTGGACAGTTTTAAGCGAGACAGATGAGCTCGATATATAATTTTTAGTTGAATAATTCTATGCTTTGCGCATATAGAACTCGAGTGAATTCTCTGCTTTGCTACCTTCCACTCCTTTTCTGATATATTGATTAAGAGATCTTCTTCCCAATGTCCTCTTGGATCTTTGAAAGGTAGGGACTCTAATAAGATTTTATATATTGCGGAAATAGTGTTTAATTCCTCGAAATTGAGCAGTATTTTTTCCGGCATTGTGGAGGGTGCAAGGTGGGGGAAATCAGACAATTTCTGTTTAACAAAATTTCTAATTTGAAGATAGTAAAAGAAATGTGTAGCTGGGAGGTTGAATTTTGAACGTAATTGTTCAAAAGATGTAAATATGTTGTCTATATAAAGATCTCTGAGCATTTTAATCCCAAAACTTTTCCAGGTATTAAAAACTGGATATACTTGCGAAGGTTGAAAGAGGTGGTTCTCTTGCAGAGGTGCCACTGATAAAAGATTTTCCATCTTAAAATGCTTTCTAATTTGGTTCTATATTCTGAGTGAGTAAAGCACAATTGGGTTATTAGTATATTTGCGATAACTTGCATTTATTGGAGAGCAGAGCAGGGAATATAAAGAAGTACTACAGGATTTTACTTCTATTGCGGACCAAGCCTGTGTATGTGCATTTATTTGTGTCCAGGTTTTTATGGCTTGTATGTTTATTGCCCAGTAATAAAACTGAAAGTTAGGTAAAGCCATGCCACCTTCTGCCTGAGGTCTTTGTAGGGTCGCTCTTCGGATACGTGGGTGTTTTGAGTTCCAAATGAATGAGGTTATTGTTGAGCCCTTGAAATGAAGGGATTGTGTTAAAAAAATGCATTAGTTGCCTCACATTTTTATGCAATCGTTTTGTTCACCCCACTGAATTAAAGCTGAAAGTCTGCACTTCAACTGCATCTGAGTTGTTTCATTTAAAATTCATTGTGGTAATGTACAGAACCAAAATTAGAAAAAAGTTGTCTCTGTCCAAATATTTATGGACCTAACTGTAGATAACTCATTTCTTGATTTATATTTGCATCAACTCCAAGGAAACTCAATTTACTGTTAAAATGAGGGGGGGGGATGTTTATTAGTAGATTAATTTCTGTTCCTCAGGGCAGTTATGGTTGGGATTTGGTTGATTGATAAGGCAGAAAAGAAAGTAGCAAAAATTGGAAAGAAAAAAAAAAGGATGGGCAGGCAAGGAGGAGACGTGCTGGCATGGAGAGAAGGCATGTGGGCCATTTGTTTTTGAATGGAGGGTGAATGAAATAGAACAAGTAGAATAATAGTAAAACGTGATTAAGGAAATAAAAGTTGACAGAAGGACGGGATAGATTTGAATGTGTTTGGTGAACCAGTTTGAAGATGAATTGGGGGTTTGACATCAAGGTTGTGAGCTAACGTGAACCTGGATGAAGTGGCGGTTGGCATGCTCTGCTAGAGTCAAGCAAGAGAAGAACTTCTTAAACAGACCAGGAATATTCAAGTCTGGGCAGAGGGCTTTATGGAGTTTAAAGTGCTACTAAAAATACTGCATCTTTATATTCTTCGTCTATATGCAGCTTGTTGGAAACAATAAGACTGTTAGTAAAGGATTTTCTTTTTTTTTTTTTTTCTTTTTTCATTTCGTCTGAGCTCCAACACACAGCAACGATAGGTAGATACCTCAAGCTTTAAAGACTCCAGTCACTTTACTAGTATAATATGATGTTGCTTTTTGGGTCTAGATTTAAGAATGGAATGCCTGCTGAATAATGAATGACAACTTTGTATTTTTGTATATTTATTGATCAAGTTATTTTTCACACAAGAAGGTGGATGTGCTGAAAATTTGGGTTCATTTAATTTTTTTATATTCATGAGAAAGTTGACTGTTTTTTTCCTTTTTTTGGGATGCTCAAATTGTGATGCAACCCAGGGTCATTTTTTATCAAAGCCAGTCTTTAGACCATTTATTTGAAGATATCACTATCTCCCTTCCTATGCAATCCAAGAGAAGTCTTTTTACATAGGAACAACAGTGAGAAGGTGCACTAAATATAAAAACGAAAAGTTTTGGTACTGCCTCTTTCTCAAGAAGCCAGCAATACAAATCCATAAATGACTGTACTAGTTTCCATCTATCTCTGAGGTTTACATTTAACATTTCCTCCACAACTCAACCATTTTTAGATATGTCTTTCTATAAGCTTTCCAGGACATACAATGTTGCAGTAAGAAAAGAAATAAGCTATAACTATTAACATCCTTGACTATCACTTCTCCATTGTTATGGCCATGGAGAACTCCCTAACTGCTTCACGCCCGCTGTCTTGCTATTGTGAGTTGCGAAGTTTACTCCTTTCAGTCTCTTTTGTTACTCATTGACGTTTTCCAACACCAGAAGCCTGCTCCTGCTCCCGTTTTTAACCCTTTTGTCTCTTTCCATAGAGAGCCACATAGGGTTCTCTCCTGTGAATGTCATTGTTTGCCAGGAGCCTGGTGAGCTCAGCCCCCTGCTTCTTTCAGTGGTTTTAATTTACATAGGCTAAAGTCCACTGGCCACTGACCTTCGTACTGGCCGAAGCCAAAAAAAAAAAAACCTGAATCAGCCACCAAAGCTTATAGAGGTGCCACTTCACAGCTGAGACACTACACTGTTCTCCCACAACCAGTGCTTGAGTGGAACCTAATTACTGGCTGTACTCTGTTTAGTCAGTGTCTTGTTCCTCATCCCACTTTGTTATTACTTTACATGACATGGTGGTGGGGGGGGGGGCTCCCCTTTGGTGCTCAAAGCATGTAATATTAGTATATGATATCAAAATGCATCACTTGAAGCTTCAAGCACTCGGAGTCTGTGAGCACCACAATGGCACGGTGCTACAAATATGCGGGCGCTCTTGTCATTCTAACTTTCTGTGTGACGCACTGATCAGGTTGCCTTCCCTCAGTTACAGTGCACTCCTACTAACCAAGCTAAGCTTAGTAATCCCATGCACCTCTTACTACGAATATAAGTGCATGACAGTTTTCTTGTGAGAGGTGCAAGTTTAAAAAAAAATTTATAAATGTACTTTGGCATTTTGAGGAAATTTTTACAAATGTTTCAAGCCAATTGACGATGTGTCCAGCCAATTGGCAGTTGATGATATCATCGACCATCGGCTCAGTCCTACCTCCAAATCCCCTTATACTGTACATGTTACCTGCTCATTCCTTTTCAGTTGCACACTTGATGAAAGTTTTTCAGTGTGGAAATAATATTGTACTTTTTTTATTTGCAGATGCATGCTAACGCAATTTGATACTAGAATACAAAATAACTGCATATATTTTCACCCCTTTTAATGTCCATCCATCCATCCATTTTCCAACCCGCTGAATCCGAACACAGGGTCACGGGGGTCTGCTGGAGCCAATCCCAGCCAACACAGGGCACAAGGCAGGAATCAATCCCGGGCAGGGTGCCAACCCACCGCAGGACACACACAAACACACCCACACACCAAGCACACACTAGGGCCAATTTAGAATCGCCAATCCACCTAACCAGCATGTCTTTGGACTGTGGGAGGAAACCGGAGCGCCCGGAGGAAACCCACGCAGACACGGGGAGAACATGCAAACTCCACGCAGGGAGGACCCAGGAAGCGAACCCAGGTCCCCAGATCTCCCAACTGCGAGGCAGCAGCGCTACCCACTGCGCCACCGTGCCTTTTAATGTGACACATCTAAATTATCATTAAATTCACTTTGATTCAGTGTTGTATAACAATAAAATGTGAGAATTTCCAAGAGTGTGGATGTTTTTTATAGGTACTGTGCACAGTAACTTCCTTTGGAATTGAGACAGCAACTGTCAGGACTGCATCAATGCTTCACTCTGTTTTCATTTTATTTTGTATTTTTAATCTTCATCGTTGTCTTCATTTTGTTTAATATTTTTTTTTTTTGCTTGATCCTTTTCACTCAGTTGCCTCTAAAATATCTGCAGGAATGAGGCCTCTTTTCAAATGAATTACATGAGATGCGATACTTATTATGGCCGCAGTTTCCTGAGAGGGCTGTTGAAGACTTTAACTACCACCCCCTACTTTGTTGTGATATGTGTTTGCATTTGCAACTTTGTTATTAGGCTCCCTTCTGTGATTTCCTTTATTGGTAATGTATGTAGTCTGTTAGACTTTTTGTTTGAGATTCTTTAGTTACAAAGTATAATTTTGTCTTTGAGAATTTTGAGTTTTGAATTTTGGGCTTTGGTGTTTACTCTGTTTTCTTTGTTGTTCATTTATTTCTGAGCTTCAGTTTCATTCTTCTCTTTCTCATACTTCTTTTTCTCTTTGTAATTCAGTTTCTTTTATAGTTTTTTTAAGTATATAGTTTCTTTAGTATTTAATTTATTTTAATAAGTTCTTTTTTAATTCAATAGTTGTTAGTGACATTGATATTAATGTTATGATTTTGCTTTGTTTTGTTTGGAATTCATTTTCATGTTTTTTTTCCAGTTTTGCCATTTATGTTAACTTTGACTCAGTTGTAATTTTTAGTTTTTTTGTTCAGTCTTGTTATTATGTCACCATCTGGTTTTCAATTCACAGCTATATTACTGTTAGCAACATTGCACCATTGCTACCATGTGATTACTAGCAATGTAACATGTGATGACATGACATCACCACCATTTAAAAATGCAGGTCTGCTATCACAAGCTTTAAATTTTCTGGTTTCAAACCAAATAATTTACAGTGTGTCAAGCATAGAGAGGACTCCCACTTTACTTTCCTTACCTTTCTCTGTAATTGGGGTTTCTGGCCATTACACTTATATGAAAGTAATTGAAGCACACTCGTTTTAAGAAAAAGTAATGTACATTTTACTAATAAACACAAGGATTAGAGAAATTAAACTGCATGTATATCAACATAGGCGACAAGAAAGCAAAAACAGGTCAGACAGATAGACATGCAAAACAGAAGAGGCTGGCTGTCTGCTACATATTTAGAGTTCTAATGTATCTTAGTACAGACAGTTTTACGATAACCAGCCTTTATAAGGATGTTGTCCGATGCTGTGTGGATTTGCGAATTGATTCTCTAGATTCAACTGGGGGACTCTTCTCGTGTTGGAGTGCATTCTTGATTTTTGTTACATAGTTCTTTGTCTGTGGTGTGGTATGATGTTGCCTATGTCAGTTCACTGTTAAGCTATGTACTGTGACCTCTGTAACTTCATTGGGAAAAACTTTACTCTTTTATGCATAAGAGTGTTGGTGCTGAAGTACGTGTACCCATCTTGAAGTAATGCTGCTTTTCTGTTTCTCAGACAGGGCTCAGTCACTGCCACAGAGCTTAGCTTGGCAAAGTGGACCTTAGAGCTAGTTCAGGGTGTCCAGCTCCAATGCTCTATGAAGTGCAGCTTCCAGGCCAATGAAAGTTTGTGAGATTTTTCACCCACAGAGAGTGGGTGGCTACTCATCTCAAGGGAAGCTCCCCAAAAGCGCCAAATGCAGCTTGTTTTAAAGGAATAACCTCTGGTGATTGGATCAAAGCCACATGCAATTGCAGATCCATTGCCTGCTTATAGTTGCCTTATTTTGTCCATCACACCCAACTAGAGTTCTGTTTGTTGTTATAATCCTAAAATGAATGTCCATTTGGGTGCCTTTTTGTCTAAAATAGTATCTGGGAAGATGTCAGCTCAACTCTTATTTACACCTTTGCTATGAGATGAAGTACAAAGCTGACCAAAGTGTTGATAGAGCTGCAGTTCAACCATTCATTCTAGAATGCAGATTTGGGTGCAAACGGCTGTCTGCTTTCCCTGTTAAATCTTCTGTGTTAACAGGCCTTGTGTCCACTAAAATCCTAGCAAAGTAGGCAATGCCCACTTTGTACTACAAGAGTGTTGTTTATTCATCTCAGGCATAACAATTAGTAGATTTGAGATTTGTGTCATTATGTAGTAGTGTAATAGATCTTTAATTTAATTGTAAATATCATTTGTATTTTTGCATTCACAATGTATCCACAAAGGCTCTAAAGTCCTTTCATATCACATATCTGTATGATCTAATCTTATATTGATTTTAGTTGTGTTTAGAGAATATTTCTATTAATAATAAGGCTAGTTGTCAATTCACATCAAAAATTATTTTTATTTCAATCTTAAACATATTCACATTTTTTCCTTTTATTTTTCATCTCCATTTAAATCTTTTGAAAACATATTTTGCTTTATTTTCACCCATCCATCCATTATCCAACCCGCTATATCCTAACTACAGGGTCAGGGAGCCAATCCCAGCCAACACAGGGCGCAAGGCAGGAAACAAACCCTGGGCAGGGCGCCAGCCCACCACAGGGCACACACACACACACACACACACGCACACACACACACACACACACACAAACACTAAGCACACACTAGGGTCAATTTAGAATCGCCAATCAATGCACCTAACCTGCATGTCTTTGGACTGTGGGAGGAAACTGGAGTACCTGGAGGAAACCTACATAGACACGGGGAGAATATGCAAACTCCTCGCAGGGAGGACCCAGGAACCATCTCCTAACTGCAAGGCAGCAGTGCTACCGACTGCGCCACTGTGCCGCCCCTTTATTTTCATATATTGTCTAATTCTAACTAGTACTTTAAGTAGTGAACATTTGATTTTTTGATTGTCCATGTCTTGTAGACTGCTTTTTAAAATATTATTATCTCCTGTCCCAGTCATGGACTGGCCCACTGTCTATGATTGCATCATGTTTTGTGCTTGATGCCACTAGAAGAGTTTGTGTCTCACTCTGACCCTGCAAATAAATTAATTGGCTTCAATGAATGTATAACTAAATGGATGGCTTCTCTGTTATCCATTTATCCTCTTCCTTTTTATTGCCAATGACTTCACTTTAAATTTGAAATATTTTGAGTGTCTGGTTAACTTGCTTTAGATATTACTTAATAATGCATTTTGATTCTTGTTTAGCTGATTTTCTCCACATCTCAGTGTCCTGAGTTCAACTCATATGCCCTATTGTTTTCCTTTTACAGTTTGTATATCTTTGTGGTGTCTGTTTGGCTTTCCTCTAGTTGCTGTGATTTTCCTTACACATCCTCAAGGGGGTGCTATTTAGGTTAGTTGTCAACTCTATGTATGTGTGAGTGACCTCAGCGATGGACTGGTGTCCAGTTCTGGATTGGTCCATGTCTTGTATCCAGTGCTTTTATGACATACTTTACCGACTTTGATCCAATTACATGATTAGCCCAGTTATCTCAATTGATTTTTAAAAGAAAAAAATATTCTTCTAAATCTCATTATTTTTGTCCCTTGGTGTACTTTTTCTAAACTGATAAATAATATTCAACTCTGATTTTGTTTTGATTTGGGCATAACTACCTTACAGATGCCACTGACCTTCACCTTATTGTCTTGATGCATATTGCCTCAGATTCCATCTTCTTTAGTGTCTTTTTTCATTTCTTTAGAGTGGATGCACACTATAGTATGTGATTTTTCTCATGTGATCCAACATCGGAAGATCAGCTTTTCACATTTAATGACTTATTTTACTGATAGCCGATTAGGAGCAGGCATACACTATGCAGTTTTACAATCTCATGAACGGGTGAAAGCCTTTTACATAATCTTGTGTAACTGCTTGGCAAGGCCATTGGGTGAGACTTTTGTGGTACCTGGAAAGTGTTCTGACACTGTGAAGAATGGATGTGATATTTTTCTGTATCCTTGTCTTCATGGTAGACCAAATGTAGCTATGTTTGCTATTTAAATGTGCTATCAGTATTTGCTTGATTGGCATGTATATTTTGACTACTGAACTACATTTGTTATGCTAAAAATAAAGCAGGAGTACTAGAGTCAGCTACAACCTCATACCCACCCCTTATTGCACAATTATGCAGTGGTACCAGGAATTTGTACATGCTGGGCAATGTCCCTCTATATTTCTTCTTTGAAGACCCAGCCATGATGTACTTCAGAAGAAATATAATATAGGATATGGCTTTCCTGCCACAACTTGACTAATCTGTCCTTCTTCACGCGCATCTGCAAAAGTTTTGTAGCCATGCTTGCTAAAACATAAGCATGGAGTCACTTCCTGATTAGTCAGTGGAAATTTAAATGCGGAATTGAGTCAAAGAATCAGTCAAACATAACAAACTCAAGCCAGCAGCCCCCAAATACTTACTACTTTGTAAGGCACTAAAAAACAACTCTTCATCTGTCTATAGTTGCAATTCCAACATTGGAAGCCATAGCATAAGTCTGAAAGCAGTCCTGGCCAGGACGTTAGTCAGAATAACAAATTAAGGCTATACTGTGGGGAAGATATTCAGACTCAGACCAGCGCTGTTTAGTTGATCAGTGTCCAGTGCAGTGTGGAATCAACCCTAAATGCTCAGCCACTGTGCAACTTGTTCTTTGTAATCTGTTAATAAATAAGTGAAAGGTGTTATTTGAAACTCATTTATATCAGTTGTATCTTAAAGGAAAAATGTGGCTTTATGTCTACAGTATTGACTAAGTTCTTTAGCAATGGTAAGAAAGGGAGACAGCTGCACTGAGAAAGTATAAGCAAGAGAGGTGGACAATTGAGCTTGTATAGTGCCTTCCATTATCATCAAGCAGTTTTCATTTCACTGCATCCAAGTGGTGTCCTGTGCATTTCGTATAATGTGAATTTACACCATACACTGTGCACATTTTCTGTGGGCCATCCAGTGTGTCAGTTATGATGTTTGACTGGTGACCTCATAGGTTCAAGTCCAGTTTTTTTATCTCTTTGTTGTCTGATTGCTTAACCCTCTTTGCATAGCTGTGTTGGTAGCGACAGACAGCAGGGCGGATGAAATGAGCCTTAAGAGTTTTTTTATGGCTAATATACACAACTGAGATTTTTTCCTCTTTAAGTTAAAAATAGACATTAAACATTTGCTGTCCTGTGGGAAGCATTTTTCTGAGTTCCATGCTAAGCCTTGTGGTGACATTACAGAAGATATATGTGACGCCACTTTGTTTTTTAAAATGTTAATTATGGAGGGCACATCAGCTTTCACGTGGTGTTATCATGTCTGCAGCATATGTGTGGAGGAGAGGGTGTCCTTTTGATGATTCTCTAAGCTCAGAATAATAGCAAGGTAGCCACAGACACCAAAAATGATGCATTTATTAAAGCTAAAGAACACAACGTTAGAAACATTAGGTATACCCAAAGTAATACAAGTAAAGTGGAGAAAATGTAAACCCCTAGCTTTGTCATAGCACCTAATGATCAGAGCTCTTGAACCTCTGACTACATATTTGCCCATTTCTGCAGTACTGCCTAAACTGTCCCATCTATCTTTCTTTTAGAACTCCGATTTCCTCCACCCGCCAAAGAGTGTTCACTATAAACACTTTCTCAGGCTCATCTGTGAATCTGACATGTTTTTTGTCTTTTTTAGCAGCCATGCTGACTTGATTCTGAAACAAGAAACATACACAATATACAACAAATGTTAATAACTTCCTTTAGGTCACTGAAGTTAACATTTTGCCCACTGCACTCAAAATATCCAAATTAAATTTTCATTATATATACTTGTGTAATATACTTGAACTCCTGGGTCCTTAAACTGCTCCCCATGCGCGCGTGCATGACATACAATATAATAGTGCAATAGAAATATTACAAGTACAGAGCAGAATTCAGCAGTAGATGATATCACATAATACGATTTGGATTTGTTCAGAGTCCTGGAGACCTCGGCCATCAAGCTGCCTCCCCTGTTGGCCATGCCACAGCTGAATCAGCGCAGGGCCAGCCAATCCGATGAAAGGACCCCTCTACCCAATGAATCCTCCAATCCTCCATCAGAGGTGACTTTATCTTAGGCAGGCAGAACAACTTGGCAGTAGGGCAGTGGCACCAAGTGCCATATTTGAGTACCAAGAAGAGAAACAGAATAGGTGAGGGTTAGTAACAAATTATAATGACTAACAACAGAAATTTAGTATTTACAGTTAATCAGCAGCTTTACTCAGAATATGCTAAACTGAAGTAGTGAGTCTTCAGCCGGGATTTGAAAGCTGAGAGTGAAGGAGTATCTCTTATAGCAGCAGACAGGCCATTCCACAATTTAGGGGCTAAAACTACGACCTCCCACTGTTATTTTATTAATCCTTGGAATCATAAGCAGACTGGCATCTTGAGATCTTAATTTACGTTCTGGTTTGTAAGTCATGGTAAGTTCAGATAAGTGAGCTGGACCTTGGCCATTTAAGTCTTTATATGTTAAAAGGAGGTTTTTGAAATCTGCCCTAAACTTAACTGGGAGCCAGTGTAAGAACTGGAGTCATATGTTTGTATTTTCTTGTTCTTGTAATATATCTTGCAGCATATTTTGGATTAACTTGAAGCTGTCTAAAGAACAGTTTGAACATCCAGTGAACACCGATTGCAGTAGTCAATCCTACTAGAAATAAATGCATGAATTAATTTCTCAGAATCCTGCTTATTTAGAAAACACCTCAATTTCCCAACATTTTTAAGATGGAAACATGATTTAGAGACAATTTTGTAATGTGCGCTTTAAATGACATGGTAGAGTCAAAGATAACTCCTTGATTGCGGGCTGATTCAGTAAAATTAATAGTGATTCCAACTGAGTTAAATAATGACAAAATATTGTTGCAATCAGCATCATTCACTCCAATAATTAACATCTCTGTTTGTCTGTGTTTAAAGACAAGTACTCATCCAGCCACTCATTTATTTCACTAACACAACTAAATAAAGACAACATTGGAGAAACTTCATTTGGTCTGAAAGAAAGGTATAACTGGGTGTCATCTGTATACGAGTGTAAATTAATGTTATGTTTTCTAATGACAGATCCCAGTGGAAGCAAGTAAAGTGAAAACAGTAAAGGTTCCAGTACTGAGCCTTACAGGACACCATATCTCAGTTCTGTGTATAATGGTGGAGTACTGTCAGCACATTTCTTTACATACTGGAATCGATTTGATAAATCAGAACTAAACCAGGCAAGGGCAGTGCCTGTAAACCCAACATAATTTTCTAGTCTGTGCAGTAAAATAGAATGGTCAGTGGTGTCAAACACAGCGCTTAAGTCTAACAACATAATTACAGTAGAGTTTCCTTCATCAGAGGATATCAGAATATCATTTACAACACACGTTAGTGCCGTTGCTATACTATGACCAGTGCAGAAACTAGACTGGAATTTCTCAAATAAATTATGATGCGCAAGGTATTAGTGAAGCTGATTGGCGACTGTTTGTTAAAGTATTTTAAAGAGAAAGGGTAGATTTGAAATGGGTCTATAGTTATTAAGTATATATGGGTCTAGGTCTGACTTTTTAAGTAACAGTTTGATGACTGACACTTTTAGTGCATCAGGTACTGTACCATGGAATAGTAAACTATTAATAATGTTAAGAATAGGATTAAGGGTAGGGTTAGAGTCCATTGAGCTTTTTACTAGTTTTGTTGGCACAGGATCTGGGGAACAAGTATTTGATTTAATTTTAAAAATTAAAGTCAAGACGTCCTGGCATGTTACAGAATTACAATTTCTAAAGTGTTGAATGCAATATGAGACGGGTTCTGCCAAGCTAGTATGAGGTTTGCACTGTGAGGCTGAGATCTGGGATCTTATATTTTTATTTTTTTCATTAAAGAAGTTTATAAAGTCTGTACTGCTAATGTCTGTTAGTATTTTGCACTGTAGATCTGAATTCCCATATGTTGAATTAGCCACTGTTCTAAACAGTACCCGAAGATTATTATTATTGTATCTATTATTTTAGAATAGCAGTCCGAGTGAGCTTATATTTTTAACACTCTCTGCCCATGCAATTTGAAAGACCTGCAGCTTTGTTGTTCTCCATCTGCACTCCAGTTTTCAACACTCTAATTCATAAGCTCGAGTGTTCTCATTAAACCAGGGAGAGTTTCTATGTGCTTTGATCACTTTAGTTTTAAGGAGAGCCACTGCGTCCAGAGCATCTCTCAAGGTCAAAAATGTGAAAGGTGTAGTTATTTTGGCAAACCAGTTAGATAACGGCAACCACAATATATATAGTTGATCTCCTTGAACCAATGGTACACTGTATGACAACAACAACAACATTTATTTCTATAGCACATTTTCATACAAATGATGTAGCTCAAAGTGCTTTACAGGATGAAGAAAGAGAAAAAAGATCAAATATATAAGAAAACAAAATTAGGTAATACTAATTAACATAGAATAAAAGTAAGGCTTGATAGCCAGTGAGGACAGAAAAAAAAAAAATAAAAACTCCAGTTGGAGCTGGGGTTCCGAGGCCATGGGACCGCCCAGCCGCCTCTAAGCATTCAACCTAACATAAATGACCTCAATCACTTCTCATTGTATTCAGGGTTCACATGGAAGAACTTGATGATGACGGTCATGTGGACTTCTGGCCTTTAATCCATCAATGTAGGGAAATCACTGTGCTTTGATCGGGTGGTGGTAGCGCAGATTGCCACCACAGAAAAATGGAAACAAAAAGCAGAGAAAGTAGGGGTTAGTACGGATTTCGGAGCCAGTGTAAATCTCTGAAATGACTAGATGACACATACTGTAGAGCTCCCAGTCTTCTTCTGCTTCTTCATTCGGCTGCTCCCGTTAGAGGTCGCCACATCGGATTATCTGGTTCCATATCTTCCTGTCCTCTACATCTTGCTCTGTCACACCCGTAAAGAGCCTATATGTTCTGGGTGACTGACACTTTAGATATACTGTAAGCCAGGTCTCAGGGGCCAACACAGATCATATAGCCAAGATAGCCTCAGTATTTTACAGCGCTCCCCCAACTATGAAAGTGACTCTGTGTGTAGATGCCAGTAAAGTAGATTATATAATGTGGTTACGCAGCACATTAAACTCTGCACAACATAAATTATTAAATGAGCTTCTAAATCATTGGTAAGAAAAAATTACATTGTTTAAACTGAGATGATGTAAGTTGAAGCTATATCTAAGGTCTCAGAAAACCAGAGCTGTGGTACAACAGAAGGTTAAGTGATGCAATGCAAAAATCAGTTGTGGTGATCCAGATTATTTCCAGATTCTATTTGTTGTTGGGGCTAGCTTCAATACAGAACTGCCTAAAGCAAAAAGTAGGCCTGTTCGGGACATTAGACTGTCATAGGGCATACTCACTTATACTGGACAAAGTTAGGGTTTCTAATGTGCCTGACGTCCATATGCACCTTTAGGGGGAAATCAGAGTACTTTGAGAAGACCCCACAACAATAAGAGAAGTGGCCACATTGAAGTGCCCGGGCAGGATTGTACCCAGGTCCCTGAAGTTGTAAAGTGGCAACACTAACTACCATTTCAGCATGGAGTGATGTTATACACTAAACAGTAGAGGACGTTGTATGCAGCTCATTATATTAAACAAGTAAGTGATGTACTTACTTATTCAGACAGGAGTATGCTTTATTATCAAAGTATATCTGCATAAATCTCAAAGCAAAATAACATCTGTGGCATATATTTCACATTTTCCAGTAATACCAGAAGAACTCTGTTTTAGCACTTCAGGTTAATGATTATGCTTCACTAAATCCTCTTAACTTTTTAAGAACTGTCCTTCATATCCATTACATAAGATTCAGCGCCCCCTTGAGACCAATGAGAAATAATTCAATATATGCAAGAAACTAGTAATATTGGTGAGTTCAAAAGTCCAAAACCCGTGTACAATTACTGCACAAAAAATACTTATTAAAATAGAGCAAGGATGGTGGACTGTCTGTTAGGAAGTGCAAATGAATTCGAAGTGATAAAATAAATCAGTGGTTTATAAGACAAACAAACAAATATAGACATACCCCAGAATGAAGGATTAGGAAGGAAAGGCAATAATAAGGTATTAGTTCTTCAAATTGGAGTCTTAAGAGATCTGTATGAATAAGCCTCTTTCTTGTAACTGTAGAATGTTAGCAATCAATTCAAAGGGTTTATTTTTGAGTAATTTCACAAAACGTAACTTAGTATAAAAACACATAGTACTGGAGCAACAGCACATGTTTCTATGGATATAGACCAGGCAAAATGGAGAACTGTGATGCCAGTGTCATCTGTTTGTTTTTTTCATTTCTGGATTCTATTAACATAACATGCTTAAGCCTGCCTAATCCATACTATCCCTCTTATACTTAAATCTTACTTCACAGGAAAATGGATCAACATGTTCAAAAGATTCCTTAAAAAACTCAGTTTGTTCTTAAAATGAAAATGGAAACTTGTTTCTAATATGAAATAACATTTTAAGAATCAATCCAAAAGAAGAAAAAAAGAATTCTGGCAGTATTCTACTAGTAGGGCAGTGTGGCTTGACGGACTTCAATACAATATTGGTGACCTTCCCGATTTGCAGTTGTTTTTGAGCTCACCTAAGACAGCTATGTGTGGCACAATTGTGCTAGGAATGGAGGAAAAAAGTAAAAGTGAGATTAAAAATGTCATCAGTAATGTTTAAAGTTCCCATAAAATGTATGACAAATGGTCACTATGCTCCATTCCTTTGATTTTTCTTCCTAAGTCAGTCATTTCTTTGGGTTCTTTAAACATTAATGAGTGTAGAAATACAATGAAAGGAGCCACCCTATTTGAATATTTAGTTCAGAACAACCTGAATATATTGTTTTTATTTATTTTTTTTATTTTTTATTTTTTACGAAAAACACACAAATGGAAAGAATGAAGAAAAGTGGCAAAGAGTGGCACTGAGTTTTTTGTGTTTGCTCGAGTGTCAGTGGATAGATTGCAGTTCTCTTCAGACAATCTTTTATTATGAATCCTGCATTCTCCAGAGACATTATTAATAGACACTCATTAAAAATCAGTGTGTAGATGGGTAGCCCGTCCTTACTCATCATTAATGTGTATTCCCCCAACAAGGGAAGAGACAGAATGATTTTTATGTAAACTTTAAATTAGTTACTGCTTCAGTGTAGTGGGGAAAACATTGTATACAGTATGTAGCTGGAACCTTCAATTGTACAAAACATACCAGGTTAGACAGAAACAGGGCTGAACCTAATCCATGGTCAGTGAAGACATTACAGTTGGTGTTATTGAAACACCAAATAGCAGAGGAATTTACATGCTGTGACCAGACAGTATATGTGGGTATGAATGTGTAAGGTTTACGGTGTTGATGGCCAGGTTAAATTGGGTTTATGGCCTTAAATTTCAAACTAATTAGATAGATAGATAGAATTATGCTCAATTTCTCCCACTTGTTTTTCTAACCATAGTTTAGTTATTTGAAGTTCCATCAAAGTCAATTTCAAATCTTATTGGCACACGGACTGAAGATTACTGACAGATTCACTTTTTGTGCAGCAGTTTTTCTGTTTTTTGGGAAATCTGAAGAAGTAGCAAAATGAATTTCTCTGCTTTGCAGCAGTGGTGGGGCATCTCCAAATTCCAGATTGAGATGTTCTGCCAGCATTATGTTGCCCACCCTACCCAGCATGGCTAAAGGGCAAGAGAATGCCATTGCCTCGATTTATACTGCATTAGGGGAGTCTCTTCATCTTGCTCTTTTTGAAAGTCTACCGTCCAAAAAGATTTCACTAATTGACCCTCGTGGACTAAAGGTACGTGGCACTCTAGTTTTTGAATATATCGTAGGTTGAGACCCTACTAGCTTTTTTTTTTTTTTTTTGCTCTGGGGGAAAAAAAAGATTGCTCAAATTAAAGTTATCCACTGCTTAAAAATGACCATTTTAAGGCACAATACAGTTGTTAAGACATTAGAGACTATTTTCAGATTTTATCAGTGGTTGTTCTCCGCTGAAGAAACCAATTTATCATATTTTTTTCAGGATTTGTCTAAACTTTTGGACTTTGAAAGAGACTTTTCAAATTCTCCCTTGTCTCTTGATTAATTTACTTCAGCCCTTAAAAGCTTTAATCCTGGTAAAGGTCCAAGGATTGATGAGTTCCCTGTCCAGTTCTGTAAGATTTTCTGAAGCTAGCTGGGTGGACATTTTATTGGATAGCATAAAAAAACAAACTACCAATTAGTTGCTGCATAGCAGTTTTAACACTGCTGCCAAAAAAGGAGACCTCTGCTGCCTCAATAACTGGCATTCAGTCAGTCTTTTATGTGTGGATTACAACATTTTCTCTAAATTTTTAACCATTTCCAAACTGATGTGAATTGTCTTGTTTCACATGAACATACTGCATACCTGGATGATCCAGCAATGATAACATTATCTTCGTTTATGACCTGCTTGCTGCTTCTAAGATTTTTGGTTTCAAGGCTGTTGTGTTTCTCTCAGTCAGGAGAAAACTTGAGACAGAGTACATCACCAGTATCTTTTTAAAGTTATAACAGCTTTTGGGTTTAGGCAATCTTTTTTGAGTTGTATAGGCCTGTTATATTCAAATGTATTTAGTGGTGGGCTAGCCTCCCCTTTCAAGTGTGTAGGGACATTTGGCAGGGCTGTTCCTTGCCCAGAATATTATTTTTTCTGTCTTTGGAGCCTCTGCTTCTTCATCTTAGGTGCAAATAGCAGGGCCTGAACATTCCTTGCTCTCCCAGTGAGTCCTTTAAGATAGCAGTATAGGCTGATGTCTCAAATCCTAATATCAGTTCAATTCACCATTGTTTAACAGCATTTGAAGTGGTGTCTTCAGCCACAGTGATGAGATACTGTCATCTGTGATGTTTCCTCCCCGTCCTTGGTCTCCTTATAAGGAGAAGGTCAGGCATTCATGCCAGTAGCTGCCCCAGCATTCTAGATAACAATGTATGCTTACACCAGGCCGTCCCTGTCTCCCATTTGTACTTTCATCTTTGCCTAATGAACTTACAGGGAAATCTCATCTCATTAGCTGCCTCTGAGGTCCTGAATTGGTCCGTATGACCCTGTTCCTACTGCCAGTGTGACTCTCCCTTCCTTGTGTACTAACCAATGCCTCTGGAAGATTCTTTCCGGCCAAGCATTCTCATAATATACATACAAGGATCCAGCACTCTGGATTTGAACCTCATGTTCAGGTGCTGTCTGTTCTTGCTGTTTTTTTTTCTCTGGCTTCTGTAATTTTCCTCCCACATCCCAGATGTCCATGTTAGATTCATTGGACCAGTGTGAGTGTGGGTGTTTGTTGAGTGGGCCCCATTTTGCTCTTAGTGCTGTTGAGACAGTCTTCAAAACCCCAAGACGTTAACGTGGATTAGGCTGGTTGGAAGATATGATGTAATTTAATTTTGTACACATACCCTACTTGGCCCTAATTGGATCAGCTTTGAAAATAAAAAAGAAGGGATGGATACATGCATATAATACACATGCAAACCAATATAAAAAAAAACTATCAGCTGTAATGTTATTTCACTCTCAAAAAATGCACTGCTGGTCATTAAAGTAGCAAGCTGGGAAAAAAGTGTCACATTAGTCCAAAACCTGTAGGATGGATAAGTTACAGTAGAGTGCGAAAATCACTACAAACACAGCACATGTGCAAATGATGTGTGTGTTACGGTGTGTTTACAGTATGTATAAAAGGTTCCTGAAAAGGGAACCTCACTGAGTAACTTCTGGCAGTTAGTGTACTCTCGGGGACCAAATATGCCAGTTTGAAGAGGACAAAAGCCATATATTCGCCTCTTGGACTTTGAGTGAGGGAGTATTGTGGGAATGCAGGAAGGTATATTATCTTTCTGGGGCATCCGTACTTGTGTTGCATATAATGCAAAGACAGTGATGAGAGTATGGCATTGGTGCGTAGAGGATGGTGTGAACCACTGAAACGAAGCTTCTTGGAATACCCAGATGCACAAACATATAGGAGACACACAACAGAGATGGGCTGAACAGCTTCATCACAGACTCTAGCCCTACGATTGGGGTCTGTGACACATCAGAGCCTAAACAGTTGGATTAATTTGGGGGGGAGTCCAGAAAGTCTCCACGTGAGTAGCTTCATCTGCACGCACTCATTGATACCTACACACCTAGAAAGTTAAAAAAAAAAAAAAAAAAAAAAAAAAAAAAAAAAAACACCACATTGACAGGTGTCCCTTTTCTAGGAGTAAAAGTAAAGGAATTTGCCTTTTTTTAAGCTTATTTCTGTGAGACAGGGTTTGATGCTAGGATACAAAATTTTTAAATTATTCTGCCCAGGTGAATTACTGAATCTTTCCACGTCCATCACCTCTGCACCCCAAAGATTTACATGTTAATTTAATTGGAACCAGTAACTTGGACAAGTACACATTAGTTGCAGATCCTGTCCAGCTCTAAGTTCAGCCCTGTGCCACTGCACTTGCTGCTCGAGTTAGCTAAAGCAGATTTAAAAAAATGAATGAATTGCCACTTCTACATAGTGGACAGAAAAGTAATCGGCAACTATTTTGTTTATTACGATGAATGCTCCAAAAATGTTAGCTATTTGCTTAAACGTATTGGGCAGTATATACAAAATTCAATGCAAACATTTATGCCTAGGCTGTAACTGCGATATTAGGTAGCAGGAAAAGCAATTTCACATACTATACAAGTGACTGAGGCATAAATGTTACCATCCTCTTATAGTTACCCCCCCAACCTTCACCATTAAAATCTTAATGGTTTAGTTCCGAGAGTACATTTTTAGGTTTTGTTGTAAATGCCTTGCTTTCCAGTGTTCTTGCCTCTGTTATATATATATATATATATATATATAAATATAAAAAAAAAAAAAAAAAAAAACCACACCACAACAAAAAAGTTTTACAAATTCTGTTTATTTGGTGGGCATTCATGGCAAATTCTTTCACAATCAGCAATTGTTTGTGTAAGCCGACAGTAATCAATCATACTTTCTCACACTCTTTCAATTTATGTAATCATCCCACTCCCCCAAATACAGAACACATCAGTGGCAATTTTTGAATAAATATCACAAGAATTACAAGATTGAAACGGTGCTTGAGGCTTAAATATACAAATCTGCATCTATGAACTAAAGTACACTTGTTCTTTGAAAGTGTTTTTGCATAAATCCTACACAAAAGCTTTAGGCAGTATATTTCTAAACAATCTGAAGCATAATTAATGTCTGAAGCCTATTTATATTGACAAAGCATGTTGCTTTTGGGATGAGCCCAAAACACATTCTAAAGAAAATTATCCTTCTTTTAAAATAAAGAGGAAATAATTACAGTAAGAAAGAATTAAAATAAAATCACAAGCTATACCAAACAATTAGAATGGAACATACATTTTATAATAATTACAAAGTGAACAGGAATGTACAGTACATTATATTTAACGGGTCCCAGGCTGGAATGGGAAAATACATTTGCATGGCTTTTAGATAAGGCACTCAAGGATAATTCTGTATTTTATATACAGATGTATAGCATATGAAAAATTCTAGAATATTCCAAAAATATATCTGCATTCTTAAGCACAGTATGGTTCTCAAACAGGTACATTGTAACAGGTGGTAAGCATCACTGGGTTGCTTGCTTTCTGTGCCGCATTACATGCCCATTCTAATGCTCTGAATAATCTGGAAGATCGCTGCACAGAGAGGGGAGAAAAAACACAGTACTTAGTATTACACATTAAGATATGCTATTCAGAAGGATATAAAACTATAGCAAAGAAAAAAAATGCATTATTTACCAAATTAGTGAGATGTTAATTATGTACCAAATATTGGATTGTTATGAAAACCAAACTTGACAATACATTTCAGAGGGCAAGTGCATGGTTAATAGCTTGGAACCATTTTCAGCACATGACGGTTAAAGACTAGTAGCAGCCTAAACACCATCTCCAGGACTCCTGTTGTACTTTCAGTGCAAACTGCACAGGCAGGTTTACTTTCATCTCAATTGTAGTGCCTGGCTGAAGCATTTCTGCGCCACTAGAGGTCACAGTGGATACATTTTATGCCCTTTTAAAATATACACCAGATAGGTTGACAAAAAGGTTAAGAAGGGTCACAGAGATATTTATTACAAAAGATGCGGAATTACTAACTGAACTTTAACAGGGACAAACAAAGTATGTGAAAATAGGCCATAACTGAAGACTGGAGGTAGTGTGCAGCAATACAGATCAGATTGTGAGGGGATTTGGGTTGGGGGGGGGTGTAATAGCACTTTGAGTACGGAGAAAAGCGCTATATAAATGTAATGAATTAATAATATTATATGAAATTTCCAAATGGGACTACAAAAGATGTTTAGGAAAGAAGAACAGGCCAGTTTTAATACCTTACGGCTCAGACATTTCATTAACCGGACTGTAAAAGGAAGGAAGCTGGCATGTTGCAGTCTCCAGATAGTTTAGGTTTAGTAAACCCATGGTCATTTTGGCAAAGCAATCCATTTTAGATTACAATTTAGTGTCATATTAAACCCAAAAATGGACAAACTGCTCTAAATATATCAAATTGTATTGACAGTGCAATCAACTGCTCCAGTGTGCCTGAATGTGCCTTCAGTGATTTAATGTAAACAGTGGTGTCCATTTTTCAGCACATAGCCACCTTTGTTTTAAGAAACATTTATCCATCCACTTTCATAACATGCTTATCAGAGTTGAGTCATGAGACAGCCTGCCTATCTCAGCAATCATCCTGCACAAGGCAGGAACACAACCTGGACAGGGTGAATATGGACACATGCCATTATTTAACACCACTATCTAAGCTGCAGGTCTTTGGACTGTGGGAGGAAATCCATGCAGACAAAGAACATACAAACTGCACACACATGGAAAAACAGCAAATGCTTTACATATGAAATAGATTTGATGTTAAGTGCAATAAATGCATCCATCTTGAAATATAAATAAAACAAATGCACACACATGCTTCAGTTCTGTTAAATTTCAAAACTGGCTGTTTACAGATTGTGCAATGTTGTGTTAGCAAGGTCATTATGACATGCCCCCATCTTAGAACAGTACCTGTATCAAAAAGGTAACCTTGAATCCAAACCTGGTGGGAAAAGCAACATCTGTATGTTATTATGTTTAACTTGAGGGAAAAATGTGCATATATGCTTTTGCCACACAAGTCAGGAGGGTTTTAGAGAGTGAGTATTTAAGGAACTCCAAGTGCATCTTGTGCTTGTTCAGTATATTTAGGGGACTGACAATCTTCAGTTTGATAATTGAGTGTATGGCATTTAATTTAGGCAAGTACTTAACATAAAGCCAGGACTGTACATGTACTTCATTTTCCCTTTAGTGCTGGTTTGCTACTATTACTCCTTTCCTGGTATTCCAGGACTTGTGCAATAGCTCTATGCATCCAGAACAAAAACTACAATGTTCCACTGCACGAGAAAGGGTTTTGGCAGATGCCCCAACTTACAATAAAGGGTTACATTCCAACAAACATGTTTTCAGCACAAAAACCATTTGTGGTGCAGTCAACAGGGCTTTGTCAGAAACATCTAAATATTTAAAGTTGTCTTTCAGTAGTGTCATACTTTTAAAATCTGACTCCATATCCTCCTGCTTAAAAGACATTACTTTTCCTGAACAGAATTCCTTTGACTGTTTTAATAAGCACAATCAAATAAAAAAAAAACTTTCAAACATATTCGTTATACATATTTGCCTCTCATTTTAATCACCATATTAGATATTACATGAATTTTAGTATTATAGTCATTGCCAACTCCCAATGACCAAAAGAAACATTCATTTCCTGGCACCGAGGTGGTTTGTATATTCTTGGAACGGTTCTCCAGCATGATGGGTTGTTAGCTGCTAAATTACGTTTCTGCACTTTTTCAGTAAGCCAGCATGCACAAAATAAGGTGGGCGGTCATCTTAACCAGGAATGATTTCTGGGATCTCGATTGAACTGTGCAATTTTGATAATGGATGGTTCCTATGAAATTTGGAAACAGATGCCATCATAGTGAGATGTCACCTATATTAAATGTGTATATATCTTAAACTGAACGGGTGCCCAGGCTATGCCAATGTACACTCACGATCCACTCATGTTAAATATTGCAGGGCGATGAGAATTTAGAATGAGCAAGCCATACTGCAATACTGACGGCTTATAAACGTGGACTTTTCGCCAATCACTATAATGGTTCGTAACGTAAATGGCACGATTTGTTTAGACAAAGCAGAAAGCTACACTGTACATAGCACTGAAAACAAGCACACATCCCAGAACATAAAAATAACTCACCTGATCCACAAACGACAAAAATAAAGAGCGCCAACAGCCAGGGTCCAACTGACACCTTGTCATCTTGGCTGTTTCTCTGAAACAAATAAGACGTACATGTAAACTCGGATATCCGGAGCGGCCAACGTGGTACAGAGCAAACCCCACAGATATGCAAGTCAATTCCACGCCGTTTCCTTGGGGAAGAGAAGGGCGTGTTGGTAATGTACTTCATACAGCCTCTAATACAGAAGCCGGTCGGCAGGATAGTAAACCACGTAGGCAGGCACGTCCACAAGCTAAGGGGAGACCTTTCGCTTAGGGCCAGCACCTC
Source organism: Erpetoichthys calabaricus (assembly GCF_900747795.2). Taxonomy (NCBI): domain Eukaryota; kingdom Metazoa; phylum Chordata; class Cladistia; order Polypteriformes; family Polypteridae; genus Erpetoichthys; species Erpetoichthys calabaricus. The sequence goes on along the minus strand of NC_041395.2, from coordinate 136,498,954 downwards.
CAGATGCGCTACGTGTCTATTCAAAATACAGTGACAACCACAACGGCGCAATGCGACAGACTTACGGTGCTTTTTGCCACGTTGCCCCTCTGTGTGATGTTTTTACTGTGTTTCTCGTTGGCCATGCGAATCCTCTGTTTTGCCACCATCTTGCTTTCCTAATGAAGAGGAAGTATTAAAGAAAATAGTCAACTCTTATAAAGATTATTCCTTTCCGGCACTGCTTCTATTATTGAAACGGAACTCCAGTGGGAAATCTGCACCTTCTCCAGGCCCTTCTTTCCACGACAGATGTGATATACTCGAAACTACAAGCGACTGCCTGCGTAGACACAATCTGCGCTCCGCCCACTCCCGGAGGACACGTCGTCCACAACTGCATCCGCAGACATATATAGTGCGCGGCCGCCCACTCAGAAAACTCATGTGATCGCCTTGTTACACGTCAGAGTTTGGCCAATAGTTCTGAGCGACACGAGGCCTATGTTCAGAAAATAAATACCGTTAAGAAATAATATATTTATTTATTATGAAAGGCCAGCACAACAGCTGTCTTTACAAAGCCTGAGTTACCACTGTATGCCATTCTGCAAATTACCCTGTAACGGTAGACTTTGGGGATGCTGACCAGTTGGTAGTCAACAAATATGCAAAACATCCACAGAAGCCCAAATAATGCAGTCATTATAATGAACTTAAATGGAATTATACTAGATCGTCATCAGTTACTACATAATGCTTTTTAAATAAAGAGGCAGAGAACACCGGTAAGAACGCTTACTCAGAAACATATTTAACTCAGAAAACTGATTCCTTCTTGCAGATGCGTGTTCCATGATAAAGTTGAAGTGCTTATGTCTCCTCTAAGTTTTAAATGAGACTGTTGTGTCAAGAATACATAAGTGTGCAGTTTCAAAAACAAGCTTAGAAGGTAGTAGTATTAAAAGGAGCATTACATTACATTGGACAGTGACTCTCACCACCTGTAAGAGGTTTTGGCTAAATAGAGGAGCACCATTAGTAACAGACTTGAGTCAAACGTGTTACTCCAAGGAGTGCTATGTGAAGTAATTTCTATCCTCAACCAGCAGGCTCTATGATAACTCACCATCTCATCTGAGAAGGAATTATTTCCTTATTGATTAAAATTATACTGAGATGGTCTAGAGGACATCTTAACAGACAATGGCATCATGTGCGATATACTGTGCCAATGACTGACATCCTATACTGTGAAACTGTAACTTCTAAGTATGTGCAATTCTAATCACTTTACACTTAGTAAATTCCAATACTTCGTTAATTTACTTATTGACAGTTCTTGTTATATGTGTATTTGTGTCTTATTAGCATACTTAAGATTATTGTAATTCTTGTTTTATATATATTTGTGCTTTTTTGTTGTAACCATGCGATTTCCTACAGGATTAATAAAGTATCTATCTATCTATCTATCTATCTATCTATCTATCTATCTATCTATCTATCTATCTATCTATCTATCTATCTATCTATCTATCTATCATTAATTTAATAAGAATTATAGTACATTATAAAAAACACACATGTTGCAGCATTTTACTTTTGTTTAAACCATGCCATTGCTATCCCTCACTTAAAAATGTTCTTCCTTTATATGTTCCTGAGTTTCACATTTGTGTGTCTCACACAAACTATACTTCTCCTAGTCTGTATACAATTATACATTTTTTTGGTTTCTTATTTTTTGCTCTCTCCATGCATACCATATTTCCCTCTTACATCATAAAGTCATGCTTTTAAGTTAATCTTAACTGTGGAAGTATATGAGCTAGCGTAAATGTGTCAATGTGTGTTCAGAATAGATTCTTGCTTTGCACCTGATGCTACTAGAAAAGGCTCTGGCCCCTGGTGATCCTGTAAACAAAAAATGAGTTCAGAAAATTGGTGGGGGTTGCATTTCTCTGTACATTTTGTCTCCAAAGGAATGAACCAAAGTCTAAAAAGTATGTTTTTGATTGACCTTTAATGGGAGTTTACTGTCAATACTTTATTTTTGTAGTTCACACCATTATCATCAGCTCCCTACCAGCACTTTTAATTTTAAGCTACCAGAGATTAAGAAGTGACATGATTGAAGTGTTTAAAATTATAAAAGGAAATAGTACAATGTATTGAGACTGTTACTTTAAAGCATGAGGGCACATTTGGAAATTTGTTCATTGTAAATTTCAAATAAACATTACAGTGTTTTTCTTCACACAGAGAAACATAGACACATGGAATAAGCCATCAAGTAGTACAGTAGACAGTATGGTTTTATGCACCTTCAAAACTCAGCTTGAAATTATTTTGGAGTAATTAAGCGGATAAGATTGCCAAACTTTGTTGGGCTGAATGGCCTGTTCTCTCCAAAATTGTTCTAAGGTTCTAATAATTTCTTCCAGTGAAGCAGCTGTATACTTTATAACATAACATTCCATTCACTTGTAAAATAACATGCTCTTTAAACCCTTGTTGACTTTAACATGTTTCTGATATTTTTACTGTAACAATAAATGTTTACATCCATGAAATTATCATAAGGAAAATTGATGTTGATCGAGCTGCCCTGTGGGACATCCTGAGGGCTTGCGGGATCCCCTCAAAGTTGCTGGATATCATGGCCGGCCTGTACACTGGTACTGTGAGTGCTGTGCAGAGTAGAGGCAGATCCTCTATGTTTTTCTCAGTTGATTCTGGGATTCGTCAGGGGTGTGCTCCTACTCTATTCAATGCTTGTATGGACTGGGTGTTGGCCAATGTTGTGGGATCCAGTGGCTGTGGGGCATTTGTTAGTGAAGAAAGATTCACGGATCTTGACTTTGCTGACGATGCAGTGATCTTCGTGGAGTCAATGGAGGCTCTGATTGGGGTGCACGAGAGACTGAGCGAGGAGTCTGAGTTTCTGGGCTTGTGAGTGTTCTGGATAAAAAAACAAGATTCAGGCCTTTAATGACCTCTTGGGCACAGTCATCAGCAGTGTGTCTGTTTGAGGAGAGAGTGTCGACCTTGTTGAGAGGTTTACTTACCTTGGCAGTGACATTCATGTCTCTGGTGACTCTTCCTATGAAGTCACAAGACAGATTGGGAGAGCATCGGGGGTCATGAAGTCCCTGGAAAGGAGTGTGTGGTGCTACTGATATCTATGCAAAAGGACGAAGGTCCAAGTCTTTAGAGTCCTGGTGCTTCCTGTCTTGCTATATGGTTAAGAGACATGGACACAATCCAGTGACCTGAGATGAAAACTGGACTCCTTTGGTACTGTGTCTCTCCGGAAAATCCTTGGGTACTGTTGGTTTGACTTTGTGTTGAATGAGTGGTTGCTCATGGAGTCCCAAATGAGGCACATTACCTGCATTGTGAGGGAGCGTCGGTTATGTCACTACGGCCATGTGATGCATTTCCCCGAGGGTGATCCTGAGGGTGACCTGAGTGGCTGGACCAGGCAAAGGAGTCGCCCATGTAACACCTGGCTACGGCAGATAGAGGGTCATTTCCGGAGGGTGGGATTGGACCGCATGGGGGGTTGCCAACTGGGATCCCAAGTTGTTTCGTCGTGTAGTGGGTACAGCAACGCACTGTACCAGTGCATGCTCCCCAACTTGACTTGACTCGATCATCATGCAGTTTTATAACATATGTGGCCATAGATCTAATCAGATGACCTTCAAAAATGTACACTTATTACTTCCAGTAAATGGTTATCCCCTTCACCCTGATCATTTTAGCCCTAAAGCTGCACCCAATACCCATTAAAAGATACATGAGCAGCATATTTTTGAATATGCCACAATCAAACAAAGACTATCCAAGAGATCACTAAAATCAATTTAGGAATGGTGCAATTTTACCTTCATCCCATAACAAATAATGTAGACATTTAGATGGAATAACTCTTAATAGTCCATTTTATCCATTGGAAGTATTTTTATCATTATTGTGGAGCAATAAAATAGTGTTCTGTCCAAATGCAGCTTAAAACCCACCACATCTCTCCAGTGCCTTCAATTCATGAAGTTTTCTTTGGTTTCTTATATTAGTCCCTTCCTTTCATTTAACTATTTTGTTTGCCCTTTCAGTCTCCTTCTTTTTTCCTGTTCCCTCCAACATGTGACACAAAGCATGTCCTATTTCTCTCCAGCTTTCTTTTTTTATCCATTTGTCATTGTTATTTTGACAGCTTATTAACCAAGTATTCCTGAAAGTCCATGTTTTATATTGTGTGGCACTGTGGTTAGTGCTTTGAATTTCAATCCCTGAGGTTGTGGGTTTAAATCATGCTACTGACAATGTGTGACCATAAGGAAGTTACTTTATCTCCCTGTGTTCCAGCAGGAAAAAAAACAAAATAAATGTAACCATTTGCATCTCTCAAACATTGTAAGTTGCCTTGGATAAAGGCATCAGCCAAATAATAGTAATCTTCTCTCCATATTATTGATGTGTTTGATTTCAATTACATTTTGCTGCATGTCATGAAATATTCTTGCACTCTCTGTTAACTGTCTAATGTTTTAATGCTTAATTTCACCTGTGTCTACTGTGAAATGTGTCTCATTTCTACTCATTTTTTGCTATATTCATTGTTAAATCTTTTAATACTGTCTCCATCATATTATTTCTCATTGCACAAAGCCTGTCTGTATATACAGGAGTGGGCAAAACTAAGTTTACAGTTGTGAGTATGTAAACAGAGTTTATTCATGTGTTATTATTTATTCATTATTGTATTATTTATTTTTATTATTTGTCTTCTTCTTCTTAAAGTTATTGTAATAATAATAACCTGCATGTCTTTTTCCATACAAACAACTGTTGAACTACTATTGCCCACCCCTGTAATATATACAGTACAGTATTTACTCGGCCCATCACACTTCACGTTATTTGTACTTCACTGTAACAGGGGACGTGGTGTAAAATAAACAAACAAAATTGAATCAATGTGAAACAAACCTCGGGTAAGTTCAGTTAATGGCACAACTCAAATAAAGAAACTAAGGATTAAAAGAAGAATTTTAAAAAAATCTTCGTTTCGGTCTTCGGAAACACGATTTGGAGTTAAAAACAACTGGCTCAGAATCACGTTTTTCTTCTATTTTCAGCTCTTTATTAATAATTTGGATTAAGCAGGTTTCTCAAATATAGGTCAACTAATGTGTTGCATATTAGGAACATAACTGACTTTGAAAAAATATTTACAAATGATTTTTAAAGAAAATGTTTTAATTGGTCTTTTCTTTTACAGGTAATATGGCTTCTAGGTGTAAATGAGAAAGTATATTACGCAAGTATAAATAGATGTGTGTACAGCGCCATCGCTTCCGCCCATGTTATTTAATGAAATAAAAGGACACGAAGCACTTAAACCACCACAGGTCTTCAGTTGCGGCACGTCACCTAATCGAGCGCCAGACGCGCATTAATCTGCCCACCCGCAAGACGTAACGCGACCTCGCCTTTGCCGACGTGTTTCTTCCCTAAAGTCGTCACGCGGTCCGTGACGACACTTCCGCTACAAGATGGCGCCTCCCGTTCCACTTTTGGCAGGTGGGATTTACTTGCAAATGAACTGTGGTTATCTTTTGACATTGCTAACAGAAAAAAAATCAACAAATTGTTTAAATGGGCAGACTGGCAGATTCTTTATTGTAGAAACGGATAGTGTCCTATTTGGTCTACAGGGTTTTAGAACTGTTTCAGTTCACTTTTGCTGGGGTGCTTGCACACGTGGAAAATCTGGCAGTTTGCGTGATGCTGAACTTGCCCTTAGCTTTGCTTACTTTTACGACTTACGATATTCTTGTTACTCATTAAGCTGTAGTGCTAACTACTTGGAACCTAGAGCTCATTGCGATTGTTAGATTTATTTAAGGAACATAAACGGTTCAATGCATCACGAATGATTATTTATTTATCGTAATAGACTCATAAAATCACTTCAACGCTAGTAGTAGCATTTGCTACTAACATTGCAAAATTGCAACTCTTATGCCAGCCGCTTTTGATTACATACACTGTGGATTGCTGTCATCTTCACTGTTTTTATTCCGAGTCTGAGACTGGAATAAGACCTTGTAGGCTGGACTGGGTCTTTTAAATACTCATGTTAGCGTCGACTTGCCATTAATATATGCATATTACGTATTTTAATTTTTTAGACCTGAACCACACTTTTAAGCAAGTGGCTTGGGTAAAGCGAGGGTACCGAAGATTACATCATGAATGTCAGATACTACATTTTAGAGCTGCCCAGTATACCGAATGTTTACAAAGTTTTTAACTAGAACCTCTTACACGTGTATTTATGAAAGGGGAAGAACGCACCGTGTTACTAATGTATGCACTAAAACAAGGCTTTATTTTTAGTGTCGGCACTTAAGACTATATAAAGAGCAAGATATTTAACGATTTCTTTACACTAGGGTTTGTTAAGACTTCAAGTATCACAACATTTGAAACGTCTAGTGTTTTTTAACAGATTTGCTTGAAAGGACTTTGTATTTTTTAAAACGTGTACTTATACTTATAACTCTTTTCCCATTTTTTTTTTATATCAGTCAGGGGTACAGAAGGAATATTTATGCAAAATGGTCCTCCACTATGTTCTGAAAACACTACTTTCCAGAGGTAATCATCCTTTTTTCTCTTAAGTGTTTTGTAGCTAGAGAGATCATTAATAATTTTTTTATTACTAAATAGGCCTGATACATTAATTATGTTTGTATTACTAAATAGGCCTGTTACATTTAATCAAAGGTGGCATGGTCGTGCAGTGGTTGTGCTGCTGCCTTGCACTATGCAGGCCAACTAGATGTATGGGCACTGGCCAGGGGTCCATGATGTTTCTGATGCCTAGGTATGTTGCTGTTTGGTTATCAAAACAGGGGCCCCATCTGACTACTTTGCCCGGGGCCGAATATGCTGTTAGGATGACCCAAAGAAGTTTGTATACTGGGTCTTAACTGAATTTAGTTTGCACGTTCTTCCTTTGTGCGCTTTGCTTTCCTCCAATTGCTCCAGTTTCCCCACTTACAGCAAGCAGAAAATGTATTAATAGATTAATGGGTTGAAGATATTGAGGACAATAATTATATTATTGTTATTAGAATGTAGTTAATATTTGTTAGAACATTATAATTATACAGGTGCCTTGCACCCTATGTTTGCTAGGATAGGCTCCAGCTGCCCTGTGAACCCTGCCATGGATAGGTAGTTTAGGAGAATGGATGGACTTATAGATTATTGTTATTATTAGGAGACACACTGATAGTGCTGCCCTCTTGCAGTGAAGTAGATTGGTGTTGTGTCCTGGGTGTTCCCAGTGTGGAGTTTGCATGTTCTCCAGTTTCCTTCCACAGTCCATAGTCCAAACAAATGGATTATTAGGTGGAGTGGCATTGCTTAAATGACCCTATAGAGCAGGGGTGGGCAAAGTCATTCCTGGAGGGCCACAGTGGCTACAGGTTTTTTTTCAAACCCAGTTGCTTAATCAGAAAACAATTCTTGTCAATTATTCAATTTCATAGCTTGTTAGTGCTTTAACTCTGCCATGTCAGGTCATTCTCATATCCTACATTTTTTTTTTCCTTTCTAAGGATATCTTCCAAATGATCTGAAGTCTAAAACAGTTGAGTAATTTTCAGTGTTTCACTTTTGTCTCTTCACTTTCCTTCCAAGTATTTAATTAAACCAAACAGTGCACAATAAATACACACGGGTGTAAATGAAAACAAGTTAAATGGAGAAATGCTGGTTTCTTTTGTCATTAGCATCTTATTGCTAATAAGGAACAATTAAAAACCAAGAATACAGCTGTTTTAGACTAAAAAAAGCAATAAGGGTTCAAAATCTTAATGAGCAAGACAACTAAAGTGAAGCAATAGTGTTACTTGAGCAATAAGTGCTTCTTATTAAGCACTTGGGTTGGAACAAAAACCTGCAGCCACTGCGGCCCACCAGGAATGACTTTGCCCACCCCTGCTATAGAGTACATGATCACCCTGTGATGGTTTGGCTCCCTGTCTGGGAACTGTGCCTGCCTTGCATCTGTTACTTCCTAGGAAAATCACCAGCTGCACTGTAAGCCTGCCCTGAAAAAACGGGTTAGGAAGATGGATGGATGGATAGATAGATTGGTGGATAGCTGTCATATCTGTTAAGCTTCTGTCCCTTGATTACATGCTACATGGAGTGTTTGAAGAGTTAGTATATAACTGCCAGTACAGTCTGCTTAGCCTGCTTGATCCTCCTTGCGATGTGTTACAAATTTTACACTTGGAGCCCTCGCAGTTTTGAGAGCGCTGGTAGAAAGTACTCTGCCACTGAAACACAAAAATGAAGGTACGGCATACCACAGCACTTTAAGCCCTGCCTATGTGCTTACTGAATATTCTCTCTCTCTCTCTCTCACTGAAGCACACCCATAAATTTTCAGTTCAGTGGCAGCAGGCAGTATCTTTGTGAAGTAAAGAAAAATGCATTCATATAGTTGAAAGAATGCAAGCAATAGTGAATTTTTTCAGTTATTATTGTATGACTAGCCAATCCGCGGCATAGCATACGCCGCATAATTATGTATTGATGGGTGAACATTTCCTGAACGACACAGTTGTCCAAATGGCGTGGGTTTGTGGATACCACTGTGAGTGAATGAAAAGATAGACCTCTGGAGAGAGCAACATATAATTGTCCGTGTCTAAAAGCGGGATCGTCTGTGATGAAGAAGGCCACACTGGTGAAAGTTACTTCGTCGGTAGGGATAAGTGTCAGTACAGTAATCCCTCCTCCATCGCGGGGGTTGCGTTCCAGAGCCACCCGCGAAATAAGAAAATCCGCGAAGTAGAAACCATATGTTTATATGGTTATTTTTATATTGTCATGCTTGGGTCACAGATTTGCGCAGAAACACAGGAGGTTGTAGAGAGACAGGAACGTTATTCAAACACTGCAAACAAACATTTGTCTCTTTTTCAAAAGTTTAAACTGTGCTCCATGACAAGACAGCGATGACAGTTCCGTCTCACAATTAAAAGAATGCAAACATATCTTCCTCTTCAAAGGAGTGCGCGTCAGGAGCAGAGCACGTCAGAGAGATAGAGAAAAGCAAACAAATCAATAGGGCTGTTTGGCTTTTAAGTATGCGAAGCACAGCGGCACAAAGCAGTTACAATGAAAGCAGCAGCTCACACCCCCTCTGTCAGGAGCAGAGAGAGATAGAGAGAGACAGAGAAAAACAAACAATCGAAAATCAATACGTGCCCTTCGTGCTTTTAAGTATGCGAAGCACCGTGCAGCATGTTGCTTCACGAAGCAGCTGCACAGAAGGTAGCAACGTGAAGATAATCTTTCAGCATTTTTAGACGAGCGTCCCTATCGTCTAGGTGTGCGAACAGCCCCCCTGCTCAATCCCCCTACGTCAGGATCAGAGAAAGTCAGCGCGCGCACGAGAGAGAGAGAGAAAAGTAAGTTGGGTAGCTTCTCAGCCATCTGCCAGTAGCGTCCCTTGTATGAAATCAACTGGGCAAACCAACTGCGGAAGCATGTACAAGAAATTAAAAGACCCATTGTCCGTAGAAATCAGCGAACCAGCAAAAAATCCGCGATATATATTTAAATATGCTTACATATAAAATCCGCGATAGAGTGAAGCCGAGAAAGGCGAAGCGCGATACAGCGAGGGATTACTGTACTTGTAGATTAAGGTGTAGCGAGTCTGAGTTGTTGACGCTTAATATAGCTTGCGTACTGAGATGTTCCGGAGTCACAGTTGAGAAACACTTTTTTAATGTCTTGTAAGCACAGGGGAAAAAATGAACATGTGAAACATCCGTAATGTAATAAGCCACCAAGAAAAGTAACATTGCAACAATGCTATCTACGACCCGATCTCTGTAAACAGAAGTGAAAACAAAATCGAGCCCGGTGTATTCTTTAACTGCCTTGTGGCGCTGTAGTAGTGCTGCTGCTTTGCAGTAAGGAGACTGTGGAAGATTGTGGTTTCACTTCCCGGTTCCTCCCTGTGTGGATAGCGCTTTGAATACTGAGAACACCGCTATATCAATGTAACGAAGTATTAACAGGAAATTGTGTTCGTGTAATAGTAAAAGGCAAATTATCTGTGACAAACTGTTTTACACGCTGCATACCAACCCGCGCTTTTTAAATGTTTTTTAAGCAGAGGGAAAAAAAATGAACATTTGCAAAATCTGTAAAGCTGCTTTCAGTAAGTACAATGCACATGCGTTTAATTTGTCGGCCACTTTTTGCCAGCCGTCTTTTCTGGTTTGGGCTGCTTTTGCAGTGTTACCACTTGTGCATATTAAATCTTGAAATCCTTCGAGTAACTAATTAACTAACACCAACCCACCCACACACACAGCTTGTGTGAAACAAATGCGCCCATACTTTCATAATTTTGTTGCAGCCTATAGTGGAGTCGGGCACAGAGAAGGTCAGCTGCTGAGAGAGCCTCTCGGTGAAGCAGGTGAGACGCTAATGAAACAAAGGCACAGGGCTTATTGGTTTTTAAAGACTGCTTCCTTCATTGTGTTTTAACCTCAGTTTGAAAAGATTGTTTTAAGGATCCCATGGGATACCTCTCGCAAACAGTTTTAGACGCGGGCTGAGGAATAAGGAGTGTTGGTGGGCGGGGAAACATTTTCCGTGTTCCTGCAGGACCATCTAAGAAGACGCATGTTTGTCGTGGACGCGGGCTGGGGAATAAAGAGTGTTGGTGGGCGGGGAAACGTTTTCCGTGTTCCTGCAGGACCATCTAAGAAGACGCATGTTTGTCGCGGATGCGAATTGCTGTATGTAGCGCGTAAAACAGTTTGCAATGTTGCATGCGGTCGTGTGTCGTAACCGAAAAGTCAACGTGGCTCAGAGCTGTATGTGGACTGTAGCACAGACAAACAGAAATGACGCCGTGTTTTCCGAGGCGTCGCATCCGAGTTGGTGGGTGTGGCTCTGCGAGTTTTCGTCGTATCCAATGGTCTTAGAGTTGGTGGGCGTGGCTCCTTCCTGCGTGCTTTCATGGGTGTGGGCGTGGCTCCTTCCTGCATGCTTTCATGGGTGTCTTGCCCGCTCTGGCGGCGGCTTAGAGAATTATATATATAGATTGTCTACAGAACAGAGGCAGCAATTCACATCTGAGCATCAACCCTCATTGTCAATAACGGTGCTTGGCGATGATTTTCTGAAGTGAATCCAGGCCCTGGCGTGAAAGATGCCGCACTGCCAAAGAGGAAGATGAACCTCATAAAGTGAGGCACACAGCTGATTTCCATTTAAAATGGCTGAATTTCTCAACAGTGATTTACTTTTTGCTTTTTTCCCCTCTTTCTTAAAACAGCATGCATATGCTGTTTGGCAATATTTGTGGAATCTCAAGATGCAGATTAGTACTCAACAGTTTTTGCTTGAAAGTGGGCATTTTTGTTATGTTTTAAAGCTTTTTGTCACATTGAGACTATGGTATTTTTTAGGTCCATTATAATATACAAGAGCGGGCTAGTTATTTTTTAAAATCTGTAAAGTTTGCTTCACTTTAGAACACAAAATCATGTGGAAACAAATATATACAGTTGAAGTCAGAAGTTTGCATACACTTTGGGTGAATTCTTTAAAACTCAGCTTAATAACCCCTGCACAAATTTTATACTAACAAACTATAAATTTAGTGTATCATTTAATACATCTACTTTATGCAGGGCAAAGTAATCTTTTCAAACAATGTTCACAGACAGATTATTTCACTTTTTATTAATTATATCACAATTCCAGTGACTCACAAGTTTACATACACTCTGTTAATATTTGGTAGCATTGCTTTTAAATTGTTGAACTTGAGCCAAACATTTTGGGTGGTCTTCAACGAGGTCCTTACAATAAGTTGCTGGAATTTTTACCCATTCCTTCAGACAGAACTGTTGAAACTGGGACAGATTAGTGGGCCTCCTTGCTTGCACACACTTTTTTGGTTCTGCTTTGTGATGGCCACACCAGTACCTTGACTTTGTTGTACTTAAGCCATTTTGCCACAACTTTGGAGGTATGCTTGGGGTCATTGTCCATTTGGAAGACCCTTTTGCAAAAGAGTTTCATAGTCCTTGTTGAGCTCTTCAGATGTTGCTGCAGTGTATCTACATAATTTTCCTTCCTCATAATGCCATCTGTTTTGTGAAGTGCCCCAATCCTTCCTTCAGCAAAGCACCCCTACAACATGATGCTCCCACCCCGATTCTTGACGGCTGGGATGGTGTTCTTTGGCTCGCAAGACCCACCTTTTTCCTCCAAACATAACGATGGTCATTATGGCCAGATGGTTTGATCCTGGATTCATCAGACCAGAGGACATTTCTCCAGAAAAGTAAGATCTTTGTCCCCATGTGCCATTTCAAAGTGCAGTCTGTCTTTTTTTTTATGGCAGCTTTGGACCAGTGGCTTTTTCCTTGCTGAGCAGCCACTCAGGTTATGTCGATATAGGACTTAATTTACTGTGAATATAGATGGTTATCCACCTGTTTCCTCCAGCATCTTCACAAGGTCCTTTGCTGCTGTTCTGGGATTGATTTGCACTTTTCATTTCAAAATGTTATTCCCCAGGAGACAGAATGTATCTCCTTCCTGAGCTTTATGACAGCTGTGTGGTCCCATGTTTATACTTGTGTATTATTGCTTGCATAGATGAACGTGGAACCTTCAGATGTTTGAAAATTGTTCCCATGGATGAACCAGATTTGCGGAGGTCCACAATTTTTTTTTTTTTTTTTTTTTGAAGTCTTGGCTGATTTCTTTTGATTTTCCCATTATGTCAAGTAAAGGCAGTAAGTTTGATGGTAGGCCTTAACATACATCCACATGTTGAATCAAAGTAGGCTATTTGGCAATCAGAAGCTAATTGTCTAATTTTCTGAAGGCTTGACATCATTTTTCTGGAATTTTCCAAGCTGTTTAAGAACACAGTTAACAAAGTGTATTTAAACTTGTGTCCCACTGTGATTGTGATATACTGTATAGTCAATAAAAAGTGAAATAATCTGTCTGTGAATACTGTTGGAAAAAATTACTTTTGTCCTGCATAAAATCTGTGGAGGAGTAATAGGGTGAATTCTTTAAAACTCACTTTAAGTTTATGTAAATTTATGACTTCAGCTTTATCATGATTATGATGAAAAAACTTAGACTTGAAAAGTACAAAACTTCTTCTTTAAGGTAGGGTTTAAAAACTGACACCTTGTTAAAGATTAAGAAATGATTACAGTTGTTTTCCCTTTTTTCATTCAAGTAATGTATTGACCCATCTCATTAGTTAACAGCTTTTTATTAGGTTTCTTTGGATTTTTCTCCTTGGTATTAATCATGGGCAACGAAAATTAAACCTTCCATATATGTTTTAACAATAATTCTTTGTCTAATAACGAAATAAGAAAAAGTTATGTTGTTCACCTGTTACCTTTTATATTTTTTAACAACTAGAATGTGAAAAATGTTTCTTGTGTTGAATTATATTAGAATAAATTTCTTTATTTAAATTACAGAGATAAGCAAGTATGCACTTGTTTCACCTTTAGCAGAGATGGGTCCCTATTTTCTTGGGGCACTACTGAGAAGTAAGTTGAATTTTTATTAAAAAGTTGGCAAGCATTTGTTTCATTGCTCCTTTTTGTAATATATCCCAAAATATTTTTAATGCATGCATATGGCATATACTGAACATTTAATAATACTCTTTTCAGTATCTATCTTTCTCTTGGATGTGTTCTATTCCGTTCATGCATATTACTTAACATAAAAAACATTGTTTTCTAGCATTTTACTATCATTCCCAGGTTACATGTTTTTAAAGTAGCAGATGGGAGAATGCTATGGTCGATAGACGTGCCAAAGGTAGCTGCTGTAGAATTTTCTCCTAAAGGCACAACCCTCGCAACATGGAATTTGTATTCAAGTAAGCATTTAACTTGTGTATTTTTTGTGATCTCCTATTCATTTTCATTGTATTTTTTAAAATTGCTTCCTTGTTTGTTAAAAACACCAAGGATTTTGATATTTGTGTTCAGAATTGCATGTTTGTTAAAACCTGTGGCATTCTATTTACATCTTAAATGATTTTGATTTCACATCTTTTACCTTTGAGTTTTCATATTGAAAAATCCATTCTCCTATACCAATCATTTTACCTATCTGAAGTGCTTCAGTAGTTGCTGATTTTGAGATTGTGCTAGGGCTAAGTGTGTGGCACCACCATGCTAAACAAACAAAAAAGTCAATGCTGGTTATTAACGTACTTTCCACCACCTGTTTTATATGTATGCAGTTTATGAACAGGGTAAATATGTTCATAATCATGATAAATAATGGCAGAGGCTTTAAGTACTGTTTTTGTTGAAAGCAAAAGAGTTGAAAACATTTCTACATTTTAAATGGGTGTGTGTTTGTGTTTCTCCCATCCTCTACACCAGTACACTATTGTGTTCAGCAATACACAGACAGGACCAAGTATTTTTCCCTTTATAGGTATAAACATTCAACTACTGTGAAATACATGACATCTAGCAAAAATCAAAAATGGTTTTTAATTCAACCATTTTCCCTAACCTTCTAGTTGTAAGGTTGCTAAAAGTAGGGCTCGTGTCAGCAGCATCAAATAGAACGAGGGAGCAACCTATCTAAGAATCATAGGGAGATACATGCCCACTTTAGGCCACTTACAAGTAACCGCTCACATAGTGCATGCTTTTCTGATGTGGCAGAAAACCCTTGTGCAGATATGAGAAGAACAATCAGATTATACACAGAAATAATGAGGCAGGATCCCGCTGCTTCCACACGGAGAGTACCACTATTGCACCCAACAATAAATACTTAATTAACTATATACTTATTAAAAAGTGTGCTGGATTGGTGATATAATAGACTTGTCTGGTGATTCTTAATTTTCCCTTGGACGGTGCCCTTTTGGCTTGTACCCTGTCATGTCTAACCCTCACCCTAATCACCAGTTTATGGAAAACATTTATAAAGGTGTTTTTGTTTCCCCCAGATATGTTACTGTATTATATATTGTAAGTACAGTAGAAATACTGTAGTGGAAGGCTTTGCAAGCAGAAAATTTTGGGGTGGGTGTCAGGGTATCACAAAAATTACTGAAGTAGCCAGTCTTTTTTATTTATATATATATATATATATATATATATATATATATATATATATATATAAATATATACATTTTGGTATTGCTTGCATGACAGTAAAATGCATAATGGATAAGAATACTGCTCATCGTGAAAGATATAGGCAATGAATATAGGTATTTTGCTGCTAAAGATCATATTAATTTGATAAAACAAGTACCATAATTGATTTATAGGGTCATTCTAGTCACATGTACAGGGTACTGTGAAATTCTTACTTGCATGTAGTATGGACTACCGTACCTCAAACCTTTTGTCTTCCTTACTGTAGCCATCTTAGTGTTATGTTTACCCCAGTAAAAATGAGCCAAAATGTTGAATTATTTTCAACAGGAAAAAGTTGTGTCACATAACACACCTGTAAATGCCAAAAAATAAATTCAGTAGAAAAGTTGCATCTGATGTCCACTGCTGTGCTAATGTAGATTTAGTTCACGTCCTTTGCATTATATGTTTTGAAACCGTTCCCAGCGAACATCTCAATGTTACATTTGGGATAGTGGAAGCATGTTTCTTTGCACAATCTTTATATATGATACGCTACCATGGCTGTCTGTTTGTCTGTCCAGGATTTTAAATCACCTGTAGCTCGCAAACCATTTTACCTATTGACCTGAACTTTGGTACACATATACTATGTGACATCTACTATCCGCTTTTGGGGTAATGATTAACCTCCAAGGTTATTTATCTTTTTATTTTATTTTATTGTAGAATCAACTCTCGGCAGTGTCCAGCAGGGTGGCCGTTCTCATCCCTACCACCTTCACCGTCACTTCTCCTACCTCTTTTATATCTTAAAACATTCTTGAGGCAGATTGAAGACTT